>NW_027512543.1:1400381-1715572 GCF_048772815.1 Callospermophilus lateralis | reverse complement strand
TTTGCACCAAATGTTATCGCCATTTTCAGTAATTGTGTTTATCAACCTGCTTTCAAAGTCCACATCTCATTGACCTCCCTAGAGGTTTTCTGAAGGATAAATTAGGATATTTTACAAATGACAAATCCAGAGAGGGAAAACTGGTAGACAGAGGACTTTTCTCCACTGGTAAGTAGCAGGATATTAATGATATGTTATAAGTAGGTTTCTTTTCTTGTGTTGAAAGAGGTGGTTTTATTATAGGTGCACTGCCCCAGTATGCTCTTGTGTATTGAGAATAAATGATAATTTAACTTGTCATTTATCTAGCTGGTGTTAGACAATAAGAATCTGCAAAAGTATAAAACTAAAAGAGATACACAATCGCCTTGACTTTCAGAACACCTCATAAAAGGGATGTTTTAGGTTCTATTTCTCCTGAGAGAATTTGAGTGCATTTTGGACAGCAAAAGGGCATTTTCTGTTTATACAAAAAAAATATGTATGGGCTTTGGGCAATTTAAGAAGAGGGCCACACTAAATACATATCTATCTTTAATAGAAAATATTTTCTATTTATTCCAATAAAATAGCTAGGTTTTACTTTGGGGAGCTTTCTGTTTTCCATGTTTCTGTCACATCATTTGAAATGGTTTGAACTTTAGCAGCTGATAGCCTGGTACAGATAAATTTGGCTAAAGGAATGTATAGTTTAAACCAATTGGACCCAATAGAATAAGAGAAAATATATGCTGTGGCATCTGGAATAAAAGAATCATCCTCTATTTGATTATTTTTTAGAACCTAGTAGGAATAACTACTTCATTTGAATTGAACTGTATACATTTGAAGACCGGTCAGGGAGAGGTTTAACAACTGTGGAGAGAAAAATCACATGGATTCTTTAAGAAAACCTCTCAAAGCAGAACATGAAAATGGAAAGAAACTAGGCTTTTGGTACCCTGCAGGATCCCCTAAATCAAGACACATTATAAATCCAATTTATTTCTGAGATTTAATTATAGGAGACAATAGGTCTTCATTTATAACAAATTATTTTGAATTTCATTTTGGTTATTTGAAACTAATATATATATATATATATATATATATATATATATATATATATATATATATATATATATATATCAATTGATTTAAGCTTCTTTTGGATCCTCCAAGGATAGGAAGAGTAGACATGTGTGGCAGAAGCAGAACTGTCAAGATTCTTGGACACACCCTGACTTTCAGTGAGAGTAATGTTCAGGCCACTTGGCTCTTCCCTCTTTCTTTAGCTTGGGCTTAGTCAATAGGTGCTGATAGGTTTAGACTGCTTCCTACTCTCTGTCACCCCTCCCTGTTCCTGATGCAAAGAACCTAACTTGTGTAATAAAAAAAAAAGTAATGGTGAGTGTTGTGGGAGGGTGGCTAGTGGACAGTGTCAGTAGAAGTGGCTTAAAACCCCAAAATTCTGATTGGTAAAGCAGTTCTGTTTTTATATCTTCATATGTTACCTATTCCATTAATTTCAGTTGAAATTCAGTTACTGAAAAGAAATTTAGAATTAAACATTTTCAATCTGCAACATCCAAATTCCACAACTCAGAAATATTTATTTTTCTGCTAAAGACACAAATCTAAATGTGTGAAAGTTATAAAACCAAAAAATCAAAGATGAACTGAGACAATGATTTCTTTGAACATATAGGGATATGGATGGACCTGCAACATTGCATAAGAGTAAGCTCTGGATCTAGTGGTAGAGTATCCACATACTGTTTTCATTGTCTCATCCTTTGGAATAGCTTTGACTTAACAACTGCCTCTTAAGAAAATTTTTCTCCTGCATGTAACTAATCCCTTGAGATCAAACTTGAGGCCACTTGCTGGGCCACTGCTGCTGATAAAATTGAATAGGGCAGGGCACACACTGCTCTTCACAATTAGCTTTTCTACAGTTCCTTTCATTTAATCTTTGTCTACTGGAATAAGCCCAATAATTGCCAATGAGTTTGATTTCAGTGCCTCCGATTTCATTTGAATGCTTAATAAGGAAGTATCCTATTATTAAAAAGGTACTCATCTGACCCAGAGTGCAATGACATGTTTATAAATAAAGCATTTCTAGTAAAGAGATGTTTCTCTAATAATTTTAATGGGTACTTTTATTCAGGCAATATTAGAGTAAGGAATTGCTCATTTTATTCTAGAGGGTATGGAAACAAGTAAATTCTACTTATAAATCTAATTCCCTTCTCCTAGGTTTTCTCATTTCTCCTTTGTCATGTTTCACAACATGATGCACTTATCACCACTCTCATTATTTTCTAAACTCATTTAGGCCACATCCTGTAGCCTCTCAACACTGAATTTGTCATTTTTAACTATTCTATGAAAATGAACACAAGTCGCTTACATATTTTTCCTTTGCCAGGTGGCACTGAGCTCTGCTGAAGGGTCCATTGAGAAAAAAGTTTTGCCTACTGGTTTCAGAATGCTCACTTGGTTGTAGTGCAAAGCTGCCAGAAGCATCCAGAGGCCAGTGGATTTCTCCATCAGGGGAGTCACCTGAAGATTTTTATATTACATTACCTCTGATGAAAGAGATTTTTATATTAAATTACCTCTGCAGCCCAGAGGGCAGATTTTCAGGAATTCAAAAGTCAACTTCTAACAAAGTCCCCCAGCAAGGAATCACAGAAAATTTACCTGTCACCCAGAGAGCCTAAGTGGGGCTTTCTCCATCAGTGTCTGAATTTTCTGCCTAGAGGAAGAAGTAACTTACTTGAGTGTTCTATCTCATCTCTAAGATTAGTGCATAGTGTTTTGTTATGTTTGCTGTGTTAATGTTATGTTATGTTATGATGCATTATGATGCACTGCATCATAGTTATGGGCTCAATATTGTCCCTCCAAAATTCAAACATTGAATTAGTAATCCTGGTACCTCTGGATGTGACTGTATTGGAAGAAAGAGTCTTTAAAATAAAGTGATTAAATTTAAAATAGGTCATTAAGGTGGCCCCTAATCCAATCTGACTAGTGTCTTTTAAGAGGAGATTTGGACACACAAAGAGACACAGAGAATAGGCAAACAACAGGAAAGGCCAAGTGAAGATCATACTTAGAAAGTTATATAATCTTGGAAGAGAAAGTAGAGGCAATAGAAAAAATAAAATCTGCCACAGTTGATAATTACTAAAGTTAGGTGATAGGACTACGGAGATTTCAAAAATGCGTATATTTGAAATTCTCCAGAATAAAAAGCTTATATATCGAAAAGAAAAGAAAATCTACTAGCCAAGGAGAAAGACTTCAAGAGAAACTGAACCTGTCCTGATATTGGACTTCTATTCTCCAGGACTGTAAGGAAATACAAAATTTTGTAAAAGTCACTTTGCTATGCTAGCCCTAGCAAACTAGCACCTATATTATCTTCTAGTACATATCTGCTACTGCTATATTCTTCAGTGGTCTTGTTATTTCTTGCTAGCCAATTACTCTTTCCTCCAATATACTGTTATAGTTTTAATAATTCTTTAAACTTTCTTTGCTCTAATTACTGTGTGGTTTCTTTCTCTTAATTAGACCTAGTCAGGTAAAATGTTTTATTAAATATAATTTTCCACTTTCTCTAAATCTCCAATGCTCAATAGAAAAGAGTGAAAAGCTTTTCAAAATTCCTAAAATTATTTTCATAATTAGACTGAGACTTTTCAACATGATTGAAAATTTTTTGTTATCACAATGTATCACAGTTGGTATCTACATAACTCCTATTTTTTTTTCAATTTTCACATGTGCACCTTTATCATAATTTTTTTGTTGTTACAAAAATGTTCATTCTTTGGTCTACAAAAATCTCACTTTCATTTTTTTTTCATCATCTCTCTCCAAATTATTAGAGACATTAAATACTCTGAGGAAAGCAAGACCAATTTTATAAGCAATTTTGTTCTTATGAATTTAGGTGTTAGTAACTTATTGATGCCCTTTCTTTCATGATTGATCCTTTATTAAGTTTGTAATATTGCCCTGAGTAGAAATGGGTATAAGTAATAAATAATGTATAGTGTTCTCATTAAAGCTAACATTTAAATAACTTACGATACAAAGAAACAATGATGTTCTATTAAGAAAAGAGAATGGTGAGATTAGACCACATTGTTGTGCTTTGGTAATGGCAGCTTCACATCAGAGGTGGCATATGCATTAACTCCTAAATTTTAAGTGATAATTTACCTAATTAGGAAATGCTAAGCAAAAGAAAATTTGCAAATGAATAATGTAAAATAATTTGGCAAATTCTAGTACTAATGAAGAAGCAAGTATAACTAGAGCAACTTATTTGCATACTAGAAAAGAATGTTTTTGATAATAAAATATAAAAGTACTGGAGAATATTGGCTTTTTGCTTCAATCATATTAAAGTAGAAAAAGGTTTTATCAAGCTTTGCTCATATCATATTTAAGCATGTGGTTTTAGCTAAATTACCACATTCTCAAGGTTGTAAGGGGATACAAAATATACATGAAAGAGAAATTTGGGGTATGGACAAAGGGCTCCTTCTTGTCTGGTCAATCAATTTCCAAGGCTCTGCTAGTCCTTTGGATCATCCTTGTTTTGTTTATTTTCTTTTAGGTGATAAAATTTAATAAAGTATCTTGTTCACATGGACTTTAGCTATTGAGATATAAATGTTAATGAGATAAAATGGTTCTATCCTTATGAAGTTTATAATCTAGAAGAAAAAAAAGGCATTTCACATAAAATTATAAATCACTAGCATTATTAAGAAATATGAAATGTTAAGCAGCATATAGAGTGTTAAAACTTATATCCTTAGTTTCTTTATTTCTTGATGAATAATTTAATCACAATCTCTAAAAGTCATTAAATAAGCATTCAACTTCTGGCCAGCTTGAAGTATAAGAAAATATTCCACTCATTTTCCTGCAGAATTTGCCATATTCTAGATTTTATTCACTACATTTCTGTGATGTGAATACTTTTCTCTTACCTCTGTAATTTATTTCAATGACAGATGTACAAGCTAATAGTTTATTTAATTGTCTATTAATTTGAAGGATATTTTACAAAAGTTATTGACTATTTTTTGTATCATATTCAAAGGCCCATAAGTATTTGTTGTTTTTTTTATTTTATATTATGATTAATAAGTGTGTTTTAGTGTAAAGTTCCCCATCAGATTTTCATAAAAATTTCTCTCAGCCATTGATGATTGTGTCTAAACACATGGTTTTATTCCACATTATAAAATGGTAGCATTCTAGTCACATGTAGTGGCACATTCCTGTAATCCTAGTGGGTTTGGAGCTGAGGCAGGAGGATGGCAAATTCAAAGCCAGCCTTAGCACAAAGCAAGGCACTGGGGCTTGGGTTGTGTCTCAGTGGTAGAACACTTGCCTAACATTCATGAGGCACTGGGTTTGTTCCCCAGCACCACATTAAAAAAATACTAAATAAAGGTATTGTGTCCATCTGCAACTAAAAGCAAACAAACAAACAAAAAAAAAACAGCAATGCACGTAACAATTGAATGAGACCCTGTCTCTAAAGAAAATATAAAAAAGGGCTGGGGAATGTGGCTCAGTGATAAAGTGCTCCTGAGTTCAATCCCCAGTACCCTCCGCCCCAAAAGGTGGCATTCTATCATTTTTCTTCATTGATTAACTGGCATTCTTTTGCTAAATACTTTACAATATCTATAGTTTAAATACACTCAAATACTATTTTATAGTATTACATGGTAAATATTTCATACTTTCCCTCCATTTACTATTTTTCAGAATAATAGTCTATGTCCATATCAATCACCAAGAGCAACCAATAAGGGTTACTTTTAATATCATTTTTTAGTCTCTCCAATCATATTACCTCCAAAAATGGTTTTGGATTTTATATTCTTGAAGTACCGTGAAATCTCATGCCACTTCTTCTGACTTATAAGCTTTGTGCTGGGAAATGTGCTGAGAGACATCAAAGGCAATCCCAGTATCTTCACAGCCAAAATTTCTTTAAGATCTTCCACAGAGGAGAGAAGAAGATGATAGAATAGAGGCACCCAGCAGTGGTCTGCTATTTCACGGGATAGAGACAAAGCAGCAGGTATATATCTGATTTAGGATATGAGTAGCCATGGGTAACCACTGTAAATTGTTAGCAAAGAAAACAAAACCTGGTAAATGCCAGAGACTAGGGGAAAACAACAAAGCAAGAAACAGAATACTCAGTACCTGTTGCTCAGCACCTCATTCAGGGGAAAGAGACTCCCTTTTCTGAGGAGTCAAAAGTGAAAGACAAGAATAATAGCATGATGCAGAAATCTGTACACTGCACACAAACCACTTACATAAGTAAGAGACCTAGAGTCTGCATAACAAGTTAGATTTAAAGTTTGATTTCAATGTATCTCTCAGCAATCTCTCTTTTCTGGGACTATGCATTTCTATGAATCAAAACATCTGCATAATCATATTTCAGGGTCCCCATACGACCCTGCTCATTGACTATGCAGGAAGCAGATATAGGAGACACTCTTGGATTTTGTGTATGAGTGGTGGGGTGTCTCTGATACAAACCTTCTAAGAATTTTCTGCCAGGGAACGTGAGTAGTGAAAGGGAGAATGGAAAGGTGAGGGTGCTGCCTTCTGAAATCAGTGGTTTTAGGAATTGTCCTGTGTCACTGCAAGTGACACAAGTCTCATGTGGTTCCATACCAGGCTCAGATCTCTAGGCAACAGGCAGCTTGATTATGTCAGCATACTCCTCCAGCACATCACTTGTTCTTTCTGCAACTCCAGAGGCTTTGGCATTTGCCATGTCCCTGTATGCATAAATATAAAATCTGCAGACCCAGTGTAAGATGGATTGTGTAAGATTCATCCATCAAGAAGATCTCACGCATCATGATCCCAGAATTTGTAATTTCCCCAGGTGTGCAGACTAAACACCAATGGAGAAATATACCTCTGATGTGGTTAATATTTTGCCTTAACCTAGTGGATGAAAAGTGCCTACAGAAGTCAGAACTCCTCATCCAACTGGCTTGTTGATAACAGAGAGGAATTTCAACAAGCTATAGTTATGACCTACAATCCCTGTCCCACCATACCTGGTAGATCCCAAAATTAGAAAACCCAAGGAAAGATTAGATCAGCAGAGACACATCAGCTGCCCTCACTTGTTTTTCCCAGCACCTTGGTTAGGAGAATTTTTACTTTGATTTTTCTTCATCTGTCCTTTTATAATTATTTTTTCTTTGTTAATTTTTTTAGGTTATGATTTTTAGTTTTTTACTTTTATTTCTTAAATTTGTTTTATTTTTTTATCCTTTCAAATTCTTATTTCCTTTCTTTTTCTTTTATCTTTCACTCTCTTTATTCTTTGCTATTTTATTGTTTATTTATTTTTAATTTTCTTTCACTTTTTTTTCCTGGTGCCAGGGTTTAATCCCAGGGCCTCAAGCACATTGGGCAGCCTTTGAGCTACATTCCCAACTCAGCTGAAAGGGATTAAGCTCAATGATGCCACCACTCAGATCTGCTCATTCCCTATAGGATAATTCTAGTTAGTGAAAATGGGGAATATCAGCTAGCTGTGGACCTGTCCTGAGACATGCAAAGCTGTGGGGTGGCTGATTTCCTTTCTGGAGCAGATACTCCCAGAGTATCTACAGAAAGTAAAAACACAATAGTTGTTTACATGGTATCTATGTTAGTAGACTACTTCAATCATAACTGCACCTGATCTTATCACTTGGGCTGATAAATCTGAAGGTGAGGAAAATTTCTCAGCCAAAAATCTGAAGGCTAGGAGGACATGGGATAATGTATTTTCAGTCCTAAGGAAATAACTAACAACCAAGATTACTATAGCCATCAATGTTATCCTTCAGAATTAAAGAAGAAACAGACTTTCCAAGATAGGCTTAAATTAAGGGGAATTCATGACCACTTGAACAGCATTAAAAAATGTTTAAGAGAATCTTATGCAAGAGGAGGAAGAAAAATAAAAAGAATTATGAAGGGATATGAAATAACAAATACCTATAAAAGTAGATATGCAAATGAGAAACATGAAGGAATCAAATGTTACCAATAAAATAAATCATCAAACTTCTAAGAAGAATGAAGAGAAAAAATACACGTTTAATAGTCAAAACAAACAAGAAAATCAACAAAACAACTGAGACAAGTAGATACCTCTCAATACCCTGTCTATTAACTGTCAAATTAAGAGACATAGAATGGATTATAAAGCAAGACCCAATAGTATGCTGTACACAAGAAATTCCTTTAATCCACAAAGGTGGATTTAAAGACATGTTCACAAATTGACTAAAATTGAAAGGGTGAATATATTTCACATAAATGGAATACGAAAGCAAGTAGAAGTAGCCATACTTATACTAACAAACAGACTTTAAAACAAAATAATTTAAAAGACAAAATAGTTTTGACATATTGATTCTGGGAACAATATATAAAGAAGATAAACAATTATAAATATATGTATCAAATGTTTGAACACCCTGTTTTATAAAACAATGCAATCAATGCTCTTAGACATAAAGGGAGAGATAGGACCCGATACAAAAACAGTGGGCAAGTTTAATACTCCATTCTCATCAACATATAGACAATTGTCAAAAAAATCAACAAAGAAGCATCAAAGATAAATTAAAACTAAAAATCAAATTAAATTAACAGATATGTACACAACATTTCACTTAATAGCTTCAGAATATGCACGTGGAACTTTCCCCAAATAGACCATGGTCACAATGTAAGTCTTAGTTAAAGTTAAAAAATTAAAATGATGGTTTACATTTTATTTGGTCACAATGGAATGAAACTAGAAATGAAATACCAAGAGTAATGGCTGAAATTATACAAACACTTGGAGACTGCATAATATGATTGAGTGAACAATAAGTGTTCTTGATAGCTGTCATTATGACTGGAGTGAGATGAAATCTTAGAGAAGTTTTGATTTGCATTTCTCTAATTACTAGAGATATTGAACATACTTTTCGTATGTTTGGTTATTGAAGAAATCAAACAGAAAACTTAAACATTTATTAAATGGAAATGGAAACATTCCAAAATCTTGAGTGTAGCAAGAAGACTACTAAAAAGCAAAATTTACAATAAGTGCATATATATAAAAAGAGATCTTAAATTAACAACCTAATGATGAATCTCAATGTTTTAGAAAACAACAATAAGTCAATCCAAAATCATCAGAAGGAAAAAATAAAAACAGATAAAAGCAGATTAAAATAGAGACTAAACAAACTGTACAAAGGATGAATTAAACTAAGAGTTAGAGCATTGAAAAGACAAACAAAAATTCTAAAAATTTATCGATTGAGGTAATCATGTGATTCTCTAAGTCTATTTATGTGGTGAATTACATTTATTGATTTACATACATTGAACTAACCTTGAAACCCACTTGATGAATCCCACTTGATCATTATGCACTATCTTTTTTTGTTCTTTTTACAGTGAGTTTATTTTTATTAAGGAATGGCACAAAAATTCCATCTCACATGTAAACTATTCCATTAGTTTGTAATGAAAACTTGGAATTTTTGGGAAATATTTTGTGGCCAAATATGTACTCAGAAAGAGAAAGTACCAGCAATGGTTGGTAATGTCTGCCAAGGGTATAGGAAATGATAGTACAAATGTTAGGTATTTTCCATCCTAAGTTCTATCAAAATATCATTTTTCAATGTGGTTGCCTAGATTAACTTTATTGTCATACAGAGTTTGATAATTACCCATGTGAATCAGAATAAACATAAGAGGACATCTTGGCTAACTGGAGATTGGGCCTAGTTAATTCAAGAAAATTTTCTGGAGAATGTACATCATGAGAATTCTTTATTTTGTGCATACAGTTAATGAATTTTATTCTCTCCCTTATTTGTTATTCACAAATGTAAATGCGAATGAACTTCAAAACAACAGCTGACCAATAGAGGATTTTTCCCTACCATAAAAAAAAAAATCCTGAGACTGGAGTGTTTACATCCCACAAAAGAAGTTAAAATTTTTAAAGTGTTTTCTCTTTTTTTTATTAAATTATTGATTTATTCTAATTTGTTATACATGATGACAGAATACAATTTATTTCATATTACACATATAGAGCAAAATTTCTCAAGTCACTTTTTGTACAGAAAGTATTTTCACACCGTTTGTGTCTTCATATATGTACATAGGGTAATGATGTCTGACTCATTTCACCATCATTTCTACTCCCTTGCCCCCTCCTTTCCCCTTCCTCCTCTTTGTCCTATCTAACTTTAGTTCCTCCATTCCTCCCATGGTCTTCCCTCCATGTCACTATGAATCAGCATCCTCATATCAAAGAAAACATTTGACCTTTTGTTTTTGGGGATGGGCTTTCTTCACTTAGCATTATATTCTCCATCTTCATCCATTAACCTACAAATGCCGTGTGTGTGTGTGTGTGTGTGTGTGCATTAAATTTTTTATATATATATATATATATATATAATTTTCCCTATACATTCATCTACTGAAGGACATCTAGGTTGGTTCCACAGTTTAGCTATTGTGAATTGTGCTGCTATAAACATTGATGTGGCTGTGAACTTGTAGTATGCTGTTTTTAAGTCCTTTTGGTATAAACTGAGGAGTTGGGATAGATCGGTCATATGGTGGTTTCATTCCAAGTTTCCAAGGAATCTCCATACTGCTTTCCAGATTGGCTGCACCAATTTTCAGTCCCACCAGCAAAGTATGAGTGTACCTTTTTTCTCACATCCTTGCCAACACTTATTGTTGTTTGTGTTCTTGATAGCTGTCATTCTGACTGGAGTGAGATGAAATCCTAGAGAAGTTTTGATTTGCATTTCTCTAATTACTAGAGATATTGAACATACTTTTCCTATGTTTGTTGATTGATTGTATATCCTTTTCTGAGAAGTGTCTGTTTGTTCCTTGTTCCATTTATTGATTGGGTTATTTGTTTTTTTTTTTTTTTTTTTTTTTTCGTGTTAGGGTTTGATGTGTTTTTCTATGCAGTTTGCCAATATTTTACTAAGAATTTTTGCATCTATTTTCATCAAGTTTATTGGTTTTGGTATCAGGGTGATACTGTCTTTGTAGAATGAATTTGGCATTCCTTCCTTTTCTATTTCATGGAATAATTTGAGGAGAATTGATTTTAGTTCTTCTTTAAATGTTTGGCTGAACTCAGATGAAAATCCATCCAGTCCCTAGCTTTTCTTTGTTTGTAGGCTTTTGATAGCTGCTTCAATCTCATTTACATAAATTGATCTGCTTCAGTTTTCTATGTTTTCCTATTGCAATTTGTGCAGGTCATTTGTCTCTAGAAATTTTCTCATATCTTCAAGATTTTCTAGCTTTCTTGCAGTAAAAATTTTCAAAGTAGTTCTGATGACCCTTGGATTTCAGTGGTTTCTATGGTGATATTTCCTTTTTCATCACAGATTTTGATAATTTGAGGTTTTCTCTCTTTCTTTTAATTAGTTTGGTTAAGGGTTAATCAGTTTTGTTTATTCTTTAAAGAAACCAACTCTTTGTTGCATTAATCTTTTGAATTTTTTTTATCTCAATTTCCTTATTTTGCCTCTAATTTTAATTATTTCCTGTCTTTTACTGATTTTTGTGTTGATTTGCTTTTCTTTTTTTAGGGCCTTAAGCTGTACTGTCAGGTTATTTATTTGGTATCTCTCCATTCTTTTAATGTACAAGCTCAGTGCTACAGACAAACTTCTTAGAACTGCCTTCAAACCCAGAGATTTTGTATCCTTTTTCCTGTAAGTGCTTTTTCATTTATCTTCTGATTTTTTCTGCTATCCATTCATCATTCAAGAGTATTAAATCATCTCCAGATGTTAGAGTGGTTTCTATTTTTTTATCTTATTATTGCTTAGGAAAAAAACTGAATTCAGTCATTGACGGATGAAATATTCTAAAAATGTGTTTTAGGTCCAAAGTATTGATTGTAGTGTTTTTGATTCTATTGAATCTTTACTTAGTTTTTATTTACATGATCAATCCAGTCTATTCAATTATTAATAGAGAAGGGTTTATTTGATGTACATATACTCCATTATATAGGGCATAAATATCTATGATTATTGTATCTTGTTGATGTATAAAATGTCCTTTTTGGCTTTCATTTTAAATTTTGACAGGAAGTCAAAATTATGATATGAGACTGTAACTATTGCCTTTATGAGATCCATGTTAGTGGTATTTTTCCCCCCATTTCACCTTCAGACTATGGATGTCTTTGTCTGTGAGGTGGGTATCTGGTATACAGCATTATGTTGGGTCTAGTTTTTTGATCCTGTAAGTCAACCTATGTCTTTTGATTGAAGAGTTTAGACCATGTACATTCAATATTATTATTGGGAGATGATATTTATTTCCTACAATTTTGATTTCTTTCTGATGTTTAGATTCGATTTGATTCCCCCTTGATTGACTATTCTTCTAGTGTAGTGCTTCCCTAAAGAAAAATCTTTAGCTAAAGAAAAGTATTTTAGCTATTCTAACCAAAAGGAATACAGAGAAGACCCAAATAAATAAACTTAGAGATGAAAAAGGAGAAATTACAATAGATATCACTAAAATTCAAAAGATAGTAGGGAAATATTTTCTAAAACTATATATCCATGAATTGAAAAAATATAGAAAAAATGAACATAAATAACCTACCAAAATCTAACCAAGAGTTTATAAAAATCTAGATGGATATATAATATATAATGAGACTATAGCCATAATAAAATCTCCCAACAATGAAAAGTCAAGAACTGAATGGATTCCCTGCTGAATTTTATGAATATTTTAAAGACAAACTAATGTCAATGCTCTCTTGAACTTTTCTATAAAATATAGAGGGAAAGACCCCTTCTAAACTTAATCTATTATGCCAGTATTACCATGCTGCTAAAACCTGAAAGAATACATCCATAAACAAGAAAACAAATGAAAAAGCAATAAAAAATAAAAAAATAAAAGAAAAACTAGAGATCATTATCACTGAAAAACATGTAAGCAAAAATCCTCAACAAAATACTAACAAATTGAATTTAATAATACATTAAAAAGATAATACACTATGATCAATTTGTTCATTTTATGTTAGAGAAGTAAGGATGGTTTAACATATATAAGTCAATAAATGTAATACAGCACACAAATAGAGTCAAGTATAAAAATTACATGATCATCTGAATTGATGCAGAAAAATCTTTTGATAAAACATTCCTTCATGTTAAATACCCTGAGTGAATCAGGAATAGAACGATCATACCTTAAGACAAAAAAAGGTTATATATGACAAACCCATAACTCCCATTATACTGAATGTAAAAGTTGGAATCATTTCTTCTAAGATCAAAAAGCAATCAAGGGTTTCCTCTGTCATCATTCTTACTCAGTATACAATTAGAAATTCTGACTAGAAAAATCAGGCTACAGAAATAAATAAAAGGTATATGAAAGAGGTAAGGAGAAAATCAAATTATCTGTCTTTGAAGATGATCTTATTTTATATGAAGACAATCCTAAAGACTCTACCAGAAGAATTTTAGAATTGAAAAATAAATTCAGTAGAATAGTAGGCTACAAAACCATCAAACAAATATCAGTAACTTTTATATACACCAATAATGAACTCACTGAGAAATAAATTAGAAAAGAAATTCCATTAACAACAGTTGCCCCCAACACACACACACACACACACACACACACACACACACACACACAAACAAATAAGCTACCTAGGAATAACAAAACATTGAAGAAAATAATTGAAGATGACATTGGAAGGTGGAAAGAACTTTTCCATGTTCATAGATTGGCAGAATTTATGTTACTGAAATGACTGTGCTAATCAAAGAATCTTTAGATACCAAGGATATTTTTCATAGAACTAGTAACAAATTCTTAAATTCATATGGAAACAAAAATGACTCCAAATATCCAAAGCAATCCTGAGCAAAAACAATGCTGAATACATCATAATACCTGATTACATAATGCAACAGAGCCATAGTAACAAAAACAGCATGTAGTGGCATAAAAGCAGAGACTTAGAACAATGAAACACAATAGAGGACACAGAAATAATTTCAGAAATCTTGAGTCATTTGAAATGTGTCAAGAACATGAACTGGATAAAACACAGCCTGTTCAACAAATGTTTCTGGGAAAATTAAATATTTATGTGTAGAAGACTGAAACACCCTATACAACAATTAAGCCAAAATGAGTCAAATACCTGGATGTAAGATCTGAAGCTTTGAAACTGTTAGAAGGAAGCATATGGAAAACACTTCCAGATATTGACATATGCAATGATTTCATAAGTAAGGTTTGAATAGTCTAAGGAACAAAAGCATAAATTGTCAAGATACAATCAGATTAATACATTTTTTGCACAGTAAAGGAAACAAGAGTGAAGAGAAAATCTGCAGAATTAGACAAAATCTTGGCAACTCTTCAACTGACAGAGAACTAATCCAAAATACAAAGCCTTAACAACAACAAAAACAGGTAATTCAATAACAAATGGGTATGTTATCAAAATGGACCACTTAAAGTGGAAGCACAATGACCAATAAATCCTCTAAAAAATAGTCAATATTTTTAACCATGAGGAAAATGCAAATCCAAACTACATGGGGCCTGGCACAAGGGATCAAACCTGAAATTCCAATATATTTGCTAGAATCACAAATTCAAAGCCAGCCTCAGGAATTTAGTGAAGTCCTAAGCAACTTAGCAAGACCCTGTCCCAAAATAAAAGGTAAAAAGTACTGGGGGTGTGGCTCAGTGATTAAACTTCCTCAGGGTTCCCCAGTACTGAAAAAATGAAAAGAAAAAGAAAACTGCATTGAAATTCCTTCCCACTAGAGTTACCAGGGCCATTTTTAAGCAAACAAACAAAAAACAACACTATTTGTCAAAATGAGAAATAGTATAGCCACTACAAAAATAAAAACATTAATGGAGGTTCCTCAAGAAACTAAAAATAAATCTACCATATTATCCAGCTTGTAACTCCTGGGCATATATCTGAAAGAAATGATGTCATCATACAAAAGAGTTACCTGTGTACACCTTTATTGCAGCACTTTTCACAACAGACAAGATATGGAATCAGCTTATGTGGTGATCAGCAGATGACTGGATAAAGAAAATATTATACACACACACACACACACACACACACACACACATACACACACACTGAAATATATATTCTATATTCAGTCATATAGATTGAATCCTTGTATTTGTGACTGAAGAACATCATGTCAAGTGAAACAAGCCATGCACAGAAAGACAACTATCACATTTCTTTCTCATACGTGGAAACTAAACAAAACAAAGATAACCTGAAAATATAAGAGGGTCTGTTATTAATTGGGAGACAATATCGTGAGAAGGTGAAATGGTCAGGAGCAGGTAGGAGAAGTGAGGGGTAATATAATCAAAGTTAAAGGTCTGTAGTTTTCTTGATACTGCTACAACGATGTTCATAGCAGCACAATTCACAATAGCTAGACTGTGGAACCAACCTAGATGCCCTTCAATAGATGAATGGATAAAA
Organism: Callospermophilus lateralis; assembly: GCF_048772815.1. Taxonomy (NCBI): domain Eukaryota; kingdom Metazoa; phylum Chordata; class Mammalia; order Rodentia; family Sciuridae; genus Callospermophilus; species Callospermophilus lateralis. The sequence continues at coordinate 1,699,935 of NW_027512543.1, read as the reverse complement.
AAATGTGGCATTTATACACAATGGAGTACTACTCAGCACTAAAAAAAATGACAAAATCATGGCATTTGCAGGGAAATGGATGGCACTAGGGCAGATTATGCTAAGTGAAGCTAGCCAATCCCTAAAAAACAAATGCCAAATGTCATCTTTGATATAAGGAGAGCAACTAAGAACAGAGCAGGGAGGAAGAGCATGAGAAGAAGATCACCATTAAACAGGGACTAGATGCGGGAGGGAAAGGGAGAAAGAAGGGAAATTGCATGGTAAAGGAAGGAGACCCTCATTGTTATACAAAATTACATATAAGAGGAAGTCAGGGGAAAGGGGAAAAAACAAGAGAGAGAAATGAATTACAGTAGATGGGGTAGAGAGAGAAGATGGGAGGGGAGGGGAAGGAAGGGGAGGGGAGAGGAGGGGGGATAGTAGAGGATAGGAGAGGCATCAGAATACAACATACACTAGTATGGCAGTATGTAAAAAAGTGGATGTGTAACCGATGTGATTCTGCAATATGTAGATGGGGTAAAAATGGGAGTTCATAATCTGCTTGAATCAAATGTATGAAATATGATATGTCAAGAGCTTTGTAATGTTTTGAACAACTAATAATTTAAAAATTAAAACATAAATAAAATAAAATTATAAAAGTTAAAATATAAAAAAAGTTAAAGGAAATATTGTATATATTTTTTGTTTCTTTTTTTTTCCCCTTTTTATTGGTTGTTCAAAACATTACAAAGCTCTTGACATATCATATTTCATACATTTGATTCAAGTGGGTTATGAACTCCCATTTTTACCCCAAATACAGATTGCAGAATCACATCGGTTACACATCCACTTTTTTACATAATGCCATATTGGTAGTGAAAACTATTAACTTGTACAATTAGTATGTTCTAAGTATAATAAAAATATTTTCCAGAGAAAAGAAATACCTTGACACCCTTACACAAAAGCACATCAAACTTATGGTATAAATCTGAACATTTTTGAATGTTTCAATCCATTTCAGTTATTTTTAATTTTATGCTCAACTTTCCAATTTTGGCTACAATCAACCTCACATTTGGTTTCAATCTTTTTTATATGACTCCAAAAATCTTTGATAGTTTCTTTGCTTCTGATGCAAAAAGAAGTTCCACTTTCAGTTTGAACATTTATTATTTTAGATGGATAATAATTTATTTTGGTTAATGATAGTGATTCTTTCAGGAAAAGTTGGTTAGATACCAGAATCTAGAACCAAAGGGCTTGTGATACTGATATGGTAAATGCTCTTACATCTTTACACTGATTTGAAAAATGAAATATTATCCAAAAAATACATTAACAATCATATTGATTTTCAATTTAAATTTAGCAGTATAGGGTTTTACATAGGTTTTGATATTATATTTGCCATTTATTCTTTTTATGTGTTTTATTTGTTGTTTTTGCTGAAATTTTTGTTCTGAGTTAAATTTACATAAATGTTTGTTTTACCTGTCACTGTATGATAGTTTCAAAATCAATGTAACAATGGTATTGGTAAAAATATATTTGCTAAAATCAGGTTAAAATTAATTTGCAGTGTTTTTTGTCTTGGCATAAATAGAATCATTTCTTACTATGCATAAAAACACCCATAGAAAAACATTTTTAATGTGTTGGTTAGGATTCCTTTGATTATTGAAATGTACACACACATAAACATGCACACCTTCTTTCTTTGATAACATTTTTATATGCTACACACAGTTGTCATGTTTCTGTTGTATAGTTATATGCCCTGTCTTTCAACTGCTGTTCCTCTTTATAGTTTTTCCATTGCACGCTATAGTTCATACAAGCAAACACATATCAATAGAATCTGGGTGAAGTAATTATTTTTAATAAATAAAATATTATAAACCAGCTATTTTAATATAAAACATCTCTTCTCACCTTCTGATTGTTTACCATCAACTTATGTTATTTATAACTAAATTTCTATTTCTTGAGCATGCTCTAGTCTTTATAAATACCTCTAGATCAAACCCCCTTCTTGTTTTCTATTTCCAAGATGTGCTATATACAAACCATTATATAGGATTCACCATGCTCCACTATCTGATCTGCACTTCTTGTATGTCTCTGCCAATTGATTATGAGAACTTGGAGTTTAGAAACCTTATCTTTATACCCTCACTGTCAACTTGGGTATCTGGTCAGATTGTTAAAAACAAAGATAACAAGTCAACTTTAAAATGCTAATAAAATACAGTACATCATCTGAAAAAGTTGAGTTCATATAAACATATATTAAATTGGGGAGTTTGGACAGATGTTGGTCAAAGGACATAAAATTTTAGATAAAGTAATAAGTTCAAAAGGGCTATTGTACATCATGGTGACTATAGTTTTAACAACATATTATATACTTGAAAATTGCTAAGAAAATAGATTTTATGTGTACCTGACACACAAAAATGATAGGTATGTGAGCTAATATACATTAATTAGCTTGATTTAGTATTCCTATGTGTATACATGTATCAAAATATTAAGGTATACAAATATATATATATATATATATATATATATATATATGTAATTTTTTCAATTAAATAAATGAAGTATTTCCTATCTCCACTTTAAACTAAGAGGTAGGTTTTTCTTTTATACAGGGTTAATTAGTATTCCATCACGTGTGTATATTTTCACAAGAACATGTTCTCAATTTAGCATTACTTGTTTCAAATACACAAATATTTATAAATATATTTGGTATCATTGCAGCACAAATTAAACATTTTCAAGTATAAAGATTAGCATATTTTTCCCATTGTTAAATGATGTTGCTTATACCTGAGTGATCTCCTACTCTCAACAATGTCTAACATCTTTCCCAAATATGTGTGTGTTTGTTTTTCAAACTAATATTTTAAAAGCTTATGACAGAAAACCACTTTTACACTTTCAATGGGCACTGTAGAAATATGCTAAGACAGGTTCATGCATTCTTAAAATTCTCAATATTATATTCAGTTGCACCCATGTGAACAGAAATCTCTTTGTGTTAATTAAGATAAAACTACATGTAAAATCTTAGTCAATAGAATGTACTTGGTTAGCTTAAGGTTATATCCTCTTGCTGTTATCAGAGAATGAGTGTCAAATCCTTTGTAGTTATAACTTTAGAAAAGGAAAATTTTGAAAGTATGACTTCTAAGCTATGTCATGGTTTCAATTTGAATCTCTTAGCTTTAAGGTTAACATAATACTTTTTCAACTTCTTTCCCTAATCTTCAAATCTTTCTCTCTTACCTGACATACACATGGTGCAGAGCTGCAATATTTCCCACTTAGAATTTTTTAAAAAAATTTTTCCACTTAGGGTATTTTCTAAAGCTTTTCAAAAATGTCTCAAATGAGTTTCATTTCCCCTTGTCCCTAGTATCTGGCCACATCCATTCTACTCAACTAATTATGTCTGTGAGTGCTATATTTCACTTAGTAAAATGTCCTTTAAGTTTATCCATGTTATTGCACATGGCAGACTTATCTTTTATACAAGGTTGATTAGTATTCCATCACGTGTATAATTTCACTAGAACATGTTCTCAATTTAGCATTACTTGTTTCAGATACACAAATATTTATAAATATATTTGGTATCATTATAGCATAAATTAAACATTTTCAAAGTTCAAAAATTAGCATGCATTTTCCCATTGTTAAATGATGTTGCTTGCACGTGAGTGACCTCCTATTCTCAACAATGTCTAACCTCTTTTCCAAATGTGTGTTTGTTTGTTTGCTTGATAGGAAAGTAACATATTGTTATTATGAAAATATTAGAAACACAATTTTAATTTTAAAAAATCATAGTATTTAATTTGAAGAATTCTAATATTGATTTAAGCAGGATATGCCTTTGTTCTTAGAAAGCAGAGAATAACTGATTTCTCTTGAATATACAAAGGAAATTTTGTTGTAATTATTCTAATGAGTGTGTTTGTCTTCTTTTGGAATTCTTGTTTCACCTTTGATCATCAATGGTTTCCAGAAAGGTTGGGTCCTACAGTTCCAAAACTGAATCAAGTTACCTTAGAGATGCCTCAGAAAATGTTCAGTTTTTGAGGAAAGTACAGATATATTCAATTTGTTAGACACCACATATGTTAATAGCCAAAAACAGTTCATAGTCTCTTCAATAGATTGTCCTCATTCTTTCCAAAGGTGTCAGGTATTTTTGGAGCTGGATTCTAATCAGTTGTTGTAATAAAGAACAATTACTTCCAAATGTGCTTTTTAAAAAGAATTAAATGTCAGGTACATTACACATTGTATTGTTTTATTACAAGGAGATAACTAAGTCAGAATCTTTAATGGAAGAATATAAATCATATATATCAAATGAATGGTGTGTAAGTTCCGGTAGAACTGCTTTTAAAATTATTAGCAAATAATGCTTAACTAAGTTATGAAAAATCAACTGTTAGAAGAAAATTTTATTCTTGCCACTAGAAATAATAGGAATACTTATGGATTATTAAAAAATTACTTTTAAAATGGATGCAAATTTTTAATTTGATAGTCTTACCACACAGAGAAATGCATTGAATACCTTTATATTAGCAATATAACATTCATGAGGTCCTTAGCTGAGTAGACTGTAAGGTATTTAAGACATATTAATATGTACACTTCACATTGAGTTAAGCAGGCCACTTATACTAAGGAAGAGTTTAATACTAATAATACATTGATTAAAAAAACATTTGCTAGTTAACGTGAGTAGTATTCATGAATTAATATAATATCTTATCACAAAACTCTAGTCATAAAAGTTAAACTATTTTAGAATAATTTTGACACTATATTTTTTCTCATTTATCAATTCACTTAAAATATTTTTAATTGCTAAATAACACATCATATATATTAGAGTATATTTCAAGACACATGTAATGATTAGATCAGGGTCAGTGGTATAACCATCACTTCAAATAGCTATCATTTTTCTGTGTTGGAGATATTAAAAATCCTCTATTCTACCCCTTTTAAATTATACAATTAACTGTCTATTGTCAACCATAGTTACCCAATTATGCTGTTTAGAATATTAGGAGCTATTTCTCCCAACTGCATGCCTATACTCATTCAGCCTCCTCTCTCCAGACACCCCCATCCACTTTCCAGCCTCTGATAGCCACTATTCTATTCTCTATTTCTATGAGATTGAATTATAGCTTCCACATCTAAATGAAAAGATATAAAATTTATCTTTCTGCAGCTGAGTTGTTTCACTTAATATAATGTCCTCTAATTCCATCCATGTTGCTACAAATGATGGGATTGCATTATTTTTATGGCTGAATAATATTCCATTATTAATGCATACCTCTTTTTCTTTATCCATTCACTGATGGATAAAGACACCTAGGCTGTCTCTGTTTCTTGGATATAGTGCATAGTATTGCAATAAACATGGAATGTGTATGTTACTTCAATATATTGGTTTCATTTCCCTTAGACATATACCCAGTACTGGAATAACTTATTCATATAATAGTCTGATTTCTAGTTTTTGACAAATATTCATACTGTTTTCCAAAATGGCTATACAAATTTATATTTTCATCAACAGTATAAGAAATTTTCCTGTTTTGAATATTCACTGACATTTTCTCTTTTTAATAATAGTCATTATTATTGGTGTGAAATGCTATCTCTTTATGGTTCTAACTCCCATTTCACCAATGTTGAAGGCTTTTTTACCGTATTAATTGTTGGCCATTTGAATAATATCATAATTATAATCATGTATATAATTAACAATTATAAATAATACTTTATTGAAGAAATAATCTCAATTTAAGAGCACATAAGTAAATCTCAATATATAGCAGAATTCTTGATAAAATATGAAAACTTTTTAAACTGACTATGTATTTCATTTATGCATTTAGTGAGCTTGATTATGTGAAGTGATTATGTGAAGGAGATTTTTATAGTTATTTTGTTCACTTTTACAGGACAAAAATATAATTAAATTTTAATGAACACATTATAAATATAGCAAAACCAAAAGTATTTTGATGAATATAGAGAAAGTAGGGACATAAAAACATTCATACAAGTGAAAATGTTAATGTTAAAAAGAAAATTCATCAAACAAAATGTAGAATATTGAAGAAATTGACCCCTCAGATGTTAAGAACAAAATTAAATTCTGTTTTTTGCATATAAATCGAGAGGAGGGAGCAAGGGACATTAATCAAGAGAAAATTTGACTTTTAGCTTTATTAAATTCATCATTTTTACTTCATATTCTTTATATGTAAATCCAGAAATCTGAGCTACCTGGCCCATACAGAGAGAAGTGTATACCAGTCCAAATGTATAAAATTAGTAGGTAGCTCCTAACTTGTAGTTATTTCTTGGTTCAATTTAAGAAACAGGCTTGTCCCTCTCATTGCAAACTTTTCTTGACATTTTCATTGCTTTTCCATCAACAAGTTGGACTTGATACAATTACATAAATAACCAATTAGTGTGCTAGATATTTGGGTAATCTGGAATCCTTGTGGAATACACATAACATTGTCTAAATAGGTAATTCAAGAAAAGTCTATTAAAGCTAAGCCACTTTTGACAAAAAAATATGGACTGGTATCAAAGACACCAGCACAATAATTGTAAACTAGTGAAAAAAGTCTTGTGTGTGCAAGGGTAGTTGTGCCTACTGAAATGCCCACAAAGTTGGCTATATGGAGAGGGACACTTGACAGAAGCTGTGACCATCAATAAAGTGATACAGATAAACCACAACCAATTATGAGGGAAGAAACATGAGGAACAAATATCCCAACCTTAATCCCACACTTGGATCCCTATAAATGTTTCCCATCAGCCAAAATCTACCTGAGGCAAAGGAACCTATGGGAAGACCAATCAGATCACTGCCTACTAGGTAGGAAGAAAGGGAGTAGAAAGTGTCCAGTAAAGACAAATAAAAGGTGCGCAGCATGATACATGATACTCTCATTTATAATTTAAATACATAACCAAAAATTATCTCCCAATAAGGAAACATCACTTGGTTATACCCATATTTATTTAATTTTATACAAAAATATAATACTGTGTATCTTTTCTGATTTATTATTATTATGTATATACTTAACACCTTTTACTGCAAAATATATTTTAATTGTTGATTTTTTATTATTTTTCTGCCTTTACTACATGATAGAAACAATTTTTCTCTTTCATTCAGTGCTATGTTCTCAGCACCTAGAACTCTGCTTAACTTCCATTAGGCACTGAGATAGTTTCAAATGAATGGGTTAAAGAATATAAAGATATTCTAATGCAAAAAAATTATAATTTAGTAAAAACAAATATGTTAAAATAAGCTCTGATCATATAAAGGATACACATACAAAGTATTGGTTAGAGTTTCATTCATGTAAATAAAGTATATCTCAAAAAGAAGCAAAAATAAGGGATTTCTTTACACCTACTCTTCCTCTTAAAACTAATTTTGCATATGGAAGAAATTTAGTAAGTGTGTGAACTATTACGTTGCAATAAACTCGACTTGTTAAGTGCCACATCTTACATCATTTGTTTTTCAATAATTAGTATTGCAGTGACTTTAAATAAAAGAGAAATTATTAAAAATCTAGGACTTTGTTTTCTAAAGAATTAAAATAGTATAATTATCATATATTAAAGTGATCTAGAAGATAATTATATGGATAGGCCTAGGAACCCCAAAATACATGTCTTTTAGTAAATGCATTAAAATAAAAGATGGCATGATATCTTCTCTTTTTGGATTTATCTTTTGTTATTCAGCAAATGGCTGAGCGTATTTATAAAGGAGAGAGAAAATATGTGAAAATTGGGAGGCCTCGTGTTAAAACTCTAGCAGTCAGAGCTTTTCTATCACCTGCCATCCATCTAACTTTAAAAGTTGTTCCACTTCCTTTAGACCTCAGTTTTAAAATCTGTACCTAAAGATTAATAATATGCTTTTCTCTGAGTATGCAGACTGTGAAATGAGATATATAAATGATGGTGGTTCTCAATGTCATTTGTGTTTTGTCAAGGTATTTTTGGGGGGCCTACAATCTTCTGAGTTTCTTTCCTGATTTAATAATCATAAGCAAAATAGTAAAAAACTCCAAGTTCTTAAATAACTAACATCAAATTAAAATAAACCACTGCTAATTTTCAATTATCCCATATGAAGTTGGTCATCTTTCCATGGAACAAGTTAGAGTCAATGTAGTAGAAACACTCTTACATCATCTGCTGCAATCTCTAGAAACCCTTGTATTGAGAGACTTTGGTATATAAAGTATATAAACTAGATACATAGTACAACATTTCTCTTTTCTGTATCCCTTGCCATCTTCACCCTATTTCTTCCCTGAAAATATGAAGTAGATAGTGAAATCATGACAAGTTTTAATTTACTATTTATTAGTTCTTTATCATTCCATTCTAACTAGCAGGTCCTCCATTACTTTCCTGTCAATAAATGAGGGATTAAGTCCATGTAATTAGACTTCCTTGATTGATCCACCATCTTGAAATATTCTAACCATATTTGTACCCAGTTATGATTTTAGACCATAGAAACTTATATGTTGGAACTTTTGGGTTTTGTACAGCAAGATTTCTCAAAGCTATTTGATTTACTCATAATTTACTATATAAACTCTTCTCTATTTATATAAAGATAAAATATATACAGAAAATTATGAACAGATGTTGATGCTGCATAATGTAACCTTCATTTGTTGAACATTTATTCGGTTTCTAATATACAAATCAGAAGCTATTCTTGATGCTTGGTGTATATTAGTAACCAAAATTCATGAAAATCTGTACCTGCCTGAAAATTATAATCTAGTAAAAGTTGGAGAACTGTGTATTTTTATTAAGGAATAAATACCTATCTTTATTAGACAAAGATGTAACCGAACACTGTAGACTTCTGTTTTTATATAAATAAAAGCATTTGATATTTATCTTACTACAAATTTTTATCCAAATTTTCTTAGCCATGTCTAAGAAAGATTAGGTCCTAAAAATCTAGACTAGAGATTTCTCATGGAGATGAATAAAATTTGGGACACTGTTCTATTGAATTGTAGCCAAAATCCTTGCAGAAGAAAAAGGAAAGAAAAAAATAAATAGAAATGTTTAAAAAAGGTTTTGAAGGTGACTTCTAATTTTGGAAACAAGAATATAAAACATTTGAGGAACTAGACAAGAGAAGAATCATTTTTACAAAATGTGCTCTAGAAGCTGGAGTGATTTCTAAACATATCATTATATTTTGTTCACTGTTAAGACCTGGTAGGTAAAGGGTGGGTTGAATAAAGAGAGACTTGTAAAGAAACACAAAATTTACTGTATGATTATATTAGTTATCATTTAATACTCATTGTATCTAGATTCAGCAGATGCAATCCAGAGCCAAAATGCACTTTAACCACAAGGCAGAAAGGATGCCATAGAACCATTGAATAATTCTGCCAGATCTTTCTTTCTTTCCAATTATAGCTATGAAATTTTTTTTTGCATTTTATTCCTCTATTTCATCATTCATTTCACTTCAATAAACATAAGTTCATCAAATCAGTCACAAATTTATGTAAATTTAAATTCCTGCAGGATATATAGATGCTAGAATTTGTGAATACCTGCTACTCTTATATTACGTGGGATCCTTCATCTTTCCCTGTTTTAACCTGTTAGGACGTTATATTTTGGAAAATGTATAATTTTCTCTTGAAAATAAACAACTGAATAAAGAGAATTAATCCCTAAAAGGAAAGAAAACTTATGAAAGGAATCTCTTTTATTTCAACAACCTCTACCAACAGCTAGAAATAACAGAACCTCTATCACAGAATTGATGTGTTTTTAAACTAAAGAAAGTAAAATGTCAATATTGTGCCATAAAAATTTCTCTTTTACCACTTGAGAAACAATAGGGGATCCTTGTAGCTGTGAATCCAAAACTAAAACTAAAAATAAATAAATAAATAAAAACTATGACTAACCTTTCTAAAACAATTGTCTCTCCTAAGGGTTTGGTTCTGCCTCTGTGATTGTATAATTTTCATGTTATTTTATGCATTCCCTATGGCTGAATCTTCTACAGTATCATCGCATATTAAAATTTCAACACAGAAATGCACATTTAAATTCTGTGCTTAATATAAACGTCAAGAAGAGACTGGAGGCAAGTTGAAGAAACAACTGAGTTTAATAAAGAGATCAATATAGCTGAACAGACATATCGCAGCCCTGTTCTCCAAGGCTTATCTCTGTCTCACACACACACACCCCAAAATAAAACAACTCACTTTCTTCAGAAAACTTTTAGTGGGAGATTGGACCTCCTTATGAAACAGTAAAAACATTATAGTTTTATTATAGCTGTTATTTTTCAAATAATTTTAATCTAAATCTCATTTTCAGCAAAACATCCGTAAATTCTTGAAAGTAGGAAATGTACCATACATAAATATATAACCAGTATTTTTTTATAATTAGTACATGCATTAATATACATTTCTTTTTTTTCTTTTTGATTGGTTCTTTTTAGTTATACATAACATTAAGATTCATTTTGACATAATTTTAAAAGTATAGAATATAATTTGGTCTAACTTACTCCCAGCACTGGAATTTTTCCTTCCCTCCTCCTTCCTCCCTCCCCCTATATATTTCCTATTTCCTTCCCTCTACTGATCTTTCTGCTACTTACTTAGAGTTTTTTTTTTTAATTTCTAGTAAAATAAATCACTATCATCACTATCTTTAAAATTTATTTTTGTGAAAATGAGCATTTGAAAAAATAAAAATATTAATATACCATATCCAAGTATTCATACATATAAAACGTTAACCCATTCTCAGAAGTTATAGAAAACATTAAACAGCTAGTCTGTTCTAGAATAAATATGGATCCAAATGATGACTCTGATTTATTTTTTCAGCAGTCATTTTTTAGGAAAGAAGTTTCTATTTAACACATTTTAGCTTAACTTTAAGTAGATATCTGTTTATGAATGAAGGGAATATTTCACTTAGGAGCTTCCATAGGTATAATAGGTTTAAATAAAACTGTGAAATTAATTTTTTACTTTTAGGCCTCTGATGAACTGCTGGTACTTATATATTTCCATTGATTCAGACTTACCATAAGAGACCTTTTTGCTCATATTAACATCCCCCCAAAGAGGCATTTTTTTAACCATGAAGGTAGCATCATAATGCCATCAGTACATAGAAACCATCTTAAACATATAATGAGGCTAGGTCAAGGCAAAGACAAAGATATTAAAGTAATTTTTCTGATTATAATTCGATTATATAAAAATAGCTAAAAGCACTTAAAGATTTTACAATTAGGGTGTATTAAGATCAGGCCTTCTCTAGGAATTTAAATATGATCCATTTTGCCTTGGATCTTGCAAAAATCAAAATATGCTACAAAAAAGTAGTATTGTTTTTAAAAAGGCCTTACAATAGATGACCACTGCATTTATTATATTAGTCATTGCTGATATAAGAAATGAAATTATCTATTGTGCTCACTTGAATTTCCCTTTAACTATATTAATGTATCTGATGCATAAAATATTCTTTGGGGTAATTTGGGAAGCAGTGGACAAAGATGCCAAATATTGTAGAATTAAAAATTTGAGAGTGAAAGTTCTTCTATTGGTTACTAGTATGTTTCAAGATAAATGTATCCTATTAACCACCCACCCCCTGCAATTTTGATATAAAAATTGTTAAGATTTTTTTATGAGTAGAAATGAATTCAAACAGTTTTAGAAATTGACATGTGGTATATTTTGCATATGTCAATATATTTATTATGCATTTACTCTGAATCAATGATACACAGCCTGCTCTTTTACATATATAACTATCTGGAGATGAATATATGTCAGTGGTCAGCAAGGTAATAGGATATATGAATTTCGCCTTGAAATTTAGTGTTTTGCCTAGTTAATGGCTTATGAGTTTTTTATCATGAGTAATTTGAGCTTGAATATAATATTTATTTTTCTAAACTTTTAGCAAGTTTGAGATCACAATATGATAGTTAGCATGTTGTTGAATGGATATCAACATGACAATTTGAAATAATTTCATCTCCCAAATTGATGATCATTAGCTATCATATTCTAGGAAAACCTACTGTACAATAGCATTCTCAAAATTATGTTTCATAGTACAGCAATCTCAAAATATTCTATTAAAAAATAAAAGTTCATGCAATCATAGAAATTTGGAACTCATTATAAAAGACACTAAACTTTTCTTGTTATTATTTTATGTTTGGATATAAAATGTTCAGATTAGTATTGAAGCTAACAAATAAAATCAAATTAACTTTTGGCCATTGTTTAGACAAATATTTTGCTTTATATGTTAGTTTTTAGAAAATTATCTTTCCACATTCTTTGGAACTAGTTTTTAATAAGACTCTTTGGGAAACACTAAATTTCAAGAACTAATGAAAAACAATAAATAGACATTAGGGACAGCAAAATTGTCCCATTTGTCTATCTGGTCAAGAATTTGGATAAATTAAATTGTCTTCATGCTGATATTAATTCTGTAACTTATTAATGACTGAAGAAATGTGTTAGCCTCTCTGAAGCTCAGTATCTTTTTCTGTAGTAATAACCATTCTTAACCCCTTGGCTTATCATTACAGTTGAGCACCAAATCCTTACTGAGGACTCCTGTTAGAAAAATGATTATTAAAAAGTTGCTGAATATCAAGTATCAATAAATGAGATAGATTCAAACTAAAAAAGTTTTTCTCAACAAAGGAAACAATCAAAAACATGAAGAGAGAGCTTCCAGAATGGGAGAAAATCTTTACCACACACACCTCAGATAGAGCACAATCTCCAGGATATATAAAGACCTCAAAAAAACTTAACACCAAAAAAAAAAAAACAACAACAAATAACTCAATAAATAAATGGGCTAAGGAACTGAACAGACACTTCAAAGAAGAAGAAATACAATCAATTGACAAACATATGAAAAAATGTTCATCATCTCTAGCTATTAGAGAAATGCAAACCAATATTTTATCTCATTCCAGTTGGAATGGCAATTATCAAGAATACAAGCAATAATAAGTGTTGGCAAAGATGTGAGGGAAAAGGCACCCTCATACATTGCTGGTAGGACAGCAAATTGTTACAACCACTGTGAAAAGTAGTATGGAGATTCCTCAGAAAACTTACAATGGAACCACCATTTGACCCAGTCATTCCACTCCTAGGTTTACACTCAAAAGACTTAAAGTCAGCATACTACAGTGACACAGCCACATCAATGTTTATAGCAGCTCAATTCATAATAGCTAAACTATGGAACAGACCTAGATGCCCTTCAACAGGTGAATGAATAAAGAAAATGCAGTACATATACACAAAGAAATATTACTCAGCTTTAAAAATAGAATGAAATTATGGCATTTGTAGGTAAAAGAATGGAACTAGAGAATATAAATAAAATAAACCAATCCCCCCAAAACAAAGTTCAAATGTTTTCTCTGATAAGCAGATGGTGATCCAGTGTGTGTGTGTGTGCGTGTGTGTGTGTGGTGCGTGGGTGGGATAGGGATGAATGAAGAAACTTTGGATTGTGTAGAAGAGAGTGAGGAGAGTGGTGGGACTGTGGGGATAGGAAGGACGATAGAATGAGACAGACATTATCATCCTATATACAAGTATGATTATACTAAATGTGCGACTCTGCACCATGTACAGCCAGAGGAATGAGAAGTTGTGCTCCATTTGCATACAATGTGTCAAAAATGCATTCTCCTGTCATGTAAAACTAATTAAAGCAAATTTTTAAAGCAGCTGTAAATTTTCCTTTATTTACTCTTTTCAGCAATGCAGTTCAAATGCCTGCTTGAATATTAGGTTATGTACTACCATTTGGAAGACCCTAGGACTATGTAAACTGTGCAGCCACCAACCATACCATGACCAATTTCTTGTTTCCATTCCTGCTCCATATTCTACCTTGCTAAATCAGAGTAGGTGATAATCTTTAAAAACTCCTAGACCTGGAGTCACAGTTAAGCAATGTTGACAATTTCTCAGTTCCAAAACATGCCTCAAGACACTCAGACTAGAGCTAGACACAAATGGAACATCACATCATTTAATGTCAGGATCATGATCATTCATCCCATATTTTCTTTTAGAGATCCAATCAGTTTTGCCTTCCAGAATTTGTGGGTTTTATGTCACTGAAGTGATCTTAAAGGGGCATTTATCCTGTATTCTGCTGTAGTTTAAGCATCATTATATCATTTAGCAATAAATAAGAATCGATCTGTTTATAGAAGCATTACTTCTGAAAAATATTCCACACAATTGGAATTGTTTATATTCAGCCTTTTTAAGAAAATAAGATTTTTTTTCACACAAAGTTGTGTGTGTGTGCTTAATATAAGTTCCTGGGCTGTGAGAAAAAAAAGTGTAATATTAGAGCCTGGCAGAAGGTGTAAGAGGCCCCAAGAGTTAAATACTTCATTCCTTTTACTTAATACTTTTAAGTTGCTATAATAATAAAAATATTTATTCATCCTGTTTATTGTTTCTCTAATGCTTCAGGAATATAAGCTCAGAGAAAGCAACATTTTCATTTTTTCTCACTGTTATACCTCTAAGACTTAAAATAATACCTACACATCATAGGGGCTACATAAATATTTGTTAAATAATTTAATTCAGAGGGTCATAAATGAGAGGGAATGTCCAATGCAAATATTTGTAAAGACCGAGAGAAAGCAAATCAATGCATTACCTATAAATAATTTCTGTGCTAAATAGGGTAATAAATTATTGCAAACTACATTTTGGGAAATCAAAATAAATGTATGTAGGTTGTATTCATTTCTTGGGATTTAAACTTCTGCTAAAATAACTTCATAGAAAAATATTTATAAAATTTTCCTGTCATTTTCAAAAATGTGTCCCATCATAAAACCCAATGTTTAAATGGGAAAAAAAGCTGATTTTAAACTTATGGGAATTTTTTTTGTAGGATAAGGAAAAGTTAATAACAAAAGGGCACTATTGGATAGTTGAAAAAATCATGAGTAATAGAAGATATTGTATTTTACACAATAAGTAATAACTATAAAGATAACACTTCTTTTCCAATAATGAGGGGAAAAAGATACATGAATTGAAGTATGTATAAATAGAGTTATCAAAAAGATTTATCAATGACCTTTAAAATCAATCATGATGTATAGCAATTAAACTGCAATCGGTGAAAGATGTGAAAAAGGAGCCCAACATCATCCATTCATTTGAATTCTGTGAACAATAACATGGAAAAGTTCACGTTTCAAGGGTCTCACCCCAAGTATAAATTCCCAGTCTTCTATATCCCTGTGCTAAATATGAGCATTATCACAGATATAAAATAATCCCCATCTGTGTTCATGCCAGTAAACCAGCTAGTCTGGCAAGGGATTACATTCTTTAAACACTACATGTAAAATTTTTCAAAAGAGTGCAGATAAACTTATCCCCTAATGTACAGTAGTATATATTAATTCAGTATTTTTTATTCATTCCCTCATTCAATTAAAAATGTTGTGGGCATCCAGGTATTATGCTAGTTACTGGGGATAGAGATATGAATAAAATATGTTTATTTGACCCAAATGACTCATAATTCAGAAATACGACTATGCAACCAAAAAACTAACATTACAATCAGATAAATGTTATGACCTTAACAAATTATTTTTCATTACACATAGACTGAAGCTCAAAACACAATAATAAAAAAATATTATTTCTGTTTTAGATATTTTTACATTCCCTATGAAATTATCTTTAGTAAAATCTGGTTAACCCAGCAGTCACGCAAATATACTTCATAAATACACTTTTTAACAACAAATGCTAGCTTATTTTATTGTCAAAATTATTATTATTAGGACACAAAACATTTTAAGTTCATAAATACATTTAATTTAGACAGCACAATCAGTTACAGTTGAATATCTTCAAAGTCTTTTATATTGCTCCAAATAAAACATAAAGTTCCTCTCCTCAATTCAACAGGAAAAGGCCTATTTCTGAGAAAGCATCTGAGTATATATTTTATTTGCATAACAGACTTATTCAGGTCTTTATGCCTAGGTAAATCTACAGAACTTTTTGCTATAAAAAGTTATGCAGGAAATCTATCCCCCTGATATTCCCTAAGGGAAAGACTTCAAAAGCATTACTTTCACATAAGGATAGAATTTTCAAAGTTCTTCATATCCATAATTTTAAGCTAGACTTCTTCAGGAAGAGAAAAATTTGAATTTTTTGGGAAATAAGTAAAAACAAATTTTGTACTTGATGAGTAATGCTTAATCTGAAGCATAGAAGCCTATCAGAGACAAGCCATCTGCAACAGTAAAAATAATTTAACTTTCCATAGCACCTTCTGAAGAATATAGTTAGCACTATACTTGGAAATACTAAGGCAAGTAATATTATCCTTAAAACAAAAATGAAAAGAGGAAAATAAAACTGGTGTTATCTGCCTAACAAAACAGTAGACCACCTTAAGTCATAGGTTAAATCAATCAAGCAGAAAATTTTACTAATTTAATTCAAGGAATTGACATATGCTTGAGATAAACGAATCAACAAGCTTTCTATATCATCCATATAGCCCACCAGACATTTCTGAATAAAGATTAAGTAATGTGTGAGAACATTTATTGAAAACTTAAATATTTTAAAAAATGTTTTTCTGAAGGTTTATGTTATAAAAAGGAAATCTTTTAATAGTAGTCTGCTCCAGATATGAAAATCATTATTTAAAAGTAAAATGTACCCCAAAGTTTAAAAGGACAATCATCATATCAGAAGCAGTAATATGAATCATTATCACTAAAATTTTAAACTGATAGTGATTAGACATCATTTTTTAGTATATCCATCACATTTTATTTTCTTCTTTGTGTCAAGAAAGATATTGGCCATGAGGAATTCCATGGTGGACCAACCACCACACAAAAAAGATTCTTCTTTTAACAGAGCCTTGTATAGAGATGACTTTACTCTTTGTACAATTTGTAGCTTGAAGACTCAATTGATTTATTAAATATGAAATTTCAGAAGAAATAATATTGGCAAAGTTTGTTTTAGTGTTTCTTTTTCTTAAAAGCCCATAACTCTAGATTTCAAAAGCTCTTTAATCATATGCCTACATATATATGCATATATAGAATATATGACTTTATAGATATATATCTTAAAAATGTATTGTATTTATATATATATATATATTATATATGTACACACACACACACAAAAAAAAAAAAAACACATTGCAATATCCAAAGAAATACAGAAGTGGCCCAGAAAAGCCTGTGAAATATATGTAATCTTGTGAATATATGCCACCAAATGGGGTACTGTCTTAGCACAGATCCTCTTGAAAGCAGAATCTGAGACAAAAATTAAAATGTTGATTCTGTTTTAAAAAAATATTTTATTGATGAATTATTATCAGTAGCAGGTTTCACTTTGATACATTTGTACCTGCAAAAGCCTAATTTAGTCTATTTCATTCCTCCATATAATCACCTTTCCTCCCTTCCTCCCTCTGCCTAGTCCTCATCCTCTGTTGTACTGCATTTATTCTATTTCTTTGAGATGATTTGGAAGGGATCACACATCATTTTTCCTTTTTGTCTCTATAACTTCCAAATATGACAGAGAACACAGGACACTTGACTTTCTGATTCTGACTTATTTTATGTAACATCACGATGTCATTTTTACAGTAGCACAGTTCATTATAGTCAAGTTATGGAACCAGCCTAGATATTCCATCAACAGAAGAATGGATTTAAAAATGTAGTATATATACACAATGGAGTTTTACTCAACCATAAAAAAGCATAAAAATGTTCTTCTTATTGTTTTAATATAAGGTGTCCCCCAAAAGCTCATATGTGCGAAAATGCAGGAATGTTCAGAGATGATATGATTAGTCTAATCAGTGGATTAATCCATTTAAAAGATTAGTAATTTTAATGGACTAATGAATGGTAACTGTAGGCAAGTAGGACATAGCTAGAGGAGGCAGATTTATGGTGGTTTATGTTATCTCCTTGGAAAACAGAAACCTCTCTTTGCTTTCAGAGGCAGAGCAGCTCTCTATTTCACACCCTTCAGTCTTGACATTTTGCCTCATCTTGGGCTCCGAGCTATGGAGTCAGCCAACCATGGACTGAATCTTTGAAACTGAGCTAAAAGAAGCTTCTCTCCCTCTAAGTTGTTCTGGTCAGGAATTTTGGTCAAAGAATAACACACAACTAACAAGTCCTTTATTTGAGAACAGCAAGCCAAGGACAATGAGAGTGGAAACCCAAAGTATAATAGATGCAATGCAAAGATACAAAACCATTTTTTTGTAATAGTTGATTTTAGGTTTTGTCTTGACTGAATTAAGGATACCTAGAAAATTGATAAACCAATATTTCCTCATATATGTGTGAGGGGGTTTCTTTAAAAGGCAAGCATTTGACTCAGTGAACTAGGGAGATCCACCCTCACCCACTGTGAGCGGGCACCATCCAATCTACTGAGGAAAAAAAATGATTGCAGAGGAAAGGTGAATTTTACTCTCTTCTGAAGGTAGGACACCCTCTCTCTTCTACCTTACATATAATAACTTCAGATTTACCTGAATTCGGACACAGGGGATTATACCTGTGGCCCCCCAAATTCTGAGACCTTTTGCTTCAGATTCATTGTTACACTATTAACTTCTCTGGTGTCGAAGCCAGCAGATTAGACTGAGCCATGATACCATCCTCGCTGTTATATTGGCTGACAAATAGTCCACTGTAGGACTTCCAAACATTCATAATCATAGGAGCCAATTTCTGTACTAAATCACTTCTCATTCATCTGTCTGCCTGCCTATCTATTCATCCATCCATCTATCCTACCCATTATCTCTCTTTTTGAAAAAAAAATAAATAAAATCACTGCATATTATGTCACTATCACTTCACAAAGTGGCATTAAGAGACAGGACAGTTGTTTAGAATTGTTACAACATAATATTTTTAAATTTTAATGTTATCTCAGAGCTATAGAGATAAAGAATCAAAGCATAACATAAGCATATATTGGGTTTTTCTAAAGCCTGCTTTGTAAAACTAGGAAAAACAAAGTAATTGAGCCATTTATTAGGTACCTAGATAATACTTTTAACTATGCTTATTACTAAGCATTAAAATCATATATTTAGAAAAACTCAGAGTATATGTTAGTTAGTTTGTCATGAACTCCTTTATTTTTTTTACATTCCACAATAAGAAATGTTTCTGCGCTATACGAAAGTATTTGCAGTTACTCTTTTTCTTAGTATTGTTATCATTCTGCTTTTCTAGAGTTTTTTATTTCCTCAAAAATGGATTTTTTCCTATTCAGTGAACACTCTCTGATTTCTTGAAAAACTGAGTAGGCTTCAACTTTTTGACTGGGTAGACTAATCTCACTTATCTTATCTCCTAAAATACTTCAGTCTTTAGCAAGGCAAATGTTAGAAATAAGTTCTTAATTTAAATTCATTGAAAAGACAAGCGTTTCCTACTTTTTTTCCTTGTTATATTTTTAAAACTGAGAAAAGGAGAATGTAATACTGACAACCCAGCTGAGTAGAAAAATAGTCTTATCATTTTGTATTTATTAGAGTTTTTATCAGCAAGTGTAATAGCTAATATAAACCCACGTATATTTAGGTTGATTAAGTAATGCTGTTATGTAGTAGTAAAGTCCAACTTCCTTTTAAAAATAAACAGACATGCTCTAAGAAAAATCATTTTTACTAAAAGAGGTAGTATTGGCCAGGAATTTATAATGGTTCTTAAAGCAATTTCCACTATTTAGAATTTGAAAATACAGTTGGATTTGATAGCAACATACATTAATTTCTTTCTCTCCAAAGAAATTAAATTTCCAGGGTATATAGAAAGTAAACATAGAGAAGAAAAATAAGGTTTTTATTAGGTGAATTGGTTAAAGGGATTATGGAGGCTTAGAAGTCTATGATAGGCTGTCTGACAATTAGAGAATCAGAGAAGATGGTATTGAAGCCAGAATTACACAGGCAGTCACTTTAGATGGGTAAATTGAATCAGGTCAGATCAAGGGAGTTGGAGAGGGATAGAAATGCTGATGCCTTCAGAGCCCTTTCTCCATCTTTACCCAGATACCTGCTCCTTGTTCCAACCTGTTGCTAAGATAACCTGACCCAGAGATTGTCTCTCCCTATGGAGAGTTGTTAATTATGCCTCCTTCCTGCCTAGATCACTCCAACTTGTCTCCTCCAATCCATCTGCTTCCCACATTTTGGTCATATGATTGAGCATCTCCCGGGCTTAGTCACTTACGCAGGAAGGAGAAAGATAAGGGGAAGAGAGAAGGGGGGAAAAAGAAAGCTGAGGACATGTAAAACAGGCAGAACACCTCACTTCTTGGGATACCAGGATACCAGCTCTGCCCCCTTCTTCCTGCCAGGGCAAGTCTGCCACCCCTTTTAAAATAAACTCTGCTTTATATGCTTGCCTCTGCATGCTCCTCAAATGGTATACTTCAACATGTGAGGGAGCAGAACTCTTCGCTAGGTAACCTGTGGTATCAGTATCATGGATCAGTCTAAGTCTGAAGGCCTTAGAAACAAGGAAGTTAATGGCATAAACCTCAGTGTGAGGCCTGAAATCCCAAAAAGCTCTCCTAGTGTGAGCTCCTGAGTCCAAAGGCTAAAGAACCTGGAGTTCTTTCCTACAAGAGAGATCCTAATTTTACCATTCCTCCTTATTTTCTTTTCTTTTTTTTTTTTTTTGGTTCTATCCAGGCAGACCCTCCAACTGATTAGGTAGCACACAGCCAATTTTGAGTGTGAATCGTCCCCACTCAGTCCACTAATCCTTATACCAATTTCTCTGATAATACTGCCCCCCCCAACACACAGACATCTGGGGCAGCACAATCATTGTTACTAAATGCCAGACCACCTACTATTCTTTCTACCAAAGCATTGAAGATAGTTTATGCTTTACTAGTTATTTGGGAAGCTCTTAATCCAGTTACAATGATACCCAAATCACACATTGAACCAACAAAGTGAAAAATACTACATCAATGACTTAAGTGATTACTTTGGATATCATTTAAGCATCTGAGTAAAAGAAAATCTAATGTAGTATCTTAAAAGACCCTATTTAATGCTGCTCCATTCTAATAACAGAAACAAAAGATATGCATGTACATTCAATTTTAGGAAAACATAAAAATTAAAATATTAAAATAAGTCTTTAAAGAATATTATATAAAGAAGCAGTAAACTATAGAATAGATTTAAAAGTTAGGAAATTTAAATTCTAACCATGACTCTGTCGTGAACTTTCAGTGGGACCTTAAATACAACAAATATTTTGCCTGATTTTCAAATTCTTTGTCTATGTAAGTTCAGGTGTTATATAATGCCCCAGTTTTATAGCCTTGCAAATGGATTTCATCACTCTTTACCATTGTGCCCAATCTTGACTACATTCATTGCCATCCTAGCTTTTCTATGAATCACTAACAAAATTGACAGATTTTTGGCACATAGAGGGAATTAATTTGGTTAGATAATCTAGAATCTTCAGCATTTTTAAATTCTATGTGTTAATTATTTGTTAACATATCACATAATTAATTGTTCTTTATCAAAATGAAACCAAATTCTGGTTTTGCAAAATTCATTATATTGCATTGCTAACATTCAGCAACAAACTGTTCTATCTAGTAGCAAAGGCCTAAGGGAGAAATCAAGTAGCTATTTAAATTAATGACAGTTGAATATTAATTCAATTTGAGTGACTTAAGTATTACAGAGACAGAATAAATTAGAGTTAGAAGGTCAAAATATCTGAATTAAAACCATGTCATCTCTACTTTATCTTTGTTGAAGTATTCACTCAACAAATGTTTAAAGTCTAAGAACTCTGTAAGGTGCTAATAGAGTGTTGAACAAAACTAACACAATCTCAGAAGCTCCAAAAAATCAGAGATCATATTAATTTTAACCCTGTACCAACACCTAGCACAGTGCTTGAGCTTTAAACATAATTGTGTGTGTGTATATATATATATATATATATATATATATATATATATATATATATATATATATTTCTCTTCTCTTTAAAGAGATCCCAGAAAGTAAAACTCAAAGTACACTGAAAGGTCTTACCTGGGTAAATGATATTTAAGCTAGAACCTGAACAATAAATAAACCAAAATGAGATTTATTACTCTTAAAGGGTAGATAAAAGAAATAAGAACTGGCATCAAATTTATTACTTTGCTGCTAGGTAAATGGAGACATCATTGACTGAAATGGTAACAAAGAGAAAGAAACTATGGGAAAGAAAGTGTTAGTATTCCACTTTTGGAATTAAGGATTTATAAATGCCAATAAAACTTCCAAGAGATGATACCAAGTAGGAACTTGATGAAATTACTAAAGAGAACTAGAATGAGTATTTAAACTTGAGAGCCATAAACATAAGGTATTCAAAGTGAAAACATAAGGTATTCAAAGTGAAAATAGCGGATGTGAACACATACAGAGAGAGAAATTACAAGACCCATGAATGAGGAGAATTTTAGCAATTTTTGTGCAGACATTTTCCTTAAGAATGGTCACGAAATAACAGCATCAACTTTTTAGCTGGAAGCTTTTTAGAAATGCAGTATCTCAGGGCCAATTCCAGACCTATTGACTAATAACTTGCACTTAGAAGACCTCTTGATGATCCATAAGGTAAAGTTTGAGAAGCTCTTAAATGAAAGAGAATGGGTTGGCTGAGGAACAAGAAAGTAAAAGGAAAGACAAAACAAAAAAGTTGTGGTGCCATAGAAGCTTTTTGAGGAATATTTAGGAGCAATCATCAGGGTGCTATATTTTGGGAGAACATACATGAGGATGGAAATAGTGTGCATTAAATTTAACAGCACAGAGTTAAGCAAGCAACATGAAGTAGTGCAAGTGGAAGCCAAGATTTTAGTTGATTGAAGAATGAATGGAAATGGATCAAACAGTGACAATCACATATGGACAATTCTCAGAAATTTGGTATTAAATAAGAATAAGGACAGGTCAGTAAGTAAGGGCAATAAGGGAGTGATGAGGGTGTCAAAATATATGATATTAACACAAACAAAATGATAGATGATGTTGAAAATAATCAATTATAAAGAAAAATGTTGAAAGTTAATAAGAAATAGAAAAAGCAAAGGAAAAATCTGATAATAAAAATGAAAACGTAGGAGTTATAAGCAAACACAGAATATATATATTTTGATAGGTGAATTCATATAATTATTTAATGAAGTAAAGGCAAAGATGAGTATAAATTGTCACAGCTTAAAGATTTGTTATAAGGACAATGGGAAGTACATACATAATGGCTCCTTATCTGAGATAAATTAAAATGTCAAAAATTAAGATGGCAAAGTATGCAAATTATTTGAAAAAAATATTATTCTTCTCAGATAAAAGTATATTTTATTTAATCAATAATAATTTTTTAAGAAATCAGTCTTTAATGTTGCTGCAATTCCAGAAGATAGAGTTCACTTCAAGTGAAGCACTCAGATACAAACCCAACAAACTTACTTCATTCAGATCCATTCTTTGACAAACTTCAAAGACACCTATTTTGTAGAAAGAAAGAGATTATCAGAGAAACATGAAAATTTTCAGTGATGATAAATTTTGATGAGAAATATCAGCCAAATTTTGCTATAACCAGAAGAACACTGTCCTACATAAGTGAAAAATAACTTAATTTCATTCAGATTATTTTTTTCTTTGCTTTGAAAATATTATATGGCCCACTGAGAAGAATTGATAATATATTAGCACAAAACATTTTTAAAACACTTCATAAAGTATTTTAACATACTTTATTTTACTATACATTATCAATAGTTAAGGATTGAGTATATTTTCATATACTAATAATTTTTAAAGATAATTTTAATATTGTATTTGAACCTGGGAGGTCTTTCATCTTCTAGTATCTTCTCTTTCTCTTTTAGTGTTCTGTTGTTTTGATTGTAGAGATTTTTCACTCTTTGGTTAGATTATTCATAGGTTGGTTTGGGGGGTTGTTTGTTTTGTTGTAAAGCTATTTTGAAAGAATTGTTTTCCTCATTGTTTCTTAGCAGATTCATTGTTGGTGTGTAGAAAAGGCATTTAGCATCTTGCTACTCTGCTGCATTTATTAATTCTAGAAACCATCTGGTGGAGTTCTTGAGATCTTCTATATACTGGATCATACCATCTGCAATATGATACTTTGGAAGCAATGATAATTTGATTTCTTTCTTTCCTATTGGAATCCCTTTTATTCCTTCTCTTGCCTGATTGCTTTGGCTAAAATTTCAGGTTTTATATTGAATAAAAGTAGTGAGGGTGGACATCCTTGACTTGATTATTATTAACAAAAAATGCTTTCAGATTTTTCCCATTGAGTATGATGCTGACTCTGGATTTGTCAAGTACAACTTCTAAGAAGTTTCTTCTATCCTGGCTCTTCAGGGTTTTTATCATGATGACTACTTAATTTTGTCAAATGCCTTTCTTCAGATATTGAAATGATCATGAGGTTTTTGACATCGGTTCTTTTAATATGATATATTATACTTATTTATTTATGTATGTTGAACCAGCCTTTTATCCCAGAAATGAAACAAACTTGATCATGTTATATGATCTTTGTAATGTGTTCTTGAAGTCAATTTGCTAATATTTTATTAAGGATTTTTGCGTAAATGTTCATCAAGGATATTGGTCTACAGTTTTCTTTCCTTGATATGAGCTTTTCTGATTTTAGTATCAGGGTAATACTGGCTTCATAGAATGAGTTTCAAAGTGTTCCTTCCCTTCCTATTTCATGTAATAATTTGAGGAACATATTATTTAAAGATCTTCTAGATTTCAGCAGTGAATCCATCTGATCCTGGTGTGTGCATGCACTTGTATGCGTGCGTGTGTGACTTTGTATTCAACTTTAAAATATAATCACAATCTATTATCTCTTGTCATCAGTGGATTTTGGTGAAAATTATGTTTTCTGGTTGGTAGCAAGTGTTAGGTTCAACCATCATTAGTAAAGTGCAAGTTCCCATTCAAAATAAGCAAACTTTGATTATGACTGAGATAGTTGGACTCTGACACGATTCTATGTAATAAGGAACTTCCACGGGCAACTTTTCCATGCTATTAAAAAATAATGTGCTCTGAGAAGCCTTAAATTCTTTTTCAGGTGATTAATATACCCAGCCCTTTGTAAGTGTTGCCAGGACAGTAGAAATTTTATGGGTTACCACCAAAGGATTTGGTAATAGTCAAATTATAACTGAGAAAATGTTATCATGCCAAAATATAAGAGGAAATCACAATAGCCAGGGGCAATGACAAGAAGAACAAAAGGGTCAGGCCCCCCAAAACAGTGACTGCCATCATTGTAATAAAACTTCCTACGGCCTAGAGCAATAAAAACAAATTAGCAAACAAATAATTCATCTTTGTCAAAAAGCCAAGCCATATACTCAGTAAAACAGGTTCTTGCCAAACCAATAGGCAAGTGTATGACTTGGGAGGTTGGCTGATTCTGGCCCATGAAGTATATCTACAAAATAACAGGGAAAGTAGGAAGCCAATAAAAATAAATGACAGAAATTCAGCAGGATAAAATCTATGTACTCCATTTTGAATTTCTATTCCTCATCACCTTTATACTGTAGCTCAGATTAAAGTCCTTAACTATCTATCATCTACTTATCATCTATTTTAAATGTGTAATGAATCCTGTTGGAAATAACCCTATACAACAGGTGTCATTCTAAATTAGATGCTATTTGCCAAGGCCATGAGACTCCGACTGTAACTGAAAATTGATCCAACTAGTTCAGGGGGTTGTTTTTAACTTAAGAGAGACACTTAAACATTATTGGCTCATATTTTTATAAAAAAAATGTTTGTTGAGTGGAACTGAAAACATATTAAGGAATAAAGTATATATAGTTTTAGTAAACAAAGTCTAAAGACAAAATTACTATAAATTTGTTAGAGTCTGTAAACAAGTCAGGATGGCACCTAGCATTTTGCCAGGGAAATGTTAGAGTCTGTAAACAAGTCTGGATGGTGCCTGGCAAAATGCCAGAGGGAGTGGTTTGTGAAGTAACAAAAGCAAGCCATTAAGTGTGGAGATTCCTTATTGGTTGACTGCTGTATCTAGTTTATGCTAATTAAGATAAGCTGTGTGGAATGTATAAATACCTCTGTGGTCTTACAATAAATGGCTCCTACTCCTGCTGTATCAATCTACACAAGTTGCTCCTCACCCCCTGGTTAGTTTGCTGCAGCCGGACTGTGGCATAAATTTACTTTAATTGAAATTGGTTTTTATTCACAATTCTGAGACTTCCTTTTGAGAATGGCAGAACCATGGGTTTTGTAAGATGGGGAAAAGGAAACGGGATAATAGAAAAAAAACCTGATTGATTAACATCAGGCTACATTGGGTTACTTTTTCCTAAGAGTTAAAGCAGAGGAAACTTCATTTTATACTAACTTGGATAGAAATGAAATGTCCTATTTTCAGGAAAAACTAATCTGTTTAGGAGTCCTGTTTTCTGTTTCCTTAAAGTTTTAGTTTCATTATGCTACCGATAGCATGACTTACTATCTTGGCTTGGTCTGATATGTTGAAGTCTCCTGTGAGAGCTCAGTACAAAACAATGGTATCTCATTACTTTTTAAATAACTTAATATTTATCTAAATGTACATAAAACTCAACATAAAGGCCATATCTCTTTAGTATTAGACCAAGATTCATTTTTTCTTTAAATTATTGTTGAAAACAATTTATTAAATGACCAAAGGAAATGTGTGTTTAGATATTTTTCTTTCTAGATGTTGTTATATACTTGAATTTTTGTCAATTGATATTGGTGATCTTTTTTTTGTATTTAATGTTACCCTTTTCTGTATGATAATCTCTATGAAAGTGTTCCTTTCCTTCAACAGTGAATTCTATGTGTGAAAAAATTCCACAATTAATAATTCTATAATTGATTAAAATCAATATTTAAAATTCAGAATGTTTGTCTCTTCAGTTTTATCAAACATGGATCTGTTTGTTCAGTTTCACAAGGTAGAAGTTTCTTCAGTAGAATGTAGACACTTATTTCTCTAATGCATAATTTTGAAGAACACTGATGTTAGTTCTATTAGTGTATTTGAGAATGGCTTCTAGTCATTTTGCTCTGGACAGCCAAAAGAACTTTACAGATGAACTACATTTTTTAATGGAATAAGAATCCAATTCAATCTGAAACCCACTTGGAAGTTTCTCCATTATGGAAAAGAATGTAACTTAATAAAAAGTCCTATCTTTCATTACTCATGTCCATTTTAACAAGAGCCATAAGTGTTTCAGCAGAAGCATGTCAATGTAATCATTTCTATGAAATACAAATACCCTGATGGAAAATTTCAAAAACCATAGTATCTAAGGTTTAGTTAAATATAAATAATTAAATAGCCTGTCAAACAATTGATAATATTCAAAATACCAATGAACATGATAATATCTGTATTTATTTCCATTTGTGTACACTTTCATCTTAATAAAGATTTACAAATTAAGTACTACAAATTAAACAACTACATCTTTCACTTTCAATTTTCAGTTATTTTATGTTGTTTTGAGTAGAATATTAAATATACTTAGAATAAAATAATAATACAATGGAAGAGTTAGTAAGCATCATTTATTTCATAGTTCATTTACTAATAAAAACTTGACACATATGGTTAATTTTCAAAAAAAAATAAACAGATATGTAAATCTTCATATAAATATTATATTACAATTGGATCATATTGATCAGATGTGTTATAGTATTGTGCACTAATTTTAAGATGATACCAATATTGGTTTTAAATATTTACATATTTTATATACTTAGTTTCTCATGAATAATTTAAAATTAACTTCCACGTAACCTAGAACCACCCCGTACCATCCCACTTTATCTAGCACTTGTCTTTCAAAGTGGATATTCAACATGCTCACTGAAAACATGGACATCTTTGGCTGCTGATATCCAGTGATATCAGGAGCCAAAGAAGGCTAACTCAAATTTCTGTCTTGATTAGAAAGTATTTGTCAGTGTTGAAAGTCATTCATGGTAAAATGTTCAAAGCCATCAGTTCACCAGTTAGCTGTGTTACTGAGTAATACAGGACATTACAGATTAGGCATGCTTAAATTTTTATGCATTAAAATTATACATAATAGCATAATTCATTTTGCCTTATTTGTACATGAACATAATTTGATCAGTCTCATCCCCTAGTACTTTCTCTTTTCCACTCTTCCTCCCTCACTTGATGAAATAGCTCTACTTTATTGAACACTTTTGTTTCTATTATTTTAATTATATATATAAATATGATTCATTATGGGATACTTGTACATAGACATAACATTATTTGGTGGATTTCTTTTCCTAGTACTTTCCCACATACTCCTCTCCTCCTGTCCTGTCAATTCCCTTCCTTAACTATATTGGTTTCCTTTCTATTTTGATGAGATCCTTTTTAATTCCTTTTCCCCGCCTTTCTTTCTGCATTGTGTACACATAAGAAAGACAACTTTTGACCCTTGACTCTCTGAGACTGGCTTATTTCACTTGACATATTTTCCAGGTGTTTTTTTTTTTTTTTTAATGACTCATTGAAACTCCATTGCGTATGTATGCCACATTTTCCTTATCCATTCTTTATCCACTCATTGAAACAACTTAGGGTGGTTCCATAACTTTTTGACTAATGAGAATTGCACTACTTTGAACATTGGTATGCATGTATCACTATAATATGCTAATTTTAGTATTTTTGAATAAATAAAAGGAGTGTGATGGCTGTGTCATATGGTGGTTTCATCTCTAAACTTTTGAAGAACATCAACACTACTTTAAAAGTGGTTTTACTAATTTGCAGAATTATCAACAATGCATAAGTGTACCATTTTCCCATATACTTGACAGCACTTATTTGTAGGATTGATGATTGCCATTGTAACTAAGTGAGACAAAATCTCATAATATCAGCATAATTTTTAATTTGCACTTTCCTGATTGCTAAGGATGTTGAACATTATTTTCACACTTTGAGTTGATTTTAGTGCAATGTGGGAGATAGGGATATAATTTCACTTTTCATACATATATATCAATTTTCCCATTACCATTTGCTAAAAGAAATCTTTTCTGAAACATATGTTTTTGACACCATTGTCAAGATCACTATGTGGATTTGTCTTTGTGTGTTCTACTGCATTCCATTGGTCTTAATGTCTGTTTTTATAGACATACTTAAAATTTATACAGGAAACAGAAGGTTAAGCTACTACCCTGTTGTGGAATATATAGAGTAGTCTAAATGTTCTTTTACAGAGATTTTCAAATTTATTAAATAAACCTAAAAATTATATGGTTTTAATTTTGACAAGGCTTTCTTATTTTTCTTTAAACATTTTAACAGCAATGAGCTCATAAAAATAAAAATGTACACTTCATATGAAAGGGAGTACAAATGATCTATGTCTCTTGAAATGTAAAAATATTTTAATACCTCATATAATATTTGTTGACATTTACAATTCACTGTGGATTATGCTTTAATATCACTGACCATTTCATCTAAAATACGTTTATTAGATTAAAATAAGCGTACTTCAAATTTTAAGAATTTATATTGTGAAAATACATTTAGACAGTTTGTGTAAATGACATCTCAGACAAAATTAAAATTTTGATTCTAAGTTTTTTAAGCACATACAAAGTCATAGTTAATGTATATTCTCCACCTGGCTAAAAATTTGAGAAGAAAATAGATGATATCAGTGTTTTTATCAATGTAATAAGAAGCTTAAAAAAGGTTAGCTGTTTATTCCAAAAATGATCAGTTTTAATTTTTTTTATTAGTTGCTCAAAACATTATAATGATCTTGACATATCATACATTTGATTCAAGTGGGGTATGAATTCTTATTTTTCCTTGTGTACAGATTGAAGGATCACATTGGTTTTACAGCCACGTTTATACAATATTTTTTAAAATCAATGTGACAAATTTGGAATTTTTCTGAAAAGGTAGAGCATTGACATTATAAATTTTATTACAATATCCATTTAAATTTTCAATGATGAACATAAAGTATTTGCTTCTACATTGAATATAATACAAGAAATTGTAGAAAGGAAGAGCATCTTGACAAAATATGTACTATTTTAATATATGTACATATATATATTTACTAACCTAAAAAACTTCCAAAGTAGAAATTAATTGAGAACTGGAAAAAGCATAAAAACTTATCCTAGTGTTCACATTCTGATATTTTAATTATTTAAGTAACTAAAATTTAAGATATTTATACAAATTAACATAGAATATAAGTTAACATATGATAATTTAACTACAAAAACATAATGGTTTTGAGTGATAAAATAAATACACTTTAGCATGACATACATACGTTCACTCTCTGTTGTCTTCAAAAGTTTAAGTTTAAAAAAGCTTGAGTATTTGAAAAGTATACTTTAATAGCATAGAATATGTTTGCAAATAAGCTTTCCAAGTTATTTTGCACCTTATTCAAAATCACTTGAAAAACCTTAATAAAGTACTCAGTTAATACGCTACCAAGAAATTTAAGTACTTAATACTTTTAGCAAATTGCCTCTATCAAAAACAAACTTACAAATTAGAGCTAACACAAAGTAATAGATTAAATTGTATAACTGTAAAATTTATTATTGAAATATATTGACCTGTGAGAAGAACATCTTGATGAGTCAATTTATATTCTTTACTGCGATAAAATAAAATTATAAATGACTATTAATTTTGAATAAGGGGAAATATTTGAAATTTTATTAGTAAAGACAAAGCATGTATGAGTTTTCCCATATAAAACCTGTCAGAGAGCAGAGGATGAAAAAAAAAACACCTAAATTAATGAACACTAAAAAGTGCTTAGAACATCACAGAAGACAAGAGACCATCATGGAAGAGTTTCTTTCATCCCTATTAGAACTATAGGAGGAAAAGGAATATAATATAGAGTAAGAGCTCATACACTAATTCTAATAAACTTTTAACACCCTGTTGTGATTTTTCATGAGTTGAGGCCTGGTACAGAGAGTTCTACAGCACATGACAACTCTTTTTTCATGGATCTTTGCTAAGTCATCTGTTTTACTACCAAGTTTCAAGGAGATGGAAAAGAAAGGTAAGACTGATGATGATGACCCCTGCACTGCAATCTGTGGCAACTCCCCCAAAAGTATACAACAGCAACAGTACTAAATAGTAGAGATGGATTTTGAGGCTACATGGCTTAACAGGAGCTACATTTATCACCCTGCCTGAAGCAGTCAAAAGACATGATAAAATATGTGCAAACATTTCAAGATAGTTAACATTGGGCAAGGAAGGACAATGATATTTAGCAGATGTTAAGTAAACAAGTGAGTTCTACAATTTTTCCTATTATACAGGCTTAAGAAAATTTCAAGGAAATGACACAGGAACATCACTGGATTCCTTGAATTGAGGCAATAAATCTAAGAATCTAGAGACAATAGTCTCTAAAGTACATAAAACAAAGCAGCACCATAAATGAGAAAGTGAGAGACATACCGATACTACCTTCAAATATTTAGCTGAGACCGGCATGGTGGGCATGTCATTAATCCAGTCACTCAGGAAGCCTAGGCAGGAGGATCACAAATTTGAGGCCAACCTCAGCAACTTGCTTAGGCTCTAAGCAACTCAGTGAGGTCCTGTCTCAAGAGAAAAATAGGAAGATCTGGGGATGTGGTTCAGTGGTCAAGTGCTTGTGGGTTCAGTTTGGTACAAAAAAAGAAAAAATATATTTAGCTAAGTATTAATCAATACAGGCTTTTGAGTAAACTATCTGTTATTATATGGATCTTAAATATATTCCTAAAGGTCCATGTGCTAAAGTCTTGGTCACCAGGCTTTGACCCGAGTGGGAGGAGGTGGAACCTTTAGAATGTCTGGCCTAGTTGAAGAAGTTATGTCATTGAAGGCATGCTCTTGAAAGTGATATTGGATCCCTGGCCTCCCTCTGTTTTTCTGCTTTCTTCTGCCATTTGGTGAGCAGTTTTGCTCCACAATATGCTACCCACCAGGATGTTTTGCTTCGTTACAAGCCCATAGCAATGGAACCAAGTAATCATGAACTAAACTTCTGAAACTATGAGTAAAAATAAAGCTTTCCTCTCTAATTTGACTTATCCCAGGTATTTGTTGCATTGATGGAAAGCTGACTAACACAGAAAATTGGTACCAAGAAGTGGTGTTATTGTTGTGTATATAACTGATGATGTGGTTCAAAAGCCTTTATAGTTGGTTTTCAGGAGGAATTTGGAAAAATTGGGAGAAGCAAGTTGGAGAAGCCCAAGAATGATATAAACAAAGCTTGATGGTAGATTCTGGTGAGGGTACAGAAGACAGGAATTCTGATAGAAAAGTGGAGAGTAAAAGCCTGTGCTTATGAGGTTTCTTTCAGAAAGAAATGAAGCTCTATTGGGAAACAGACTATAGGCCGTTAGTATTGCATTGTAGCAAGCACATTGTCTATTTTTCGTTCATGCT
The DNA here is from genome assembly GCF_048772815.1 of Callospermophilus lateralis. Classification (NCBI taxonomy): domain Eukaryota; kingdom Metazoa; phylum Chordata; class Mammalia; order Rodentia; family Sciuridae; genus Callospermophilus; species Callospermophilus lateralis. The sequence continues at coordinate 1,667,096 of NW_027512543.1, read as the reverse complement.
CTGAGACTTTGCATGCTCAGTTCAAAGGTTATGAACTCGTTTATTTGATAAAAGAAATTCCAAGGAACACCACATTAGGGAAGTGTGTTATTAGCTACTTTCAGTCAAATTTACAATGAAAACTGGGAACAAAAAACAGGGTGGATCAATTTGAAAAATGTCTAGTTTGTCCCCAAAAGAGCAAGTTTAAAATTTCTGCCAAGCAAAATGAGATTATTGAACAGATTATCACCATTAAAAAAGAAGCCAAATACTTTTTATGGGGAAAATATGAAAGATACCCTGAGGGTATCTTTGTTAAGATTCTGTTAAAATCTCATCCATTGAAGGCTCCAAGACTTTTGAGAAGAAAGCTCCTAGGCTCCCAGCTGGTACAGGGATACCCATGGAATTGTTTCCTTGGGATTGATTTTCTCATATTTACCTATCCAAGAACTTAGAGGCCACTGTATCCAGGGATCAAGGGGACCTTGGAATATAGCTTGAGCTAGCAGCAGACCTTAGCATGATCCACATAATGCTGGTTTTTCAGGGATGAGGTCATGGAATCTTTCAACAAGATTTCAGAAGAAAAACTTGGAACTCCAGGCAATGTTTTTCAGGGTCAGAATCCCTGCAAGGAGCCTTTGTGAAAGTTGATGTATGAGTTTGTAGGAGTGAAGTCTAAGCCGCAAAGGAAACACCAGGAAGTTAGAGATGGTAAGAATAGAGCATGCTTGCTGAGTGAAGCTACTTGTGGCATGCAGAGCCAGCCCAAGAGAGATGCTATATGGTCAATAGATGATGCCAGCAAAGTTATTAGAGTGAGGCTGCCCAAGCCATTTCAAACTCATATGTCACTATCATGTGCCCCATGTGTCAGACATGGATCTATAATGTTAGTATTTTTTCTACTGCATTTCAGAATTGCTTCATTCTTATCTCTCCTTGCTATTTTCTTGTTTTGCCATTGTTATTGTTTAGATATGACATGTACCCCAAAAAACTCATGTTTGTGATAATGCAAAAAAATTAGAAGTGAACTGATGGGTTATGAGACTTTTACCTTAACCAGTGTAAGGATTAATCTCTGGGTAGGGATTAACTGGGTTTTAATTACAGGCAGGAAGAGTTTTGGCTGGAGTAGGTGTGTCCCTGGAGACACTCAAGTATCTTTGGGGTGTATACCTTGTCATTCTTGAGCAGAGCTCTCTCTGACTCCTGATGGATGTGTTTTGAGCAACTTTCCTCCACCATACTTTTCTGCCACAATGTTCTGCCTCACCTCGGGCCAATAGCTTTGGAACCAACCATCCATGGACTGAGACCTCTGAAAGCATGGGACACCAATAAAATTTGCTTTCTCTAAAATTGTACTGTCCAATGTGTTGGTTGAAGCAACAAAAAAAATCTGACTAAAACAACAAGATGTTTTGACTCACTACAGACCCAGAGCAACAGGACCAAGTAACCATAGACTGAAACCTGTGAAATAGTAAGCCCTAATAAACTTTAATCCCTTTAAGTAGATTTGCCTCAGACATTTGCCACAGTAAGAAAAACTCACTAACAAAATATTCAAGGATCAAGAAGGACCACCCAATATGATTAATGTCAAAAGTGCCTTTACCTCACTCAGTACCAGGAACAGTACCTTTATATACTATTCAGCTTTTTAAAGAATCTCATTATTTATGGAGCACTGGGTATAGTACAAAAATGGTCTCATATCTGTTTGAGGAAAGTAATCAACCATGCACTGTGCATTTTTTTTCATTTCCATTTAAAAAAATAATAAGTCTTGAAAACATCAAAACTCTTCTAGTAATTTAAGTGCATCCTGGAACAAGGCTCAAAAATATTTACAGAAATACAAAAATATCCAACACTCAATAAAGTTAAAATCTGCAATTTCTATCATACAACCAAAAGTTAAAGTCATACAATGAAATAGAAGACATATCCCCCAAATTAAGAATAAAATTTAATTAAAGTCAACTTAGAATTAACACAATGTGAGAATTAATAGGACAAAGACATTAAAGCTATTATTATAACTATATTACATATATTTAAAACTTTAAAAACAGAAACAGAAGATGTGAAAATTATGACACAAGTTGTATATTTCAAGATAGTATGTGTACTTTATGAGATGAAAAAGACTGATGAGATGAGTGGAAGATTAGATGCTGCACAGAAAGAAAGCATAATTAGTGAATGTGAATATAAATCTATTGAAATAGAAACACAGAGAGAAAAGATAATTTGAAAACTAATAAACAGAGCACCAGGGATATGAGGAATGACTTAAAATGCCCTAATGTTGATGTAACTAAAGAACTTAGTTGTCAGAAGAAAGCAATGTAGATAGAAAAATGTATTTAAATAAACAATGAGGAAAAATTTTCAAATATGATAAAATACATAAACCCACACATTAAATAAGTTTAATTAACTCCAAGACCACAAAAATGGAGCATAATCAAAACACTCGATATCAATAAGGGTAAATCTTAGATGCAATCACTAAAAAATGAGAGAGAAACCAAATGTAAAATAATAATACTTTTAACCTAAGACTCAGATCAACTGCATGTAATTCCCACATTGTAGCACTCTGAAACTCATACTGTTTTTAATGCAAATTTGAAATATATAAAGAACACTGAAAGACACAAAAAGAAGCAAGAACATGGCCCAGGAAAGAAATGTTCTGTAGAAGTTGACACAGAGATGGTCCTAATGCTGAGTTATTCTACAGGAACTTTGAAATAACTATGTAAAATGTGCTGAAGTTTACAACATAACTTAAGGAAAAGAACTCCACATATGGGTCAGGATCCATTGTAGAAGGAAGACACAAAGATTATGCTATTTTAAGTGATTCTTTAAAGCTCAGCACCATATGTTTTCAGAGCAATTCCTCCCATGTAGCACTTTCTACATCAGTTTGCTTAACTGTATCTTCAAGTATTCTACAATTCCTGAAGACAAGAGGACCTTATTCTAGGCTATATCTTCATAGTCATCATAGTGTTCAATACAGAGAAGATGCTAAATAAAAATATTTTGAATAAGTATTGAGTAACAAATGAAAAGGTTAATGGTAACTGCACTGGAATCAAAATATAGAAAAGAAAGAGAAAATCCACTGAAAAAAAATAAACAACATGTTCAGAATACCAAGAGTACTAGGGTGTATTCCTAAATTGTACTGAGGAATTACTAAAAATACTACAAAGAGCCCAATTAAGTTTTGTCTATAAAATATATACATTGTGAATAAGAATACTGAATTATTTACATAATTCTATTTCTGGAACTATTTGACTTCAACTCTGAACACTTGTTTAAATTAATTTTTTAGTAAAAATTCCCAAACTCCACAATTTAACAATTCATCATTTTTTTGTGTGCAGTAAGAATCAGATTAAATGCCCATGCATGTTAACTCCATTTCAGTCACTTTTATAGTATCATAATCTGAAGAAGGCAAAACACAAACATCTGGATAGACATTGAATGCTCTTCAAGGAAATTAGTGTACTGGACTGCATAGTGAGGAAGAACTCGGGGATTTCCTAGACTTACCAGGACTGAAGGCTGTGGAAGACATGGAAAATGGAGAAACAGCCCTTCAAATTGTCAGTAAATTTTTTACCAGCTTGACCTCCTGCATATAAGATCCACATTAGAAACTTTCAAACCATGTTTCTGTTAAAAATAGAGTGGAGCCAGGCATGGTGGCCATACCTGTAATCCCAGAGGCTCTGGAGGCTGAGGCAGGAGGATCACAAGTGGAAAGCTAGTCTCAGCAATTTAGCGAGGCCCTAAGAAACTTAGGGAGAACCTGTCTCAAGAGGTAAATCTCTTTGATCATTAAAACAGTACAAATTAATAGAGCAATGAAGACTCATATATGGATGAATACCATGTGTTAAAATACAGGGCACCCTGTGATCTGACAGGTGGTTGACTTCATGACGAAAAGAATTTTGTACATACTTCATTCTATCATCTGACATATATACATACATATATATATATATATATATATATATATATATATACACATATATATACACACACACACACACACATACATATAGATATAAAAAACAAATTTAAAAATATAAAAATAAAAGATAAAAAGGGCTGGGGATGTGAATCAGTGGTTAAGCACCCCTGGGTTCAATCACTTGTACGAAAAAAAAAAAAAAAGGAATTCACACAGCACATATGGGGGCAGAAAAGACAAGAGGGAGAACAAATTAATGAAAGAAAATTTGCTTCCCTTCACATGAGATCTTCATTGTAATACGTAAATTTCCTTATGAACTCTGTTTTGCGGAAGTCTGCAGTGATTATTTTTTCTTTGTTGGCAATGCCTGACTTAGTATTAACTCAGTAAAAAAGGGAAAAAAAAGGAGAAAAGTGAAAGTAATAAAGAATAACAAAAGTGGAACATCCAGACGAAATCCCAAAGGAGCCTGTGTGTAGAAAATAAAATAGACAATAAAACAGAGGATGCTGTTTTAGCAGGCAAGTGCACACATTAATTTTGGTCTCCTTTTTATATTTTATACCATATCTCTGATAAAACAAAAAGATAAACTTTACAGCTAACTAATATCATATTTTATTTACAGCTAAATATAATATTTATTGCATGGGCATATTCTGGGGAGTTTTAACACTTCTTGCACATTCCCTTTAAAAATAGGATATTATTTGCTAATTCAAATGTTATGTTGGGGCTTAGGATTCAAAAGTCAAGTATTGTATCTGTTTCTCAGAATTAAGAAATATTCTTTTATGTTGTGTCTCCAAAATACATAGCAACTATTAGTAGATGATATTATTTTTATTTGAACTACAAATGTTATTTGTTTAAGAATTAGAATCCAAATTGGGGAAAATGGATAGGTGGTAAGGATTTTATCTTTCAAAAAAGCAAATATTGTGTATTTTCTTTTTTAGAAAAGGAATCTTTATATGCCCCTTTGAAAATTTTATCTTTTTAAGTAGGAAAATAAATGATATATCTCATAAAGTATGATTTAAAATTACACAAAATCAAGAAAATATTAGTTTATAAATTTTAATAATTCCTAGTGCAACCTCTTTTGTAAGAATAAATAATATAAATATGAATTGAATTTGATCATCTTGAGAAAAATTGATTCATCTCTAGACAGACTCAGTATTAAGAGTTTTTTTTTCCTGATAGCTATGAGTCTTAATTTTTTTTTCAAAAATCAATAGGTCTGGTCTCATTTGTAGGAAACAAATTCAGTTACCATTAAAAACAATTTTATATTGCTTTTTGTGAGTCTAATATAACTTAAAAAAAAACATTTGAACAAGTCATGTTAATACTTTAGGACATTTTTTACCCATTTCTATGAATTCTAATTGAAGAATCATTAGGGCGTCATGCCAGCAAATTAATCCTGGAGCAGGCACATTTGTAATTGTCCTTAAAAGAAGCCTGGTACTGATGGACAATTAATTTAAGTCAGAAAAAGAGAAAGACAGATGTACATGCAGAGAAAAGGAGAAAAAAGAGAGAAAGGGACAGATAATAGAAGGAAGCATGGTCAAAATTATTTTCACCATGATGCCAACCTGCTGTCAGATCACAGGGTGTCCTGCATTTTGACAATGATATTCATCCATATATGAATCTTCATTGCTCTATTAGTTTATTCCATTTTAATGGATCAAACAGATATTCTCACATTTATATTTTATAAACACTTTGGAAATTAACATGTCTAAGTAGGAATGTCAAGTAAAATTCATTTGTAAATATGAATTGTTAATCATAAGAGATGTTCAAGACACATATTCCTTTTAGAAAGTACATTTCTTTTGCATCTAAGTTATTGGAGAGTTTTTACTTTTTAGGTTTTTCAGTTTCCACTACTCATCTTTGAATGTGTTTAAACATGTTTTTCAAATCCCCCTCTATTTTGCAACTATTCTCTGTGGCAGTTTCTTGTCTGCAAATGTCATTTACTATCAAGTTTACTATATATGCCTAATTTTATATTGTGCAATAAATCTTCCACAGCCCCTACATGTGACAAGTCTAGAGGTTCAATCAGAGGTTGGATGTATCAATGTTTAATGCATTCCTCAATAAAAAATTAGCACACGTCTTCAACTAAAATAAATGTTCTTGCTTTATGTGCTCTGTTTTACAAGACTATTAAAATGTTTTTTTATTATAGTTTTAGCATTTGGATAGGGATGGTATCAAATTGAACTGCTAGGTTAACAAAGTAAAATAAACTGTGAAACATGACTACATAAAATCTGAAAAAATCTAGAAAGCACAGGTATTTAAGCAAATGAAGACAAATGACTTAAACAAAATATATTTTATCTCTATAAATAATTAAGTATTTCATATTTGAGAAAACATTGGTTCATGTGTTAAGAATTGAAAAAAATAAACTTGTATTATTTTTCCTTCAGAGATAAAAATATTCAAAATATTTTAACTGGAATAATGATAGTTATATGAACAATGATGATAGCAAAATCACTTAATTATTTTCCAAATTATCAGTAACTGAAAACGTTTTCCAGGATGTAAGTTATATTTATTAATAATGTTTTCCTGATTTTTATTGTGGTTTAGCCTAAAAGTTAAACTAAATGAAATAAACCCTTTAAATTATTCTAATAACTACACTAAAAAGTAGTTTATTCACATTAATGTACATATATATAAATATATATAGCACCTAAAATTTAAATTAAGTATTTAGATATATTTATTGTTTTCAAAGCAGAGCACTTTGCAGCATAAAACCATATTAATTCTTCCATAAATTATTTCAATATGGAGATTTTTAAAAGCCAAAACCATGTTACAGATCTGAAATAGAAATCAACACAGCAACATATGCACATTAAAATTGATGTAATTTAAAGATTCTCCATGGTTATTTGGAGGGAAAATATAACCAGTCTGCTGATAAAATCAGGGGGCTCTTATATTCAGTCATTTAAACCAATGCAATTTCTAATGGTTTTACTTGTGCTGTGGTGAATTTACTATAAATCCCACCAGTGTGACAGATTCAATCAGTTCATTCGTTGGAATGACAGGTCATATTTGCAGCAGAATGATCCAGCACCAAATATTTCAAAATCACTAAAGATATTAAAAATGACAAAGAATGCAAAGAGCAAGAAAATAACAGTCAGTACAACACAATTTCAGAAATAAAAATCCAATTATATAACTGCAAAATTACCTGTAACTTGCTGCCAAAAACAAATTGCTATCAAATTTTACATTAAGAATATTTTGCACTTAAATTAGCTTCTGCTAAGCTTGACAATATTCCCTTTGGTACATCTTTTCTGTATTATAATTTTCATTGAGAAGCAGTGAAGCATGCTGGAAAAAACAACACTAGGTACTTAGAAGCTCTGGGTCCTAGATCCAGCTCTGTGACCTTGAGCAAATATCTTAACTCCTGGGAGCCCTGATTCCCTCATTTGGAACATGGAAAACAATCTGCAATCCCTTTATCTCACAGTTGGAGGATTTGAAAACAAATTTCAAGAAGTCAAAATATGAATAGGTTATAAAAACTCTAAAGCAATAGACACTTTTATGACCCTATTACTACTTTCACAATTTTCGTGTTAAGAAATTTAACTCAAAATTTCTCTGATTAATCTTTAAAAATTATCTAATTACAGTTTTGAAAATGATATCTTGTTTTTTTCACAGAAATTAGTGTTATTTTTATAAAGATGCTTTTCTTCTTTATTTGTTACCTGTCCCATTTTTATATTAATATATATGATAGTTAAATAGAAGAAAGACATAATTCTGCACTATAAACTAATTTACTAAAGCTGAGTTCTAACTTCTTTTTTAAAAGCACAATAACACTAATTAAACTAAACCTTATGACAAGGATACAGAAAATAAAATGCAGTTATAACTGAGATATAGGAAACAGACAAAAGGCTTAATGTGAAGCCTGAAATATTCTCTTTGAAATATCTGGAAGTCCCATAGGATTAAAATGTAGACAAAGATACCCTTTTCTTCTGGAGCTCTGAAGTCTTACTAATCCACATACCTTGGTCAAAGTAATTTAATATGTTTCCTTTAGGGAATTAATTTCTAAAAATCCTATGTTTGTCTGTTTGTCTGTTTCTCTCCCATTTATTACCCATGTCCTTGGGTAAATTATTTAATCCCTTTATTTATTGGAACTCCAATGTTCTTCTTTGTACAAGGACATAATAATAGAACCTGATTGACAAAAGTGTAATGATTAAATATGGCAACATCTATAATACAAGTGGGACAGTGACCTGCCTTATCATAAACATTTGGTAAATGTTGTGCATGTGTATTATTGTTGCAACTATATTTGTCATTAGTACTCTATAACTAAGTTTCTATGTAACTGCACATTGTAAAACTTCCAAATCAAGATATGTAGGCTTATATCATGCTAAGGGACTACGCGTGGCTCTTATATATACATATAATAAATATTATTTTATATGTATCATATATATCATGCTAAATGGTTGCACATAGTTTATATATATATATATATATATATATATATGTGTGTGTGTGTGTGTGTGTGTGTGTGTGTGTTTATTTACTTATGTCAAGTTCTGTTATTTAAAAAAAAAGACTGTAGTGAACATTCTTAAACATATGTTTTGTCATAATCCTGCAAATGGGAGCTATTGTTAAAAACTTACTTCAAAAGTGACTTGTATTTAATCTAGGACATGTTGTTAGTTTAATTATATTGTCATTTTAAGACATGAGCATAAATCATTAATACATGGGCCATTTATACGATTCTATACGTAATTACTTTCTAATTAGAAAGTGTAGTACTACATCTAATTACCATCTAAATTGACAATTTTAGAGTTTATTACTTTCTTATATAGTTTTAATCTTTAACAACATATTATGGAAGTTACACTTTTGTATCTAACTGATTTATAATTGTGTTGAGCTTAATTTTAGGATTTATGACTAAAATATTTTAGCTTAGGTAGTTAGAAATAAAATTTGCCCTTCAACCAAACATAGAATTTTAATTTTATATAAAACATTTAAAATATATTTAATGTCACTGCGTTTTTGTGTTATGCTTAGGAAAAAAAATATATTTGCATAATCTGAAACTACTTCCACAAATTTTAGAAAATTTCATGAAATTAATTAACTGAATATCTTGTGCTCTATATTTTAGCCAATTAGTATATTTCTATTTTCAGTAATTAAAGATTTTTGAGAAAGTCTGATAGCTGATATGAGTCATTTTTAAAAAGTTATAGACACAAGAGAAAATATGGACTAAGAGGAATCCCACTAAAAGAAATAGCTCAGATAAAGAGGATGGAGGGAATGACCAGTGAGATATTGGCCAGAACCAGCAGAGTGGAGGTTGTGTTGACATTTTGTGAAAAGGAGAAGTGTTGATTTACTGAGAAATTCAATAAAGAAGTTTCTGTGTAAACTCAGGAAAACAGATGAAGGGGCAACCAAACTTCATGTCAGTTTACTATCAATGATCAATAAATCATATCAAATATTCTTTACCTTCTTTCCAAGCTGGTGTACTAATAGGGTAGGTATCTGGCCCGGTTTGCTCTCAGAAGCAAAAGCTTGTAAAACATCCAGAAGGGTGGGGCTCAGAGAATTTAAGAGATTGTGTTCTTCTCAAATCACTAACAAAGGTATTTGGTCCTGAAAATTCCAACACACAATTGGTTAGATATACACTTGGGATTGGATCCTACGTGTCTTTTTTCCTTTTATATGAGAGAGATGTCACCATATTTTCTATACCCTATACATTTTTACACATACACCCTATACTCTAATCTAGTATCTGACTTATTTTTTGATTTTTATACCAAATTCCACAATTCACATTTCCCAGGATAATCTTTGGCTTCTTTTATGTGCACTTGAAACATTACTCATAGTATTATACAAAAATGACTTCATAGAACATTTAATCCAGCCATATCTTTACATTCATCAGATAATTTATACATGTGAAATTAAGTGTCTTTTGATATCCAATCCAAATTGTAGAAGAAGATAAAACTATTTTCAATGTACCTTCGTTCCAAACATGAAGATTTTTATTTGGGGGCTGGGGATGTGGCTCAAGCGGTAGCGTGCTCGCCTGGTATACGTGTGGCCCCAGTTCGATCCTCAGCACCACATACAAACAAAGATGTTGTGTCCACCAAAAACTAAAAATTGAATATTAAAATTCTCTCTCTCTCTTTCTCTCTCTCTCTCTCTCTTTGCCCCGCTCAAAAAAAAAAAAAAAAAAAGATTTTTATTTAAACCCCATAGCACCAGTTAAGGAGAGCTGACCCTACTTTCTCTAGTTATCTCCTGGAAAGAGGTTTTGGCTTCTCCTTTGCCTGGTACTGGCTCACATCTCTCATTTCTCTTTGTGCAATTGTAAAATTTAGTCCAATTGTGTTTGGACAGTGTGATTCACATTGTACATATTACTTATTATTTTGATATAAAAATGAATTAATATACACATGTAGAGATACATAGCACAGATGAACAATAAGGAATATGCATCTCATATCTAAAAATTGCAAGGTTTCAAGTCTGGCTAGGCAAGCATTCAGCAAATACCTTGAGAACTTATGATTTGTCTAATTTCTGATTTCCTTAAGGCTGGTTTCACTTTCAGGAAAACTCTTTTAATAAACCCTCAAAACTCTAAATTCAGTTGAAAAAAAATAAATTGAAAAAATTTCTCTTTCTCATCAGTTTGAGCAAAGCTTTGGATTTGCATCTCTGGCTCTGACTGATGTGGTTTAATCATGAGCCTGTGTCCTCCCTGAATAAATCACCATGGTATGAAGAATGGAAGCTCTAAAAGGCTAATCCTGGGTCACAAATCCATCTTTGGGTACGCATGGAGAGAATTTTGCCACATGGAATAAGAACTAAACAGAAGAGTTCTCCAAGGAAAAGTGAGAGAGTATTATAAAACTTTCATGTAGAACTTGAAATGTTCACTACTTATACACATATATTATTATGTTATTTGTATGGTAATTTATTTTTAAAACAGTTCTTAAATAAAATACTGTAATTGCTCCATCTATATCCAAGATAAATCTTATCTGAAATACACATTAGAATGCATACCAGACAATATTCCAGAAAATGATCACTTATACTGTTATAACACTCATATTGTTATACAAACTTATACTGGAGAATTTTAATTAGAATAAGAGATATTAGAAAAAAAGTTTCACTGTTGAAATCTATGAACAAGACAAAGGGTGAAATCTATGTACAAAACAAAGACAGAAATTCTTTCAGTTTCCTTGCCAGAGTATATGTACATAAGCTATAAGACTTTCTGGAACGTCAGAGCCTAGCCACTTCGGTGTAACTCCAGATCTAAGGTCCCTGTGTTTCATATTCTCACGTTTTTGGCAATGGATAATTGACTGAAAAAATAAAATACTGTTTCCTCTGTACATGTAAGTCTTTCATACAAGATAATAATAGCAAAAAAAGAGGCTATTATTCTCTTGTAATTATCTGGGTGAATAAAGCACTACTGAATATTATTTAAGTATTCACAGCAGTTTTATTTGTGTGTGATGGTCTGCAATACTTAGCAAAATGGTACCTTATTTTTTAGAATAGCTAATAGAATAGTCCAGGAAATAATTGTTTCTTTCTCAATTGAAACTTTGAAAAAGATGATAACTAAATATATTAACTCAGCCACCTAATTGCACTATCAAGAGCAATAATAGACCATACCATTATAATTTTATGCTAAAAATCCTGAGGGGTAAGATTTTTTCTTGTTTTCATCATAATATAAATCTAATTTTCAACTGATGGTATTTAATATTTATATCCAGAAGTTTATAGCAGTTGAAAAATCATGTGACCTTAATTCAATTGAAATATTGAAATATAAAACAGCTGAAAAATTCTCAGGTTATCTTCCTTCAAATTGAGTAGAAATGGTTCTATTAATTTGAATGGGGGAAATGGTATTATTGTTAATTATTTGATGATATCAAGCACACCATCTATAAAGAGTAACCATTGGGCTCTAAACTATTTTATTAAAAGTGTTGAAATTAGTATTTATTTTATTATAACATCAAAAGAGAAGAATTACAAAACACAAAAAGAGTAAAAGGGTAAAAATAAATAAAAATAATTTCTATATTTTTATAGGAGGCCTACTACTTTACATTTTATGCTCTCTAAAGGAAAAAGGACATAACCCTAATTATTACATAGTATGAAATAATTGTCTACTTTGTAACCACAAGTAAACAACACAACCTTGTATTTATGTGATCATCTATTCATTCACTTACTATTTCTACAAATAGTACCTAAAAAAAAAAATAGGACACAAGGCAGGCCTAAGGATATTTATTCATTTACTCATTTAACAAATATTTATTGAGTGTTTTATTACATCATGTCTGTTTCCAGTAACCAAAACTGGTCAATTCCCAAAGAATATTGATGAAAAAGTAGTTTCCAATTTACCTGGTATTAAATTTAACCCTCAGAAATATACTGATATTGGTTTTCACCAGTTTCTTAATCCTGCTGGTCAAGGGAGCCCAAGACAGAGTCTGCAGACAGTTAGGAAAAGCTAAGAGATAATTATTATTAACAAAGCAATCAAAACAAAAAACAGCTCAGTGTGGCAAATGACCAAGTGAAAACTAGTCTAAAGAAAACAATTATCTTTTGCAGTACTGTGCTTTTTTCAAGATTTAAGGATAAAACAAACTTGTACTTCCAACTACAGCCTTGTCTTCTGTCTTCAAGTGTGAAAGTGTTTTGTTTTTTGCTCCTAAAAGTGATGTCAGGAAATAAAAATGGAGGGCAGATTAACAACCCCTGAAAATCGTATCCTACAAAATAGTAATGCAAGGATGAAAAAAGTAGCTCCATTACATTTTTCAAGCTCTGAAAATTAACCAAAATCTTAAAATAGTATAGGGAATAATACACAGAGCCTTTGTTCAAGAAAAAAAATGGCAAAATTTCAGGCAATAAGTGTGAGATTTTAGTGTTTTAAGTTGTTATATACTTATTACCCCCTCTCTAAGTCCATGGCAGGCTTAAAAACTAATTGCCTACAACCAAAGTAAAAACCAGCACCCTGGCAGCCATTGATAAGGAAGGATGGATTGGAAGCTTTTTAAAAGCTTTATTCCCCGAGAATTATCATTCTTACACGTGTCAGATGGTTGCCTAGAAGATGCCAGTTCCAAGGCTATCTTTATTTGACCTGACTCAGAGCTCACACATCTTCAAATGACTTTTCCCTAAGGGCATTTGTTGAAACTATTTGGACAAATATTTAGGTGGGCAGGTGATAGAAAACAATTGGGGTGGGAAATAGACCATTAAAAACCTGGAAAAGGAGATGTCCACAGGAACTTTGAAAACCTTATTTTTGGAAATCTCAATTAGAAAGGCTGAGAAGGCCCTCAATTCTTATCTATGACTAATCTTGATCTTCTACACAAGCAGAAAGTAAAGACTGAGGCAGACTCATAAAGCATTAAATCAAATTATTTTAATATTTTCAGAGACCAAAGGAGTCCCTTCCAACCAACTACAATATGAGAATGATGTCAAAGAGAGAATATTAATAAAGAGTCAGAAATTAACAGATACTATCAAATGGAAATTCAATCATTGAGAAGTAGGATAGAAGAAATATAAAAATCATCAGGAGGTCTCAGTAGCATATTTACACAGAAGAAAGAAGAGCTGAAGTTAAAGGTAGTTTAATGGAGATCATTCAATCCAAAGAACACAGGAAAAAAAGAATGAAGAAACTAAACTGATCCTCAAAAACTTATGAGATACCATCAGACATACCAGCATATGCATATGGAAGTTACAGAGAAGAGGAAATAGAGAAATGGACAACAGAAGATTTGAAAAAATAAAGGCATGTAACCTCTTAAATTTGATGAAAAGCATTAATCAACACATCTAAGAAGCTTAATGAATATGAAATAAAATAAGCTCAAAGAAATACACAAGAATCAAATTGTTAAGACAAAGAAAAAGAAAACATTGACAGCATCAGAAAGAAAGGGCATCTTTAGGAGGGATCCTCATTTACGTTGACAATAGATTTCTCACCAGAAACCTTGGAGGGAAAATGCAGTAGGTTAAATATTCAACGTACTGAAAGAAAAAGATGGCAAGTTATTAATTATGAGCTCAGCAAAAATATGCTTCAAAAGTAACACTGAAATTAAGACATTCTCAGATAAAAATTGAGAGAATTCATTGCTCATAAAGGTTTCCTATAAGAAATACTAAAAGGAATCATTGAGGTTGAAATTTAAAAATATGCTTGAATTCACATGAAGAAGTAAAGAATATCAATTTAAGACACAGCATAAGAAGATATGAAAGAGTGTACCATTTTACTTTTTTGTTATTAACTATTTCTTCTACTTAATTTGAAAGTCAGCATCATAAAGCTATATATAATTACAGTTTATGGATCCACATGTAAGGGACCTGGAATTTGCCACTCCCTTCTTTTTATTTTTTTCAAATCTTCTTTTTGTTCATTTCTCTATTTCCTCTTCTGCTGAGAAGTTTTTAACTCTGCTTAGGTCTTAGGGGAAGTAAGATCACAAGAAGAGCTACAGTCCCCAAACATGGAGAAACAGACTGGAGGATAAAGACAATGACACGTCCTGAAGCAGAGACCTTTGTGGGAACCCATGCTAGGATAGGAAAACTTGAATTAACATAAAATTTTCTGGAAAGTGTATGTGGACAAATCTAAAAGTTACAACTTCAGGCATCTATTCATAAATGGGTTCTCATTATTTTGTGAATTTTTCCTCCAGGACCTTAACCAGATCCCCAGAGTAAATATCAGAGAAAAAAAATATCTCAAGCACCCTACAGTGCAAGGAAAAGAGAGAGATAATAGAATCATATAAAATGCTAAATTAAAACCACAAAATAGAAAAAAAGGAGTGGGAGATAAAAACAAGAATAAAAATAAGTAGACAAATAGAAAACAGTAATAAATTTGATAATATTTATCCAATTATACTACTATCCACTTTGAATGCCAATGGCCTAAACGTGCCAATTAGAAAAAGTTTATTAGTGTATATCAAAAAACAAGACACAACTACATGTGGTCTATAAGAAACCCTCTTTCTTTGTTTCTTTGTTTCTTTGTTTCTTCCTTCCTTCCTTCCTTTCTTTCTTTCTTTCTTTCTTTCTTTCTTTCTTTCTTTCTTTCATTGCAGGTGATCGAATCTAGGGACTTGTTCATATTATGTAGGTTGATTACCGACTGAGACACAATCCAAGCCCAGAGAAACTGATTTTTTAACTATAAGGTGCCGCAGTCTCTGGCTGGGCACAAATCACGAGTCTCCACACAGCTTGTAGATTCAAACAGCAATTCTTTATTCCCGAACTCACACCGGCCGTCTACAAACACGCTCTGGGGGAATCCACGGTCTCTTCCCAAATCTCCACTCTGCCCTAATCCACTCTCTCCCAAATCCACTCCGCATGGGCTTCTGTCTCCCAAAATATACTGTTTGACCCTAAGCACTCAAGAGGAACTCAGCAGCAGGATACGCCCTATTCCAAAAGAGGAACACCCTAATCTCCTATTATACTAAACTGCCCTATTCTAAAGGGGAAACACCCTACTCTCCTATTATGCTAAACTGCCCTATTCTAAAGGGGAAACACCCTACTCTCCTATTATGCTAAACTGCCCTATTCTAAAGGGGGAACACCCTAAACACGGATCCTGCCCTGGTCCTTGAGCAAGGTCACCTTTCAGAAGTCCTTCCACTAGACAGCATGGGAGTAAGCTGGCAAGGAATTTGTCATACCTACTTGGCTGATGGCTCCCAGCATCTCCCCCCTTCTGATTAATTAAACAACATTAACCTCACTCCCCCACTGGCACCAAGGCCAAATTTGGGGGCCAACAGAGGTGAGGCAAAGAACCTCACCCCCCCACTGGTGCATAGACCTATCCACAAGTATGGCTGTATGCTGGACCGGTAGTCAGTGACGGGTATGATCCAGTTGCAATGGTATCAACCTAAGACAGGAGGCTGACGCCTAAAGGTCAGTTACCTAAAGGTCAGTTTTCCAATGACGGGTAAGAGCCATATGTTGAACTGGACAACCTACCAGGCACGGTCCTTAAGCCACATTACTTGTTGTTTAATTAATCAGAAGGGGGGAGATGCTGGGAGCCATCAGCCAAGTAGGTATGACAAATTCCTTGCCAGCTTACTCCCATGCTGTCTAGTGGAAGGACTTCTGAAAGGTGACCTTGCTCAAGGACCAGGGCAGGATCCGTGTTTAGGGTGTTCCCCCTTTAGAATAGGGCAGTTTAGCATAATAGGAGAGTAGGGTGTTTCCCCTTTAGAATAGGGCAGTTTAGCATAATAGGAGAGTAGGGTGTTTCCCCTTTAGAATAGGGCAGTTTAGTATAATAGGAGATTAGGGTGTTCCTCTTTTGGAATAGGGCGTATCCTGCTGCTGAGTTCCTCTTGAGTGCTTAGGGTCAAACAGTATATTTTGGGAGACAGAAGCCCATGCGGGGTGGATTTAGGCAGGAGTGGATTTGAGAGAGGGGATTTGGGCAGAGAACGTGGATTCCCCCAGAGCGTGTTTGTAGACAGCCGGTGTGAGTTCGGGAATAAAGAATTGCTGTTTGAATCTACAAGCTGTGTGGAGACTCGTGATTTGTGCCCAGCAAAAGACTGCGGCAATAAGGGTGCATATAGAATAAAAGGAAATAGAGAAAGACATGATAAGCAAATGCTAAAAAAAAGAAGGCAGAGAGAGTTGCAATAATTTCTGGGAGATGGATACTTCACAGCAATGAAGTATTTAGGTTTAAAGAAGGGCATTACATAATGATAAAGTGATCAATTCTCCAAGAAGACATAATCCCAAGGTGTATGTGCCTAACAATAAAACATCAAAATATATGAGGCAAAATCTGATAAAACTGCAAAAACAAATAAATGAATCCACTATTAGAGTTGGAGACTTCAACAGTTCTCTATCAGAAATTTACAGATCCAGCAGACAGAAAATCAGTAAGGACATAGTTGAAGTCAACAACACCATCAATCAACCAGATATAATTGACATCTATACACTACTTTAACCACAACAGCAGAATAAAATTTTTTCTCAAGCTTACATAGAACATTTACCAAGAAAGACTTCACTTATGGCCATAAAATAGACCTTAACTAATGTAAAAGAGTTGAAACCATACAATGTTAATGGGATTAAACTAGAAATACTGAAAATACAAACATATGTGATAATTAAATGTACACATATAAATGTACAGGTCAAATAAGAAATATCAAGAAAAATTTTAAAATGTTTTAAACTAAGATAAAATAGAAAAATAATTTATCAAAACTTGTATTATTTATCTGTAAAGTGGGTTATTGGGGCTAAGATTGTGGAAGAGTGGGAAAAGTACCTGCATAGCATGCCAAAGGCCTTAGGTTTAATCTGCATTAACTGTATGTGTCAGGAAAGTAGATCTAAAGTTAATCATGTCACCTTCCACTTAAAGAAATGAGAAAAAGAAAAGCAAATTATATCCTAAGGAAAAGTAAAGAAATAATAAAAATCAGTGTAGAAGTAATGAAATTGAAAACAGGAACTCACTAGAAAAAGTCAACAAAATCCAAAGCTGGTTCTAAGAAAATACCTATAAAATCAATAAGCCTACATCCGTGCTAACTGAAAAGAAAAAGAGAAAGGACACAAATTTGTAATATTAGAAATGAAACTAAGGTTGTCATTGGAGATTTGATGAATAGGAAAAGGGAAACGATGAATATCTTTATTCCCACAAGTTTGATAACATAGTTGACACAGGCCAATTACTTAATAAGCATGATCTGTTGAATTTCATAGAATAAGAAACAACAAATATGAATATTTCCGTATCCATTAAATAGATTGAATTAGTAATTAATAGCCAACCAGAAAAGAAAAGACAAGGGTCCAGATGGGTTCATTGGTGAATTCTACTAGATATTTAGAAAATAATATTTTTCTCTTTATAGTTTTTTTTTTCAGAAGTTAGGAATAAATCCTAACTCATTTTATTTGGCCAGCATTGCTCTAATTTCCACAACCAGACAAAAGTAATGTAAATGTGAAAAAAGTTTGCAGATCAATATCTCTCATGAACAGCTAACATCACACTTAATGGTAAGAAACCACCTTTTCCGCAAAGATCAGGAACAAGGCCACAATGTCCCCTCTCACTACTCCTTTTCAACATCTTATTAATGTGGTAAGAAAAGAAAATAAAACTTATATAGTTTGAGAAGAAGAAACAAAAATCTTTGATCATAGACTATATGGTTATCTATGGTTATCTATGAATAAAATCTGAAATAATTAACAAAAATATTTCCTGAATCTAATAAATAACTATATAAGATTGCATGATACAAGGTTAATATTCAAAAGTAATTTACTTTCCTATATACCAGAAAAGAATGTGTGAATTTTGAAATTAAAAACCCAATGCAATTTGCATTAACACACTAAAGAAAGACACTTACTTTGAATTAAAAAAAATTATATGATGAAAACTAAAAAACTCTAATGAGAGAAATAAAACAAATCGCTTAATAAGTGAGTATATATTCCACATCTTTGGATAGAAAGAATTAAAATTATCAAGATGTACATTTTTTCAACTTTATATATTTAGTGTAATCCGAATAAAAATCTCATATCAATGAACTGATTGTAAAATTTGCATGACAGGGAGAAACCCAGAATAACTAGCATAATATTAAATTGGAAATATAATACAATGCAACTTCAGGACTTCCAATAAAACTTCAATTATAAAGACAGTGTGATATTGACAAAGGACAAGAAAAAGAGAACAGAATAGAGAGTTCAGAAAGAGACACATGTAAATGTTGTCAACTAATGTTTGACAAAGGAACAATGATACAATGTAATGGATAAAAATAGTCTTTTCAAAAAATGGTATTGGAACAATTCAACATCCACAAACACACAAAAATCTTGACAAAAACTTTATATACATGACAGAAATTAACTTAAAATGATCACAGACTTAACTGAAATACAACCACAATGGTAGAAGATAATATAGGAGGAAATTTAAATAACTTTATATTTGATGGTGACGTTTTAAATTAGTTTTTACTCATTATATTTTATTGAAACTGAAACGTTTGACGAGTCTCAGTAGCACATGCTTGTAATCCCAGGAGCTCTTGAGGCTGAGGCAGGGGATCACAAGTTCAAAGCCAGCCTCAGTAACTTGGAGGCATTAAGTAACTCAGTGAGACCCTGTCTTTAAATATAATACAAAATAGGGCTGGGGATGTGGTTCAGTGGGCAAGTACACCTGAGTTCAATCCCCGTTACCCACCTCCCACAAAAAAAAAGAAACTGTAAGGTTTACATAATAATGTTTTGATATACTTCATTAATTTAGATATTACAATCAAGCAAATTAGCATGTTTATCTCTTTACAAGATACTGATCTTGTGCATGTGTGGAGAGAACACTTAAAATCTATTCCCAACTTATTTCAAGTACAAAACACAGTACTCTAAAGCATAGAAAAATGCTCTATATTGAGAGACAAATGAATCTTTGTATTCTTTGATATCTCCAAATTTCCCTCTCACAACCCACTACTAAGCAACTACTGATCTATTCACTACTTTATTAATTTAAATTTTTAGATTCCAAATAAAAGTGAGATTGTGCAGTATTTTGTTTGAGTCTAACTTATTTCACTTAGCCTATGTTCTCCAGTATCATTTATATCTTTACAAGTGGTATAATTTCTTTTTCTTCATTAAGATTGAATAATATTTTTTTGTGTAAATTCTTTGTCTTTCTCTTTATTCTTTTATCTGTTGCTGGACACTTAGGCTCACATCTTGGATGTATACTGAATAATGCTGCAAAAAAAAAAGCATTGGTGGATGGAATTTTTTAAAAATAGTGATTTAATTTCCTTTGTTTATATATTCAAGAAGAGAGTTGATCTACACATATTTTCTCATGCCAGTATCATACTACTTTTTTAACCACATTGCTTTAATTATTATACTTTTTATATTTGCTTTTATTTATTATACATGACAGCAGAATCTATTTTGATATATTTATACAAGCATGGAAGCATGGAATATGTTTTATTCTAGTTAGGATCCCAGTCGTGTGAATGTACACAATGTTGAGATTCACTGTGTTTTATTTATATAAGTATATAGAAAAGTTATGGCAGATTCATTTCACTGTCTTTCCTATCTTGCCCGCCATCCCTTCCTTTCATTATAGTTTTGTAGTATAATTTTAAACCAAGAAGTGAGATGCCTCCAACTTTGTTCTTATTATGATTTCTCTAGGTATTTGGGGACTTTTGTTGTTTCATACTGTAATGGTTAATTTGAATTGTCAACTTAATAGGATTAAGAGGTGCTGAAGATTCAAGGGCTTCCGGGTAAGTCAATGAGAGTGTATCTAGGAGTGATTGGCATGTGGATAATGAACTGAAGACCCTCTCTAAGAGTGGGCAGCACCATTTGGTAGGATGTTGGCTTGGATAGATTAAATGTTGGAAGAACAAGGAAGCAGCAGCAGATGCAAACTCGATTCTTCCTGAATGTATTCTTGATTGTTACTGCAATCACCTGAGGATATCAGACTCTAGCTCCTTCACACCTCAAAGTGGACTCTTCCAGTGATTCTCCAGGGAATTTCCAGAAGCCTTCTGTCTCTGACTGGGGTAGCACCATTGATCCCTTTTTTTCTGAGGCTTCAGCCTCTTATACTGCGCAGCTAATGATCCCTCCATCTCTCCAGCCTGCAGATGGCCATTGTGAACTATCCAGCTTCTGGTCTTAAAGCCAATCTAATAAAACCTCTTTTTTATAATCATTCTTCCTGTTTATTCTGTTCCTCTAGAGAACCCTGACTAATACACATAAGAACCGTAGTGTTTTTTTTTTTTCTATTTGCCAATAGAAATTTTCACAGGGCTTGTATTGAATCTGTAGAAAACTTTAGGTAGAATGGATATTTTTAACAATATTAATTATTCCAGTCTATAAACATAGGATATCTTTTCTTTTTTTACATACTTTATTCAGTTTCTTTCATAAATACTTCATAACTTTCAGTTTTCATCCCCAAGTATTTTGATCTTTTTAATGTCATTGTAAATATGAGTATTCATTTCTTTTTTTCAATATTACATTGTTGGTGTAAATAAATGCTACTGATTCTGGTATGCTGATTTTGTATCCTGTGA
Source organism: Callospermophilus lateralis (assembly GCF_048772815.1). Taxonomy (NCBI): domain Eukaryota; kingdom Metazoa; phylum Chordata; class Mammalia; order Rodentia; family Sciuridae; genus Callospermophilus; species Callospermophilus lateralis. Next base: position 1,645,679 of record NW_027512543.1, on the reverse strand, counting down.
CTTTGTTAAATTTGTTTATTAGTGCTAAAAATGGTTTATTTTTGTTTTCTGTTTTGTGAAGTCTCTTGGGATTTCAACATGAGGATCATGTCTTCTGTAAAGAGACGATTTTATTGATTTATTTCTAATTTTAGTGAACTTATTACTTTGTCTTGTCTAATTGCTCCAACAAGGACTCTATGCTGAAGAGAAGTGGGAAAAGAGTGCCTCTTCACTTGCACTGTGCTTTAAGAGAAAGAGCTTTCAGTTATTCCTGTATTAATGATCATATTAGTGGGGAACTTTACACAAATGGCCTTTATTGTGTGCAGGTAAATTGCTATATTTATTCTGTTTTGAGTTTTTATTGTAAATGAATTTTGATCTTTGTCACATGCTTTTCCTCTATCTATTGAGATCATGTGTTTATCCTTCATTCTGTCAATGTAGTATATATCCTATGTTAATGTGCACATATTGAAGTAAAATTGCATTCTAGGGACAAACTCCATTTGGTCATTCTGTATTACCATTATGAATGCTCTTATGAATTTCACTTAACTTCATTTTGCTGAAAATTTTCCCCATGAAAGTTTATTTTAAATATTAGCCAATAATTTTTTTCTGATAGTGTCTTTTTTTAACTGGTTGTGTGGTGATGGTTTAAACGTGTTTTTTTCTTTCTTGAAAGATTTTTTTTTTAAAAAAAGATTGAATGTCTGATAAAATAAAATAATCAAATACTAAGCTTTTCTTCATTAGAGATTTTTGATTACTGCTTCAATCTATTTGTTATTGGTCTATTAGGCTTGCCTTGTTTTTCTTCAGTTTCCTTTGCTAGGTTGCATGTTTCTGGGAATTTATCCATTTCTTCTGTGCTCTCCATTTTTCTGGCATATCATTGTTTATAATAGATTCTTATGAATCCTTTTTATTTCTCAAGAATCCATTGTAATGTCACCTTGTTCATTTCTGATTTAATTTACTTGAGTCTTCATTTTTTCTTACGTAGCTGAGAATTTGTCAATTTTGTTTCTATTCAATAATCTACCTCTTCGTTTTGTTGAGTTTTACTTTTGTTTTCATATTCTCTATTTGATTTATTTATTCACTGGCTTTCATGTCTTCCTATCTGTTAACTTGGACTTAGTTTGTTCTTCTTTTTCTACTTTGTTAATATGTAACATAAGATGGTTGCTTTGGATCATTCTTCTATTTTAATATAGGCACTTGCTGTTTTAAGTTTTCCTTTTAATCCAGCTTTTGCTACACCTGGTAAATTTTACTATATTTATTTTTATTTTTGCTTCTTTCAAAACATTTTTGGGGAGATACTAGGGCCTTTACATGGGACTGCATACATACCAGGTAAGACTCTATCACTGAGCTATACATGGAGTCTTCTCACAACCTGTTTTAAACTCCCTTTTGATTTTTTTCTTTGAATTAAAGGCTGTCCCAGACTGTGTTGTTTCCATATATTTATAAATTTATATTTTATTTGTGTTATTTATTTCAGTTTTATCCCATTGTGAACTGAAATTATAGATGTTATAATTCTAATTTTATTAAATTTGTCAAGACTTGGTTTTTGACCTAACATTTGACCCACCATGGAGAATATTTCATGTATACTTTAGGTGTGTTTTCCTGTCATCAGGTAGAAACTTCTCTGTATTTCAATATTGTTGTTCAAGTACACTGATTCCTAATTGATTTTCTGTCTTGATGTTCTGCCTATTATTAAAACTGAGATATTGTTGGGGCAAAGTGGCATGTGCCTGTAAAAGACTGGGGAGGCTGAAACAGGAAGATAGCAATTTCCAGGTTAGCCTTGCCTCAAAATAAAAAATAAAAATAAAATAACTGTTGCTTATTGAAAAAATGTCTTTAGGTTCAAACCCCAGTACCAAAAAAAAAAGTATTGAAATCTTATACTATTATTTTAAACTGTCATTTTCTCCTATTAATATTTGTTTTTTATAATAAAAAACTCTAAGAATAAATGCATATATATTTGTATTTGTATTTTTTATATCTTCCTTTTTAACTGAGACTGTTATGATTATATTTTGGCTTTCTTAGGTTTCACAGTGTTGATGAATTTCCTTTTTTTTTTTTTTTTTTGTCTGAGAAAGTCTTTATCTATGCCTCATTTTAAAAGAATAGGTTTACTGGCTACTGGCTATAGTATTTTTAGTTTATAGTTTTCTCACAGGGGCACTTAACCACCAAGCCACATCCCCAGCCCTATTTTGTATTTTATTTAGAGACAAGGTCTCACTGAGTTGCTTAGCACTTAGCTTCTGCTGAGGCTGGCTTTGAACTCGCAATCCTCCTGTCTCAGCCTCCTTAACTGCTGTGATTATAGGCATGTGCCACCACACCTGACCTCTATAATGTCTTTAATATGTCTTCCCAAACCCTAGTTTGCCTGCTGAAAAACCTCTGATTTCTTGTGAGAGTTCCCATCTTGTTAACAAGTTGCCCTTTTCTCAATGCTTTCAAAATTCTCTCTATGCCTTTAATTTTTATACTTAACTATATTTTAATAGAGGTGTCTTTGGAGCAGTGTTATTTGGAGTTCTTTGAGTTTTCTTGATTGGGATGTATATTTCTTTCTTGAGGCTTGTGAGAATTTCACAGTCATGATTTTGTTAAGTAATCTTTCTGTTTATTTTTCTCTTTTTCTTCTGTAAATTCCATGTGCAGATAATCCACTTGATGGTGTCCCATAAATTACTTACATTGTTCTTTTTTCTGTTATCTTCCTATTTTCTTTTTGTTTCTCTGACTGTATTATTTTCAATGACATGTTTCCAAGTTGGCTAATCTTATTTTCTGCTTGTACCCAGTCTGTTGTTATAATACCCCTTGACTGAATTTTTTATTAAGTTACTTTATTTTTCAATTCTATGATTTCTCTTTGGTGCTTTTAAAAATCATTTTCTCTTTGTTGAAATTTTCAGTCTGTTCATGCATTGCTCTCCTCCCCTCATTTAGCATCTTATGACATTATTTTGAATTCTATCTGGTTAATCATAAATCTTTATTTTAATAGGTTTGGTTTTTGTGGTTTTATCTTTTTCTTTTATTGGGATTATATTTTACAATTTCATCACTTCCCTTGAATCTCTGTTTTGGTTTCTGAGTATTAGATAAAACAATCTCCTTTCCCAGTCTTTGCAGACAAACCTCACATCAGTTTGCCTCAATGTATATAATTGAGTTAATTGGAATTAACACTTACTTGATATTCTAGGTCACAACTGTAATCCATTAGATGAAATCACAAATTGATATCAGACTTCTTAACACATAATACTCTTGTTCCTGATAATGAAATGGTGATACTTAACAAATTAGGGAGGGAGTAGTTCAAGAGAGTTTTTCTGATTTACCTTAAACAATAGTGAAAATTGATATATACTTCTTAAAAAAGACAATGTATAATATTTTCTATTTTTCAATTTTAACTTTTTGTCCTGACCATACATCTTTTTGTGAACATTGATTTCCTAAGTATTTCTGATTATTGAGAAATGAGAAGTGGTATGTTATAAAAGGGAAAGTGACAAAATTAGGCATGATGTATAATAAATGATTTACTCTGGGGTTTTGATTTTTTGCAATTGTAGTGGCTGATAATAGAGTATTCATCTACTTTTTATTCTCCATTTTCCACTGAGGGTGAAGATACAAGATATCAGTTGAGGTTTGACAAATGGGCAAGAAGGAGAGATGAGACATGACAACTGAAAGCGGGGTCTATAATACATGGGAAAGGATATTAACCTATTCACATCTCTAAGTTGCCGATCTCTTTTTTTGTAGAAAAAAAGCTGTCACTCTAGTCAAAAAATTGAACTTGACCCTGACTCAGAGATGAGATGTTGATAGAGGACCTCCAATAAGAGATAAATCCCTATGCTAGGCTGTTGCCTGTGCCAGCAATGTAGTAAACATAGCTGAAGAAACTTCCCATGAGCTGAAAAACAGCCAAACCTCACCAACCTTCCCAAAGTAAATAAACTACCTGACACAACATGAGATACATGAATTTCTGTGTTATCTTCACATTGTAAGTCTTAGACATATATTTGTTATAGACATAACTGCTTTAATGTGTGATTCATGAATCAAGTCTCCATGCTACAAAATAGAATAGGAGCTTCCACTGGCAAATGTAGTAAAAGGAGCTTTTTAAAGTGAGGAAAAAAGGAAAGAGAACCCCACCACTACCAAAGGTTGTTGGTTAACATCAGGTTACTTAAGGTAACTATTTACTAAGAGTTAAATCAGAGGGAACTTAATTATTTGGCTCAGAATGGAATCTTCTCTTTCTAGGATAAAGCTGATCTGTTTGAAGATAAGTGCTTCCTTAAAATTTGTCAGTTTAATTACATTGCATTTAGCAATCATAAGTCCATTTAGGTTGGCCTTGTTGGTTTTGCATTGGACCTCAGTCCAGTTCTCTATAGTTTTTATTTAGCATCACCCAATCAGAGAAAAAGCATAGCAGGAAAATTCTAGTTCTAACTAAACTAGTTCAATTTAGTTAGGTTAACACATTCAAAACCATTATAGGTTACTCCTCATCAGGTAATCAACAAAACACCTCTCTTTTTACCATCATTAACTTTCAAATAAAGAGAATGGGAAAAATCATGCTTCGATCTACTATGTACACCAAATTGCATGTAAGCAAAAGCATGCTACCCTTCTTCCATAAAAAAATATTGTATTATTCTATCCCTTTTTAATTAATGTTCTTTCTTCTTGATAAGTCACAGTCTCCCATTTGATATTCTATAACTTAAATATTGAAACAATAAATTAGCTAATACTAATAAATCTGGTGTTGACACAACTATAAGATTCTGAAAGATTGAAATTGACAAAAAATATATTAATGTCTTCAAAAAATTAGAAAAAATACACAGGGATGATATAATTTTCATTTCTACATCTGATAACATGATTGTTACTGATATATAACTGTTTTCTTTCTCCATCCATTCCATATCTCCTGGTACCATATCAGCTGATCAAAGACCCTTGCCTACTTGGGTGACTCAAACTTTATATACTTTCTGAATTAAGTTGTTGCATTGTCCAGTCCTATTTGAATTGGATTGTTGTAGATTTGTATTGACTTGAATGACAAGATGGGGAGTAGTAAGAGGCATTCCAAGGAATCTTCCACATTACAAACAATCCTCTTTTCCTTCACTTTGCATATAGCAAATACTTCCCTCTGGAAATTCACAATCATCCAACCAGTAAAAATTAATTACTTTGCCAATAACTTACTAACATCAGAAACCCAAAATAGCCAGGTGGACATCTAAAGTTCTAGTTTAAGGTAACCCTTTGTGTGTTCCATGGTGCAAAAGCTTTATCTTTGAAGACTAAGACCAGTAGACCAACAAAGCACAAAGTTGTGGGAACAGGAAGCATCATTTTGCTAGCGGACCAATAGCATTGAAAAAAGTTACTGCCACAACACATCTTCCTTGATCTTTGAGCCCATGAAAATAGGCTGTGTGGGAAAACCAAAACAAAACACCACATACTTTAAATTGTAGGAAACTACCCCAACTTTGCAATGTAAGGCACAAGGAGATTGGGTTTTCTTAAATAAACTATAGGAGAGGTAATTAGTAGGTGTTATTTTTGCTTTCATAAAAGAGTGGTAAGTTTCAAAAACACACTTTTTTGAGATTTATATATCTAAATATGCTTTTTTTCTTTTTATTTGTTCTAATCAGTTTTACATGACAGTAATATGCACTGTGACACATGATACATAAATGGAGTATAATTTATCATTCTTATGGTTGTACAAAATGTAGAATCACACCCGTCATGTAGTCATATATGTACGTAAGGTAATAATGTCTGATTCATTTTCTTATCCCCTTCCTACCTCCATATCCTCTTCCCTCCCTCCATATCCCTCTAGCTGATCCAAAATAACTATTCTTTCCTAACCTCCCTCCCCTTATTGTGAATTAGCATTCACATGTTAGAGAAAATATTCTGCCTTTGGTTTGGGGGGATTGTTTTATATGTGTTTTTTTTTAATTTTAAATTTTGTAATTTTCATCCTAAGAATATACCATTTATGTATGAATATTTATTTCCTAAGCAATACTGCTTTTGAGAAATGAGACTAGTATACTAGAATGGAATCAGCATGGCATGTAAAGGGTTTACATCTTGGGTTTCTCATGCACTAGGAGTAATCTTCAGAGAGTGAGCTAATGTCTGTGGAGCTAAACCTTCTCATCTTTAATAGGTATAATAATAACCTTGTACTGTTTTGTGAGAGTTATATAAAAAATATATAAATCAGATAATAATAGACATATAATAAACATTATTATTCTAATTTCATTTTTAAATACTAAAATGTATATTTTTAAATTAACCAAATTAAAATACTACAAAATAATGGAAAAATCACAAATAAAATTATTTTTTTAAAAATACTTCTTAGAAGTCTCATTTTGCTATTTAGCCTATATAACAAATACTAGAACAATGTATGAATTCTTGTTTTTACATGTCTTGATGACCGTTGGATGAATTTAATTGCATGTATTTAACAGCATACAATAAAAGAGGAATGTTTATCAGATATAAAATATTCAATATGGGTTTATTTGATTTCTTTATAATAGTTACATTTTCAAATCTGACAGAAATTCTTGTGTTTCATATTGTATCAGGTAGTTTATTTTCCATTATAGTTTAGTCTGCATCAATAACATTTAGTCAAATCTCGTTATATTATAACTAATATAAATGAATTTACATAGAAATTCTAGAAGTGGGTTTATAAATGTTACCTAATTCAATCTTTTTATTAATCTATCCATCAAGTTGTGATCAGGTCTGCTTTATTATTTTTATTTATTTATTATTTTTATTTATTTATTTATTTATTTATTTATTTATTTATTTATTTTTGATATGAAGAAGGAAATATACCAGAATTTGGTCAAGATTTGACAATTAGTGTTTTGAGTCTTCCATTCAGTTTTTATTTTAGTTTCAAAGCATCTTAAATCACTCCCCAAAATAAGTCCATGGTGTTTATTTTTATTTATTTTGCATGATCTCTAATCTTATTTATATACTCACATCTAGTTAAAACATGTCATTATGAATTCCTAAAATAAATTTTCCTCTTTATAATACATGTTCAAATTATTTTCTTATTTATTCACAGTGTTCATATTATGAAGACACCTATTTGTTCTATTCTCTGTTAACTTTTACATGGATGAGCCATCAACCCTTTATCAACAATTCTTTAGAAAGGATGTAAAAATAATAATAACTGTAGAATCATTCTGAGCTTTTAGTTGCATATTAATGGAAGACAAAAGAAGTTATGATGGGAATTATGCAAACAAATGTAGAAAATTAGCTTGGCTCTCTACTTATCTCAGGAATCATTTCAAGAGCAAAACACTAACACAGATTAGAGGTGAGCAAGTTTAAAACACTTCCCTTGACATCAATGGCTTCCATTCTTTTGATCATCTAGTGGACAATACTTACCTTTATTTTTAAAAATTTTTACTGACTTATGTATTTTCTTCTGTATTGCATATTTATTGAGTTCAAATTAAAGTGTTTCAAGAATTGATGATATACAAACTTTTAAAAAGGCAAGAATTTTTACATATAATGGATAAGTAATAAATAGTTTTTAAAAACACAAAAACTTTTGGAAATTAAAGAATAGTCTATTATAAACAGTTAACTATTCCTCCTAAATTTGTCTCTTTCTATAATATTTTCCAGTGTATCAGTGTCCATTTTGAATAAATTAATTTTAACTTATTTTAATGTCATGATTTCATTACCAAGAATTCTGAGAATTAACTAAACATGACAAACACAAGAAATAAGGCTCATATATTTGTGCGTGATGTGCAAGAGAGAGCACAGGTACAAGTCTGAAATCTTTCTGAACATAATACATCTGTGTAAAGTCATGTAACTGTTCACTATGCCTCTATTGATAACTTTACCATCACCAACACAGGTTTAAATCCATTTTGAATATGACAGTGGGTTCTTCTAAATTTTGGATTCTATGAAGAATAAGAAAAAAATCTTGTCTTCAAGAGCCTTACAATCTAAATTGTGTAAATAATGAGAATATTAGCACTCCAGTGTAGTTAAATGCTCCAAATATTAAAAAAAAATATGAGTGATTATTGAGATAAAGTTTAAAGAACGTGGTTTCTGAAAGATAATGTGAATAACTGCTTAATAAATATAACTTGTTCACTAGGCACTCCTTAGATGTGTAAAGAGTATGTTCTAATTGAATTTCACAGCAACATTACAGTGTAAGTAGTATTATTTCCCCAAGCAAACGGAGAAAATGGGGCTCATTCAAATTGCTACAAGTAACATAACAAAATCTTCATCTCATCTGTTATGAAACAATCTGAATAAATGGTAGGAAAGCATGCTACTGTATTTAGGGAGGGAATTTTAGAAGACTATTGTAAGAAAATATAAGTGCACAAAGCCCTGACACAGGAATCACTATGGAACACATGTCTGAAAATGACAAAATGATTTTATTTAGTTCTTGAGTTTTTATATATAAAAATGATAAATTTTTCTCGCTGGTTTGCTGAAACAGATTCTCTCCCAACAATCTTAATTTATATTTCTAAAGGTTTGTAAAGGCCTAGACCACTGAATGCTCTGCTGGACACTGGAATAAATATTTTAAATCCACATGCCCAGGCTACATGTTTTGTGGCACAGCACTACAGCTTAAATAAGATCAGAGAAGCTTCCAAAATCATAAAAAAATTTTGTCTTTCTTTCCAGTTTTACCTATAGCTGGAGAAGTACTCTTAAATAATATATATTTAAGTTTACATTTTTTTATTTCTAAATAGTCAATCTGAATAACTCCTACAGAAAAAGAATTCACCTGATTATTTTTTTTAAGATTTAGGTCTAGAGAGAAATTTAGATTTAGTTTTCAGATATAAAGAGAGAGGAAATCTTTTTAAACTAAGCCAATTTAATTTTTTGCATATATTAGAAAATTCTATAGATTTTTAAAATATTATTTGTAATAGTTGGAATTAAGCAGTTTTTAAATGTTTATTCATATTATTTTAATATAAAATTTATAAACATAAGCAAGGAACTAATTTTAATTTTGGAATATATAACCTTAGAATCTTTAGAAATATGTGACCAGAATTGTGGGGGGGGGGAATTGAGAAAAATATATTACCAGGTCATACAATTATGTTAGGTTGAAAAAATAGACAATATGGCAAAAAACAAAATCTCAGGAATTAGATAATATAATTTTTGCATAGATCTTATAAGTTAACAATATAAAATATACACAAAAGTATAAGGCTTTTTTTCTGATATATTAGTAATCCAGTTCTCTGGAAAAGAAATTCCTCTCTGATGTGTTTGCCAATTTCCAAGGTATAAACACTCCTACAACATTATTTTTAAGTTATCAACATAATATCACTGAACATCTATCTAGAAGCAGAAATAAATGTCCATATTCTGCTTTTGTGATCCAGTGAGAACTGACTTCAACACATCTCTGGTGTTGCTTTTCTTCCATCTCCATGAAAAGAAGTTCTCTGCAAGCACAGATTGAATTTCCTTCCTCCCCTATAAGACAATGAGCATGACACAATTAAACTGGAGCTGAGCTGTCAAAGCAATTTTCACTTAACTAATATTATAGCCACCCACATTTCAATCCCATGCAAATTCATGATCATCTTTGACCCCAAGTTAATACTCTTCACAGGGGCAGTGAAACAAAATGCCCTAGTTCTGACTGCATGGATACAATGCAAATGGTTAAATGGCAAGGATCAAAGGATGCAGTCTAGTGGGTAGATCTGTGTCATCCAAGAAAATATTCCCATGTAAGTGGTTAAATATGTTATTTCATGTGTATACTTTGAACAGGTACATACATTGGAAATTAATAATAAGATTTCTGATATGATAAATTAACATACCTGTGTTATGCAGTAGAGTCAAGGAATGATTTAAGACACTTGTTAGAGTTTTAAATGTAAGCAACAGAAGGTCTTAGTCTTTTAATTATTCCCAAAGACAAAGTAGTACGAGAGCTTTACTGAGCACCACTTATTACCTGTTTTATATAAATTATGGTTATTAAGGCTATACCACTCTTCTTATTTACCTCTCCTAGGAAGTATTATGTATTAAACCTATAATAAGTAAATCCAAGTTAAAGACTTTAACCAACATTCTTGAACTAGACTGGGTAAAACCCGTCTCAGCATCATGTTCTTACAGACTTTAATAGGACTTGTTTTGCTTGGGTGAAATACATTTATCTATGCTACATGAATAATTTGGCTTCAAGATTTAGAGTTCTGTTAATTTCAGACAGAAAAAATCTCTTATCTGGGGATAGGAAGACATAGCAATGAGCTAGGAAATCCAGGATGAGAGCTGGATCCTAGGCAGAAGAGATAGAGCAAAACAGAAGAAAATATGTACACAAATGAAGCTGTTATGATTCTTTTGCTGCAAGTACTACTGAGATTCAGCACAGAGTGGCAGGAAATAGTCTGAAAGATCATCAAGAAGAAGCTATGCAGGCTTTTGGTTTTTCTCACAAGGTTTTTCACTGTATCTAGCAGATCAATTCATTTAAAACTTCTATTTAGAAGAGGAGAACCATTCTGTTATGGATAGGATTATTCATTCACAGTTTTTCCTGCCACTTGTATCTCTTCCATGGTTTCACTCAGGTTTTACTGTAGTTCTTAATTATGTGAGATCACAGGAGTGTCTTTGAACAGATAGGACATGAGCAAGTTTTGAAGTGTGGGTGCATTATTTAACCTGTGTATGGAGCAAATGCATGCTTCCTAAGGACAGCAAGCCACCAAAGGCCAATCAAACCAGAAAAAAATAATGTAAATGAAACCTGAACACTTACTATAAGCCATCTCAAAGACTTATACAAGAAAAGGAAAGGTTTGTTACTGAAAAAAAATTGGTATTTGGGAGATGTTCATTAGCCAATATTATTACAATAAAAGGATTATAATTAGAGGAGTGAACAGTCAAATTTCTGTGTGCATCAATGTGCCTGATTTAAGGCCAGTCTAGTCACATGAAAATGAAAAGGAATTTGATATCTTATGGGCAAGACAGTGACACTGAAGATCTGAACTAGTGAAGGAGAAAACATTTAAATAATAATAATGACAATAAAAATAATAAAAAATAAAAATTTAAGACATTTAACAGGGTGCTTGGCAGAACTGAAAGATAACTGGAAAAATAACTGAGGAAGGGTCTTCCTACCCTGATATTAATTAATATCATTAAAGTACAAAGATCTAACATTTCCACATTATCATAAGTCTATTTTAAATAATCTGTGACAGAATAATTAAGCAGCTATTTGAGCATTTGCTATGTATCACACAGCAATACATGAATACTATAGCAGAAGAAAGATGTTTTCCTCACCCATTGCCATATTCATTACTGAGGCCCCTATAGTAAAAGACTAACAAGAGTGAAGGATATCAATTTATTTAACTATTATCTGATATATGGGGCTTCATAAAGAAAAGAGACCCACAGAAACTGGTAAACCCGTATACTTTGTATGCTAATGTAGATGAAGTAGATAGTCATGGAGCAGTATGATAGGGAAAAGGGGGGCTTGATATAATGATGTAAACTGGAGAGACAAGGTAAGACCTGTTGTTCAGATGATTCTCTGGGTCACTGTATTCTCGGGAGCAGGGAAATCCTTTGCTCTAGATATAGGGAGGGTATACTTATCAAATGAAGGTCTTAGAGCCAGAAGACAAAGAAAAGGTGAGAATGACCTTCCAACTCCTCAAATGCCATGTTCCCTCAAATGCCAAGATTCCACATTTGGGGGTAAGTCTGGGATGTAACCTGGAGGCAGAGCACTTGCCTAGCATGAGTGAGGCCCTGGGTTAGATCCCCATGCCAAAAACAAGCAAACAAACATATTTTAGCATACCATATACTCAAATCATAAGTACAAAATCTAACTTGGTATATGAAGAAAGTTGAATAAAATAGCATAAACCTAATATGCACACAGTGTTAATAAATTATATGTCACTTTGTTTTCCTATTGTTTAAGTCTCAATTGGATATGAATAAGGATAGTTATGATGGCAATGGTGATTGATGATGATGATGATGATGACGACGATGGTTTTAAAATCATGATTTTTCTAAGAGAAGCTACTACAAAACCATCAGCCTGGTAGATTGAAATGAGTAACGACCATGGGATTCTTTTAAATAAAGAAAAAAACATGGGATCTGACACTAAATGAAATGGCAGCCATAAAGAAGATGATATGCACTTGTACAGACCTTTTGCTTTACCTGACTTATGAAACAATCAGACTCTACACATGTCAGTCTCTCAGGAACAGTGTGTTTGCCAAGTGAGAATCCTGAGCAGTGGCCGCCATATGGAAACAATGCAAGGTCAAAAGAGGAATTGGAGACAAGTGCTCCTGCACAGGAAGATCGCAGTGGAGGCCAAAGAATGTAATCGTCTGGTTCCCTAATTTTATCTTCTCATAACAGCACCTTTAGATCTTGATGCTGAATCAGAGCACTAAGCATCACTTCAAGAAAGTAAGTGCTTAGCCGTGGATCACAGGGCAGGTCTGCTTTGATGCTTGGGGTTTGCAGACTGGTGAATTGGAAGCATGAAGTTTCCACATTGAAGGAAACAACTTTGATATAAGCCTTGGGGCTGAAATATCAAGAAAAGGCTTCTTACAATCAATTGATGATGAAAGCCCTATCCTGTTTTAACTTACTTTTGTGTGTGTGAAAAGAATGGTACCAATTATTCTGTTTGCTAGGCTGGTTGCTTGTTCCTGTGGGAGGATGCCCATATTTGATAGTAAAGGGATGCGAACCCAAAGAGACACATCAATACAATCTTTAATGTGGTGAAAAAATATCAAGAACCTTAGAACCTTTTGTAAAGGCCATTACTTCAGTAAAATTAAATGGAATAGGAAGTACAAATATTTACCTACTTAGGTAAATGTGTAAATAATGAGGTTAGAGGTTCTCTCATATTGAATAGGATGAACTAGTGTAAATGGTTGCAAACAATGAGAATGTTCCAAATAAAGCACACTTGGCTTAAAACTCAGAAGAATTGTATTTGAGAGCTTTAGAATGAATTTTCCAAGGCTAAAAGAGGTGAAGGTCAAAGTTTGTCCAAATATCAATGATTATACAAACTATTTGCTCAGGTTCATATTACTCATCATTTTCCTAAAAGCCTATGAACTTTAAAATTATATATTATATTTTTGTACTGTACACATTCAATATTCTTTAAAAAATTATGTGCCCCCACAGCATGAACTTTAACATACTAGTGTTATATTAATCAACACATTTAAAGATATACTGTAGCTGCAAGAGAGCATTTTCACCTCTGATCTCAATTTGATGGTTTGTAAAATAAAAATTTGATTAAATGGTTTTAAGTTTTTTTCTATACTGAAACTACAGGATATTGAATACCAAATGGCTGAAATTGTATCGTTACATTATGTAAAAAATGTCAAAAATTTCAATTTGATAGATTATATCCCATTTTTTCATGCTTATAGAAGGATTGTCTTTTATAAATGCAGAATATGCTAACACTCTGGCTAAAACTCATTTTAAAAATAGAGAAAACTTAGAAATTTAACAAGTGGTTGTAGTAAATTTTTTCTAGTTAAATGGAATATGGAAATTTACCAGGAAAAATGTTACATGTGAGAAATTTTAAATTCTAAATTTACCTCACTATGAAAATTGTAGGTGAAGTTTTATAGAAGGTGATTATAGTAATTTAATGTATCTCTACTTGAGAATTACAACTACTACAGCATCAATTTAATCACAAATTCTAAATAATTATTTCAGGGAGAAAGGTAATAAAAATGTTAACTTTTATAGTTAGCAACTGTGATAAATTAATAGAAAGTACATCCCATAGATGATAGTCTGAGGCAAGTCTAAAAAAATTAAGACTTTTGTTAAACATTTCAAACATATGTTTAAAAAGTCAAAGATTCTAAATTCATAAAATTTCCTATCTAATATAAATTTTCTCCTGTGCTGATCCTCATCATTAGCATAGACATTTACCCACTAATACACTAAAACTGTAAATTTTCATATCCCATGTTGACAAATTCCAAATTCACCTCTCCAATTCAAAACTTTACCATGAGCATTTCAGTCTGATGTAAACACATACAAACACACACACTCACAAGGTTCATATAAATATCTCTATTTTGTTGTCCAGTAGAAATCTCTTATATAATAAAACTTAAAGTGAGCTTCTAAAACAGTTCCTAAAACATAATCATTTTATATTTTACTGCATTCCTATAGAAATCTGTTTTTTCAAAGAATAGTAGTCATTTGAAACTTCCAAATCCTTTGTGTATCCCCTAATTCACAAATTCTGTAGTATCATATAAAATTCAGGAGAATATGACTGACAACTTAAGTAGGTCAGCCAAATTCTTAAAAGGAGTTACTGGAAAAGTAAAATGGAAAACAATGACTCTTTGAATGTGGCTGCAAAATTACTCTTCTAACACTGGGATATGTGCACAGAACATCAGACTCAAACTTATAGATGCACTCATTACTACAACCTTTTATGGGCTTTAGGGGTTATTGGCAAATAGCACAAATGCTAAATCCTTATATAACCCGGAGCTTCTAGGGTATTAATTAAATTCTGATACAAACTTAACATGGATTATCAACCATAAAATTACTCATGTATGTCTTGTAGGAGCAATTAAATCTTTAATCCATCCCTGACTATTTCAATTCACAGAAAAATTTCTCTCTTCTGAACTTCAAAAAAGAAAGTAAAGTAAATTTATGCCACATATATGTAAATATATGAGAGTTCTTGGATATCTCAAGAGACCAAAATCAAAGTCCCACTATTAACTATATTCTTGATGAAAACGTTGAGATTCAGAGACATAGGTGATTTACCAAGCAAGGTGACATAGTATCTTTGTATTTTATTTAGTTTCATATTTTGACTGACACTATTACATTAAGTATCACTAGTAAATAGTTTTAAATAATTATAGTCCCTAAAATCAGAAAATCAGAATACCAGCATCTGATGAAGCATTTCAATGTGAAGATGCTGAGAACATAAAAAAATGCATTAAAACCCTTTTGATTAGTGAACTGTAAAAGCTATATAATTGAAGGCAACATGGTAAAGTAGATAACCATCAAAAACATATATATATAGTCAAAATTTGAAGAATAAATTTTTGTCTGAAAGTACTCTCATAAGAAATTGATAGTGGTAATTTATGCTTTAGTCTACTTAAAGTAGAATTCTTAAATAAGTTTCTAGAGAAAAAACTTTAAAATCTAAATGTTTATATAAGAAATTTCTTCTCAGAAATGTACATTAATAGCAATTTTAGTAAGAAATAATTTCCAGAAATTTAGTTAAAGGAAGGTATTGAAATGAATGTGAGATCACTTTAGAAGATTATTACAAAGATTATTTAATAGCATCATGCATCATGGTATTCTAACAAGAAGAATTAGTGTGCATATTTATTCTTTCCAGAAACCAAATTTTATGTAACAATGCAAATACACACACACACACACACACACACACACACACACACATAATCACATCAAGCTAAGCATTTTCGGCAAAATAATAAAAATTACTTAAGATGAAGTTTTAAACATACACCCACTGTACATAAAAACACACCGTAAGTCATAGATAGAAATGGATATTTTTTTTCCTCAACAATCACAGGCAAGAGAAGAACTAATTGAAAACCAATAAATTAAGTACAGTGCAGCAAGTGGGCTCTAGCTTGCTCGGCCTACACATCAATAGGTCATTCCCAGTTAATTAAGTGAAGGCATAATCAGCTTAATTTATGTAGTTCACGGAAGTTAACGCTATCATAGTACAGTACTTGACATCCAGCCTGTCTATATAACTTGTTTTATATGTTAAACTCATTCTGTTGCTCAAAATTGGTACTTTTACTTCTGTAACTCAGTACCAATGCTTACCTTCTTCGTAAAGATGATGGGACATTTGACCTAAAAAGGAAAATAAAAGATCAAACAAAAAGCTATTTTTATAATGGCCTGATGTTTCAATGAATAACATGACATGACATAAACTGCAGCAATAAGCATAAAGATTTAAAAAAAAAAACAAATATTGAAATACGATTGATATAAATGCATATAATACACATCGAGTTATTAAGAAGAAAAGGCAGTTAAAAAACAAAACATAGATTGTATGATCATTAGACATATCAGCACAAATTTGGTATATTTTTAAGTTTGCAGCATTTCAATGTGAGATTTTATACCTGCTAGAGGATGATCCTTCATTCTCAGGGAAAGAGTTTCTTTCCACTGTCTCTGTAGCTCATCTTCCCTTCTCTGAAGCTGCAAGTTTACAAACAAAGACAAAGCACAATGTCAACCAATTGGACCTCACTTAAAGAACCTAGGAGATCGATTTGTAAAGCAAAGAATGAACAGGACCCTATTTCTGAAGTACGTTGCTCAAACTGCTCTTTCATTAAAAGATGCTCTTTCTTATTGATTTTGGCTTAAGTAATGAGAAAGCTTATCCAAAAATCTTTAGCATTTGGGCTCAAGTTAAGGAAATCAAAACATTCATTTCCCATTTGAACTGCATATGTGAGTTTTATGTACGAGAGACAAGACAAAGCCAAATTCAGATAAATCAATAGGACTGTCAATAGAACATGAAGCTGACAAATGGCGTTTTTCAGCAATTAAAGTGAGCTGTAAACATACAAAGACTAATCAATTACAATGTTTTGTCATTAACAGTTTTTAATTGGTACAAAGGTTATATGTGAATGTGACTCTCCAGAAATGAAGACTAAAGAATCTACTTTGGCATCACATGGGATCATTTTACTAATGTTTTATGAATGCACAGATAATTTTATACCTTTCAAAGTAAATTAGGAGCACAATTAGGCAGAATGTATTTGAATATTAAATAATATATATAAGCTAGTAAAATAGTTTATAAATACTGTATGAATACATATACTGATCTTTTTAGAATGTGCTATTTTAAACAAATTTTCAAAGGTTTTAAAACACTTTGTACCTATGAACTAAAAATTAAAATAATTGATAATTAATTAAAAATTCTATCACATTTCTTAATATGAGGAATTAAAGCACAAGTTATAACATGGTAGTAGTCTTTAAAATATTTTTTTAAAGTACCTTTGGTCATACATAAAGAATTCTAGCATTTATTCAAAGACTTTTGAAAAATGTTTCATATCACTAATAATCTGTAATAAAAACTGAACCATTATGATTTGCCATTATCCTGAAGTATTCAGGAAAATTGCTGAAAAGATAGCCAAATATAATTCATAATATGCTAAGTTAGGCATATCATTAAAATGCAGATAAAACCTTTTTTTAATAAAAAATGATATAACAAAAGTAAAAGGTTAATTGAAAAGCAAAATAAACTACCGAGTTTAGTAAGGCACATTACCTAGATTAATAGAAATCAATGAAATCATTAAAAAAATTAATAACTTAGAGCTCCATTCAGACTAAGATAAACTCTGTGGCTATTAGAATGTGGATACAAGGCTACAGAGACATATCTCTTCTGACTGGGTAATTTCCTCTCCTCTGTAGCAGTTCAGTAATATATGCAACTGGCATTATACAGCTACCCATTTATTCTTGTGAGACAAGAGATCATCCAGGCTTTTTACTTTCTATGCTAAGTAAATCATGAGAACCATAGTTTTTACGGAAGGGAACTTATTTCCCCCCAGCATTTAGGATATAAAATATGCCATTAAAGCATCATGGTATTAATCAAACCCTCATAATTGTTTGATTTTTTTCCTGGTCAGAAAATGTTCAGAGTTCTACCCATCCTCCAATCATAACAAGGATATAAATACAGCAAAAGCAGGCACAGAACCTTGTCAGTGACTATAACAGGGCACCTAAAGCCATCAGATACTTATCTGAAGATCACATTCTGGGAAGAAACTGAGCAACCTCTTACAATTTCTTGAATTATGTAAGAGGAACAAAATTTATAATTATAGGTATTTTCTTTTTGATTGACATTTTTATAAAAAGTGAAACTAGAAATAGAGCAGAAATGTAAGGTAAGGAAATGAAACAGAAAGTGTTGCTTGGGATTTAGTCAAGGCTGCATTGGTCAACATTCTCAAACACCAAGATTCAATGATCATACACTCTTTTGGTCTTTTTTCAGACTAAAACCAGAATTTTAGTGGTGCTCCCCAAGAGCTATATAACTCTAGAATAATTCATTATTTTATATAAAAATTGTATATAATAAGGGACACTGAGTTCATTAAATAAAAGAAAATTCTATTTATAATTTTAATCTCAAATTGAGAAAATGCAAAGTGCTAGTAAATGTTTACTAAATAAAATGAAAGCAGCCAAAACCAGAGCGCTTAAGTTTTTGAAAGGGATTCTAATGAATGATACTATAGAAGAATGTTATTGTTTAAGTATCTATGAAAGTACATGAACACTTCTTATTAGGTTGTTATGAGGATTTGATCAATGGACAAATGATTTACCTGGTTTAGTACCTTATACATTATAGAGTTGGTCTACAGTGTTTCTTGATTAAGTGAATTAATTTATTGATTAATAAATATTAGTCTTTTAATAATGCAAAATGTGAAAAAACAGAAATATCAAAATATATTACTAATGAAGTCACTTGAATATAAATTTCAAATAAAAAAAATTTATTGTGTATGCAAATAAGTATGTGGAATAACCCTACCATCCAGGAGTCAGATAAATATAAAGTCATGCAATCATTCATTCATTCAACAAACTCATATTAAACATCATGCAGAAGACACAAATATTTTTAAGCCAATATCAAGTAGAATTTAACAGTCATTCTTCAGCCAAGTCATTTTGAAAGAAAATGAGAAACCTTACATTCAAAACAAAAATGATAGATGCAAAAATGATATTTCACCAAGCATCATTACCCTAAGAAGGAACATCTGCTGACAGTTACTTCTGGGTTTGTTTCTGTTTTGGCTCAGAGGTCAACAGAAGCTAAGCATAAAAAGAATCAAGGCTCAATTCTCACTTTTATAAAAAGGTATATCACCACCAACCAGTCTTTAAAATCAGATTTAGTGTCCTCATCTATAAATTACATAAAATAATATTTTCTCTCTCTTGTTGGAGATTTGGGTGAGAATTCAAGACAAATAATACATAAACATATGCACATACCCTATAAACCCGAGAGAATTCAAGATATATAATACATGAATATATGCAGATACTGTATAAACCCGACAGAACTATGCCAGTATGTTATTATTTTTCACAGATTATATTAGTAGCATTCCATATTTTTATGTCTCAAGGTGTACTGAATACATCACACATTGCTGAAGAACTCTCTCTCTTCTCTATTCTTTGCACAGCTGTAGCTTCTCCATCTGCTTCTAAACTCTCTTGCCTCAAGACATATCAGACAGGTCTTGTTTTAGGAAGCCTTCTTCTCTACTACTATTGATTCAAATTCCATTTCTGTATGTTGATGAAATTCCCTGCCATTCTGCAATAAAAGCACATTGACTGTTCATTGCACTTCTTCATTATTGTAGTGAAAGTTTTTGGGGACAGAAACCACATCTTATGTGTTTTTGCATATCTGACTTAGCAAATGTTTGAATCAAGTTAGTTGGTTGCACTAGTAAATAAATTAATATTATGTTTGGAAGCAAAGTTTTTAGTCATTACTATATACTCTACAGTCTGTGAAGCACTTTATATAAATTACCTCATTTATTCTCTAAAAGAACTCACTCAGATAATATGTGTGATTACTACTGCAATAATACACATGAGAGAAACAAGAGTGGCCAAGATTACTCAGGCGTTAAATCTAAGATTCACGATTTTCCAGCTTTTATCTAAATGTCTCCATCCATTCACCTTCTCATTTTCCAAGGTTCAGAAATTATTTTATCAATATTCCAAAACATATCAGGTACTAGTTTTACTGCTGCAATATAATTAATCTCATTAGTCACTAAACCATATGGCAGAATCCTATTTTATTAATTTCTAATAAAGTTTAAAATGCTAAGTAGGCTAGAATATTGTTTTCTGTTTCATGATCTCACATTTAAGGGGCTATATAAGATATTAAATTTGTTCATCCATTCAAGAAATATTATTGAGAACTTAGAGTGGGTGCTGGAAATAAAATAGTAATCTTAATTGCAAAAACACACACACACTTTTATGGAATTTTTATCCTAGATAACTCTTATTTGGCATTTATTATATCCCAGACAGTGTTCTAAGCACTTTAGATGACAATCATAACAACTCTATGAAATTTTGCTATTATTATACTAATTTTGTAGATAGGGACTCTGAGGCATAGGGAGGTTAAATAACTTGATTAAATGTACCGGTTTTAAGAGTTAAACTTAACTCTGAAGCACGATTTCTGAACAATGAACTTGAAAACCAGGCCAGGGAACCATGTCAGTGAATCATATTGCACATCCCAGTAGCAGGATGCTCCAGAGTCAAGGCTGCCATGAGTCCTAGAGCATTGGTTCCTTTCACCCAGGGCATCTTTTCCCCTGGGTTATGCTGCAGAGCACTGATGCAGATAAACTTGTCATTCATCTTTTAAATTCATCCATCAAAAGTACCATTACATCATACCTTGAACAGTCCGATATAATCAAGTCAGATACATATTCTTCATGTGAGTTGCTGATCAAAATTGAGAGACAGTCCACTCACATATCACCTGGGATGGAAGATCTATTTTATACTTTGTTTTAAAACTTTAGATCATTCTTAATATTATACCATTAGGATAATAGGAGATGTCAGTCTTTGTATATGCATACTAGACCCATAAATAAGCTTTCTTATTCCTAAACCAGTAATAGTACTGAATTCTGTTTTTAGAAATCAATATGCGCATGGCTACCACATGGTATCATCAAAGACAAAGAAATTTTCTTTTCACAGATTTTTTCATTGAGTAATAATTTCATTGAGTAATAATTTTAAATATAATTTATAGTGTAAAAATTTTATAGAATTATTTACATTTTATTTTACATAATGTATTTAAATACTATATCACCAGTTATAGGTATGCTGTATTCTATAATAAAATGGCACCATCTTGTTTTTCAGCACTCCTGAAAAGTATGCAAGAGGCCATAATATATTTGACTTGAAAAGTTTAAATGTAAATTTTCAGTAGCATTTAAAATTAGGTACAAAGAAAAACTGATTAAAGGTGTCTCCTTCAGATATTTCATAAGTGTCTACTTAAGTTTCTCTTTTTTTGTGGGGGTGGGGTTTGCTCGCTGTGTTTCTTCTCCTTTTTTTTTTCCCTTAGCATATGCTAGCTTTATTCAATTTCCTTCTCAGAACTCCACTAACACTTCCTTTCAGTTCCAACTTAATCTCCTATCTTCTTTTTCATTAACCTTTAATATACACACTTTCTCTCTCCTCTTTACTTCCTATCCAACTCATTCATCTCTCATTTCTTTCCTAATATAATAGAAGTGAGAAAGGAAACTCAGTACTCTGTGAAACAAACACAAAAATTAAGGTCTCAAACATTAGAAAATAATATTAACTCGGTTGCAACACTTGAATACAAACATACTTAACATATCATCTTTTTCTCAAACAGTATTTCAAGCGAACAAAAAGACATGTACTAATTTTTAATCCTGCTCTGTTCCATCAACTGCAATTTCTCTAAACTGCATTTGAAATTACCTGTTCAAAAGATTTAAGTGTACCTGGAATGCATCTTGGTATTTCTGCTAAAGAGCAGAGCAGAGTGACTGCCAGAGTGAGCCTTCATTGAGTGTTTGATGAGCAGAATTGAAATGAATACACTTAATACTTGAAAAGAAATTAAATAGTTAAATTAAAGGAGAAACTACTGCTCACCAATCCCCAGGCAGGGACTGTAGTAGAGCTGAATGAGGGCTGGCAGTCAGGACTCACCACTTTATCCTGAGGTTCAACCATTCCCAAGCCTCCCTGATTGTCTTTTTTCCCAGCTCTCCAAAGCCGTTTATTTCAAGATTCAAGCACCTTTTTAAGAGTTATGTTGGGGTCATACTTAGAGGCTTAAAGAAACAGTGCCATAATGCCTTGTTTATAATTGATCCTTGTGTAAATGTTAAACCAAACCTAAAAGGGGCATAAAATAAAACCCCAGATATAAAATTTCCATTAATAATCTTTCATTCCTATTTTCCTATTTTCCTGAATCACTTTTTTATTTTCTTACCAGGTATTGAATCCAGGGGCACTTAACTACTGAGCCACATGCCTAGCCCTTATATTTTTATATTTTATATTTTCAGATAGAATCTCACTAAGTTGCTTAGGGCCTCCCAGTGTCACTGAGGCTGGCTTTGAACTTGTGAAATGTCCTTCCTCAGCCTCCCACACAACTGAGATTACAGGCATGCGCCACCATACCTGGCCATGTTTCACCTTTTAAAACATATTATCTGCATATATTAAATCCTCACATACACCTTATGCAATTGGATGCAGGGAATATTACAAGTGCAAGTTAGCTTTCAGGTCATTTTGAAAAATTCAAAATAAACTCTTTTCAGGGATCCTTTCAGGGTTTTGAGTTTTCTACCCCTTTCCTACACTTTAATTACAGACAATCTTGTTTACTTTAAACATTTGACCTTGGCATATGTTTCTATTTGGAGAAGGGCATCTGTTGCTGTTTACATGTTGACATCAACTGTCCTATCCCAATTCTATCATTTAAAAATGAATGCAGCCATAAGTAGGAAAGTCCCTAGAAACATGTTAAAAATAAGCTGGTAGCAGAACCAGAATTGAAAACACTAACTTTACTATTAATGGTTTTAACCTGTCAGAAATGATTTTTCTCTGGTCTGTTATATTTGAGAGTTTGGGATATCTGATGGGCAAAGCTTAATAGGAAACATAATAAACAACTGCTTTACTATAAATTTTTGTGTTATTCAAAATGACTCTCATCTCAAACTTAATTTCATAGATTCTGGAATAAGGACATTAAGATTATAATGTATTTATTTATTTAAATAAACCAGGGAATTTCATACTAGAAAACGGGAGCCTGTGTGATGAAAGGTATCAAACAAATCATAATACAGGTGAATGAATAGAGTCTGAGAAGAGTGATAAGGACAGGTGGAAAGAGACAGCTTAGTGCTCAGAGTTCACTCTGATCAAGTATGAGATAGAGTGCAGCATTCCAATGGGAAATACTTAAGCCAAAGAGATAGTTTTTCCATGTGTTCATAAACAAAAATAGCTCTGAGTCGCAGATGATCTGTACACCTTTAGCATGAATAAGACCTTCAACACTGCAGGATTCATAGACACTCTAGGTGCCTTATTCTTTTGATGCCTACCCAACTGTCCTTACTCCTGTCGTTCTGCTTTACTGCCTCAAACAGGCCTAGTTATTTGTGAGTACAGCACATCCAAACAGGTGTGGTGGTGTAGGTCTACAATTCCCCTCACTGTGGAGGATAAGACAAATGGATCACAAGTTCGAAGACAGCCTAAAAACTTAGTAAGGGCCTCAGCAACTTAGTGAGACCCTGTTTCAAAATTAAAAACATAAAAAGTTCTGGGGCTGTAGTTCAGTGTTAAAGCACCCCTGGGTTGAATATCAAAAAGAAAGAGAGAGAGATTGATTCATTAATAAAAAGATTTCATCCCAAAGTTTGCAACGTATTTACATGTCAATTATAGTCACATTATTTCAAGTTTTCTCAAATTTCATGATGTGAGAATTTAATCAATCAGATTTCAAAACATTCTCTATTTGTGTTCATGTATTGTTATTTTCTGTTTTCGTTTGTCTGTCTTTGCTATTTCATGCCTTTTCTGGAGAAATTTTTATTTTTATCAGAATCAAAAAAGCTATATATTTATTATATTTTAAAAAGACCAAAATTCAGGATAAGAAGTACTCAATACTTAATTGTAAGATTGAGACTACCTAATATTGTACAACACAGGGAGGATAAAGCAATGTGAGCTGCAGCACAAAACTTAGAAACATTAAATGTCATTGTCACTCCATTAATGAGGTATGTATCCAATATATTTTATACAAAGGCTATAGAAAACTCCAAGAAATGCAGATTCCTTTATTCTCTCTCTTTCTGTCTCTCTCTCTCTCTCTCTCTCTCTCTCTATATATATATATATATATATATATATATATATATATATATATATATATACTTGCGTTAACTCTGGTTTTGGTGTTTTGGTGTTCAGAAGGCAAATCAGGAAGAAGTATATCAAATAGCACATTTATAATGGAAATGCAGAATACTCCAGTAATAGGTCAGCATTGAATGAACAGCAAATAAGTAGAAAAAATTCATTGGGGTTTGCAAAGCTAATAGACTAGATAACCAGAATCTATCTCAGTTTCTAATTTTGCCAATGCCCTTTTTTTTTAAGATCTCTACTATCCCTAGAAAATATTTTCACATTACCAAGTTATTTTTTTTGTACATTCCTTGCCAAATAAAAGCTATGGCTTCCACTTAAATTTTCTGTTTAAACTTCCTCAATTCTTCCTCCTAATACCAAAATAAGTTTACATATTGATAAAAATCTGTCTTCTAAGGAAAAGTCTCAAGTAAAACAGAAGAATAATGACCGTTAATATCTAAGCCATGCTGATTAAATGTGAAACTGCAATAACTCTTTTTGTTACTTCCCCTACATCATTGAAAGGAAGATATTCTTGAATTAGTAAGAAATTCATAATTGATTAGATGTAGTCTGAAATCATAATTAGATGTAGTCTGAAAAAAAAAATGTTTAGGGTGATTCTCAAATGTCTGTCCTGAATAATTGGGTGAATGTAATTTCTGTCATGAATAAAGACCAATGACATTCTTATTTAATTTCCATTCTGGAAAGTCAAAGCATTAGGGACAGAGAACAGATTATTGGTTGTCAGAGGTTAGGGGTGGCAGCAAGAGGTTTCATACAAAGGGCAGCCAAAGGGAATTTTAAGGATGATGGAACTCTTCTGTGTATCAATGGCAATGGCGTTTATATGTTTCTAAAAAACACATAAAACTCAAATAGCTGTATAACAAAAAAGAGTACATTTTACTATATATAAGATATAAATTAAATTTAAAAAATAAAAATAAAATATATAAAATAAGTAATCAGGGTTTAATGATGAATTATTTTAAATGAAGATATATCCTAAGAATTAGAAGAATATCAGAATGGTTACTGGGAAAAATAAATAAAATTAATGGAGCACTAAATTGAAAATTAGAGTAGAGCAAGGAAAATAAGATTATCACAGGGTAGAAACAAGGAGCAAGTAAGAATATTAAATTAAAAATGAGAGACAGATGGTAAGGATGATGCCACCTACCACTTTCCCAGGTGTCTAGTGTTAGGAAATTATTTCTGACTTTTCACTCCTACACTCCATCAGAAAGTCATTTTCTTGAGAGTGATGAGCCTCCATTGGCCTTGTTCTGATCATCTGGTTTCCATAATTTCTGCTGTTTAATATAGAAAAAGTTAACACATCCACATTTTTACATAATGCCATATTAGTAACCAATGTCATTCCACAATCTGTATTTGGGGTAAAAATGGGAGTTCATAACCCACTTGAATCTAATGTATGAAATATGATATGTCAAGAGCTTTGTAATGTTTTGAACAACCAATAAAAAAATAAAAGAAAAAAATATATATAGAAAAAGATAGAAAAGCAATATAAGACTAGCAGCTCAGACAAATTTGCTAGTTTACATAGTAAGAGAAACAATAAAAAAATAATTTCCAAGAACTGCCTTTGCTCCACTTATGAATGTATTCTGAATACTCAAAGTTAAGGCAATCCCTTCATAGATACCCCCAAAATTGATTCCAGTAATTTGCTATTCTTTCTTCTGCATTCTCATCATTTCCCTTTCCATTGAATCATCCCATCAACATGCAACACATTGTTGTGTTTTAAAACACAATTTAAAAAAAAAAAAACAAGCTATTACTTTAAAAAAAAAGTCTAGATCCTACTTCTCCATTTAGGTTAATCATTTCTTGTCTTTGGTTTTGTAGCAAAACTCTTTGAAAACCCTTACGCACAGTGATTTACTATTTCTTCCTTCCTGTTCTCTTGAATTTACTAAATTAAATTCCACAATTACTATGGTAAAGGAGTCATTAGCAACTTCAGCAATGGCCTACATTTTGAAAAATCACAGAGTCATTGTTCACACCTCATCCTACTTCATCAATCTGAATGATTTGACACAGTTAATCGTTGTCTCCTAAAATTTTTGCCTTTTTAAAATTTTATTTCCAAAACATCACACTTATGTGGGTTTTCTTCTACCTTTATTGCCACAGCACCATAGTCTTTTGCTGGTTTCTTTTCATCTCTGACATCTAAAGTTTGAAATTTTCCTGGTATCAATTTCATCCAAGATTATAAAGTAAAATGGTCAAGAATGAACGGCATTCTCTATTTAGTCATTATATTGATGATGCCACCCACGTTATGTCTCCAAATATCCTATACTGACACCTCCCAAAACTGTAACTTCTCCCTGGACTCCCCCATGAATTAATGATCTGTATATTCAAGAGACTTGACATATCTACTTTGTTATTTAATAGGCACCTCAACCCTAATACTTTCAAAACGGATCTATGATATTCCCTAGAACTGTTCCTTCAATAGTCTTTCCTATCTCTGTAAATGGCTACTGCATTCACCAAGTCATTTGAGTTAAAACTTTGTTGTCATTGTTTGCCAGTATTTCGCTCAATCCCATATCTCATCTGATAGCAAATCTTATGGTCTTGAGAACCAAAATATATTTAGAAATCTATCATTTCTTCACTCCATCACTGTTACCAGTTTGGTTCAAGCTACCAGCAGCATCTCCCATCTGTATGTCAATGACCCTTCTCTAGGCTTTCCTGTTTCCGTGCTATCATACTTCAGTCTACTCTCCACAGAGCTCCAGGTTGACCTTATAAAAATCTCATTCATATCATGTCATTTCCAGGCTCAAAAATTCTAACGGGCCCCCATCTACCATCAAAGCCAAACTTCTTAAAATGTCTCCAAGGCCCTAAATGACCTTGGC
Organism: Callospermophilus lateralis; assembly: GCF_048772815.1. Taxonomy (NCBI): domain Eukaryota; kingdom Metazoa; phylum Chordata; class Mammalia; order Rodentia; family Sciuridae; genus Callospermophilus; species Callospermophilus lateralis. Next base: position 1,618,302 of record NW_027512543.1, on the reverse strand, counting down.
TCTCCTTCCCTCCCTGATTGTCTCACCTCCCACCCTGACTTTCTTGCACAGCATCCCAGTTGCATTAATTTTCTGATGCTTCTTGTGTACCCTGGACATGCTCCCCACTTTGCTCACAATTTCCTCTAACCTGAAGCTTTCCCTCAGTCTACCTGGTTCAGGTCCTTGCTGCCTCTAGATCTTTATTCAAAAGTCACTGTTTCAGTGAGGGATTCCTGGGGCACTTTTCTCTGCTTTATTTTTCCTCCTTAGCATCTAAATTTGTCCTAGTACTATTGCTCATTGTCTATTTCCTAGAGTTGAATTTAATATTCACGAGCACAGATATTTTTTGTCTTGTTTTAATTCATCACTCTTTTACCAGGACCCAAAGAGAGTTTGTGACACATATTAAAACACTTAACAAGCACTTGCTAGATGAAATAAATAAATGCACTTTATATCGAAGATTATAAAATAAAATGATCATGAAAAACACTGCATTCTAATAGTGATTTTAAACAAGTTTTCTCAAAAAAATCACTATTATTGACATCTTTTAAATAGTTACTATATGTGGTAAATAAGAAACAGAATTTAGTAAGAGAGTTAGACAATAGAAATGTAGAGTATCATGAAAAAAAATCCCAAATAGCTTAACACATCAGAAAATTATTTTCACTTACGTAAATCCAGTGTGAGTTAGAAAGGAGTTGTCCCACATCCACTAGCTTGTGAATACAGGCCCCTTTAATTGTTTCAACAAGAAGTGTCCATGGCTCTTTGACCCCAGAAGAGGTAACATAGTTTTTTGTTTTTTGTTTTTTAACTGTTCTTTACCTTTCTAAATGTTTTGGATTGACATATAATGATTTTACATATGTTGGTGTACAGAGTGACGTTTCAATGCACGTATTCATTTTGCAATGAACAAACCAATCATTAGCATATCCACCACCTTAAAATTTTACTATTTCTTCTTTACAGTAAGTACACTCAAAATACTGTCTTATAGCGATTTTGAAATATATAGTTTTATAGCTCAGTAATGCTCCGTTATGTACATACATATCACATTTTCTGCATCCACTAGACCATTGATGGGTATTTAGGTTAATTTATACAACTTTGTGAAAGAAAGTTTAGAGGTTTCTTAAAAAACTAAAAATTAAATTACCATATTAGTTCAGGAATAACACTAGTGTTTGTATATATATATATATATATATATATATATATATATATATATATTCCCAAAAGGAAATGAAATTAAGGAGGCACTTGCACTTCTATGCTTATTGTAGCATTGTTCATAATAGCTTGACTGTGGAACCAACCTAATCAGTTCTTAAATTTCTCAACCGATGTATAACAAATATCACATTTCGTTGGTCATAAAGTCTGGCTTTGCAGAGAGGATGGGTATAGTTGTTAGTAACAATATGTTCATGAATCAAATTATATGTAATTTTCATGGCATATGTTTGGGAAAAGATCCATTTGTTAAAAACAAGAAATGTTATCTATCCCAGGGATAGTAAGGAAAAAAACAGTGAATTTAAAAGCACATTTTAAAAGCATAATTTTTTTGGTGAATCAACAAAAGAGTAGAATCTTCAACTAAAGCTTCAAAATGAAACTTTTTCAAAGAAAAAGAAAGTGCAATTATTGTATTTGAATGTTTCTCTTAGATTAACCCATCGATAGTTAATAAGTTACAAACATTGATTTTAAACACATGACTGTAGCTTTATAATCTTTAAAATGTAGATAGATCCAAGTTTCTCTAATATCTGGAAACTATAAGAGAGTCTTTAAAAACATACATAAAATGTGCAATTATTGGCAATAATGTCTAAAAACTGGAAATTTTTATGAGGAAAACAATTTAGCTATTATAATAACAACAATACAAATATTATGTGAAATTTAGCTGGTACATAATAATTTTATTCCATATAAAAAGTTTATTGCCTAATTGTTATATAAAGTCATTAAAGTTATTAAATTGAATCCAACTGCTATATCTGAAGCAACATTTTCCACTGTATTACGTGAAGCTAAATTATCAGTATACTAAGCTATAATGAATGAGAATACATCACAGAGCACATTTAGATATTTCATTATGTCAGTCTCACTTCTAACATGATTCTATGGCAAATCAAAATAATAGACTTCGAGAAATGTACAGTGAGACATTGCAAAGAGAACTATATAATCTTTCATCTCCTTTTATTTATTTATTTTTTATTGTTTGCTTTTTGAGTACTGAGGATTGAACCCAGATATAGTTACCACTGAGCCACATACCCAGCCCTATTTTTTATTTTATTTAGACAGGAGCTCACTGAGTTGATTAGTGCCTTGTTTTTGCTGAGGCTGGATTTGAACTTGTGAACCTTCTGCCTCAGCCTCCGGAGTCACTGGGATTACAGGCATTCACCATGGCACCTGGCCTATCCTTTTGTTTTTAACTTTGTTTCTCAAGTATTAAAATATCACTTTCCTCTTGATTGAATACTGTGAGTTAAGATTTTAATATGATTCTTAAATCATAGGGAAGGAACCTATTATCCTATTCCACACATTTCCACAAATGGAAGGAATTTTTCTGCTTCACTTTCCAGAAGAGAAAATTTTATTTACCTAGTTCTTGTTCTTGCACATATATTTATCTTGTTTTACCTAGAGTTATAATTAGACATGAAACTAGACTTAAGGGATAGATATCTGTCAGGTTTCTATTTCTAGATACAATTCTAGATTGTCTTTAAATCTTATTCATAGGCTGGGGTTGTGGCTCAGAGGTAGAGCACTTGCCTTGCATGCATGGAATATTGGGTATGATCGTCAGCACCACATAAATAAATAAAAGAAAGGTACAATGACAAACTACAACTATAAATTTAAAAAATATTTACAGAAACTTCAAGCTTGAAGTTTCTATACATATGCTCAATGTAAAGTTATAGTATTGACATCAATTACTAATATGTGAATAAAGGTATTTATTAAGAGTTTTAAATAGTAATTAAAATATTCCCATAAATATTCCTTTATTATCCTCCTTTAACATTGCAAATTTTTTTGTTTTCATTAGCTTTAGTACCATAAAATCACATATATCACATATATATATATATATATATATATATATATATATATATATATATATATCCTTTACCCTGAGAAATATACATAGGTAAATTATTCTCCTGCCTGAAGGAAAAAAAAGTCTTCTAATCATGTTTGTGAAAGATGGTGTTAGTTATTCCAGGAAAAAATAGGTTAGACTATCTTTTAACCTTATCAGAAAAAGTATCTGAGAAACAGAGTTCAGAGAAAAAAGTGAACATTCTAACTCATCTTTCCACTGATTAACCTATAAAACATTTGACCGAATGGTAGGCATACATTAGTGTTATTTTGAAGAAAAACAAAAACCATATTCAATATCATAGATACTCTTTTAGTAAATTTAAAATGTAAGATAAATTATATTCTTTGGTGACTCAAGATTAAGTCTGCTGGTATTTATTTCAATGACATCATATAATCATATCCGAAATTAGAGTCCTAGAATCATGCATTCATGTAAGTTATTTTTTACTTGTCTCTCTTTCCTTCAAATGAAATTAGTAACAAAGTTCTTTTGCTTTTCCTTTAATGATCTCTTTGATTTACCACTCCTTTTATTTTCTAGTTGAAACACCAATCCCTTCTTGCTTGGAACACTCTATAACTGGTAAAATAGACCTTTGATTTTTCTAAGTGTGATAATCTTCTCAAAACATCAGTTACATCCTTTTACTCTTATGTTCAATAGCCTTTAATGGCTCCTCATTGACTTCATTGCTGAAAGCAGGAAGGTTTCTCAGTTTTTGAGGTTGGTCTAATTTTGAATCTCCTAAGTCTCTAGAAAGCTAAAAGATTCATTATAAGTCCTTCAATGTAGGAAGATGTCTGACATTAAGGGCTTAAGACATGTAAGGAACTAAGGAAAAGAAAGATTATTTTCTGAATTAAATAATTTAATTTACCTGGGTAGAAAAATAGAAAGAAATCAAGGAATAAATTTGGTAGAAATAAGAATGCATGTATCTTCTGGTTGTAGTACTTAGCTTAGTTTTAAGGAAAGAAAGAGATTCCCCAATGTATCTAAACTTTCCTCAAACTTCTATGTTCTATGATATAGTATTTGTGTGAATGTTATATTTTAATTAGGTAGACCTAAATTTCTGTAATTCAAATGATATGTTAAAATAAAAAAGTAATACAAAGCATCCTAAATTTAACAACTTCAAGAAGTTTGCAATCTTCTCCAATGTTATGCACTAGTGAAGGAACAATTGAAGATAGAACAAAATCAAGACCTACCCTGTGTGGAAGATTACCCTTGGAGCTCAGAGGAGGCAGAACTGTGCAGCTGACATCCATTGAGAAGTGGAACCTAACTTGCTCCTAGAAGAATGCTTACACTACAAAAAAGTTGGAGGAAAATGAACTGAATCTGTGACACTTGGAAGGACCAAAGACCCAATTTTATAATTGTCATTAGGAAACAAGACAAATCCCAGAGTACTCACACTTCAGTCTAGTGGATAATAAATTTCAGTGCTGTGATGACTAATTTTAAGGGAAGTACTTGGATGAGTCATGGGATGTCCAGCTATTTGGTAAACATTGGTTCTGAAGGCTGGGAATGTGGCTCAAGTGGTGGTGTGCTCGCCTGGCATGCGTGCGGCCCGGGTTCGATCCTCAGCACCACATACAAGGATGTTGTGTCCGCCGATAACTAAAATAAAATAAATATTAAAAAATTCTTTCTCTCTCTCACTCTCACTCTCACTCTCAACTCTCTCTTAAAAAAAAAAAAAAAAAAAAAAAAAAAAACATTGGTTCTGAGTATGTGAGTGAGAGAGTTTCTGGATAAGATTAGCATTTGAATTGGTTAGACTGAGTCAAGCAGATTCCCCACACACGCTCCAATCCTCAACAAGTATGGTCCTCAGCCAATCTAATGAGGCTTTGAACAGAACAAGATGTACAAAAATTTACTCTCTTCTGGTTGGGTTGGAACTGAGAGGTATACCAATAGCTCTTTTGGTTACAAGGTCTTTGAACTCAGATCATTATGTGTATCATCAGCTCCTCTGTGTCTCTAGCTGGCTGTCTACAGACTATGGGATTTCTCAGCCTTCATAATGTGAAACAATTCTTTACAATACCTAAATAGTGTGTGATGCTATTGGTTCTGTTTCTCTGGACCATCCTGATACAGTCAGGAAAGTGAAGCTAAGACTGATGTGAATGATTCAAATGAGAAGAATAGTATGAGGACACATGTGCTAGAACCAGAGTAAGAAAGATCTTTCTGACAAGACTTTCCAAGAAAAACCAAGAGGAGTTAGAAGCATATTGGTAGTAGAAAGAATTTTGTTAAAGATCAGAGACAGATTAAATCCTTAAAAACTGTAGGTATATCCATGTCAAAATTTTCGTTTAATAGAATTAGATCAACTGTATTCAGATTTAACATTTTTTCCCAATCTAATGTTATTTCAACAGACACTATAAGTTTCTTATATACATGTAGTTTTTTTGTGTGTGTGCAACCTATTCTTGCCAATATTCATCTAACATGTGAACCTAAAATAGGACAGAGATTATAGTATTTAACCTGTAAAATGAGTAAATGAACTATTTTATGTAAATATATGAGAATTCTGAAACATGATGAAATTTTGCAATAATTCAGGAAATGTTCTCAGAGAGTATATATCTTTTTGTTTACACAATAATGTTCAGTCAGTTTAAATTTCCTGTTATTTTTCTCCTTCAAGTAAAAATAATAGGAGTGAAGGAGCAAAATAGTGAGGCTTTATAAATGCGATCTAATTGTGAGTTAGGGTGTGGGATAAAAAAAGTAGACATAAGATGACTTAAGTGGAATATATCAAATGAACATAAAGTCTTTAAAGTTCTCAAAGATTTTCATAGATTAAACAAATTTAACTTTGAAACCATCAGAAAAACAATTAAGATATCTATAAATGGTTTCATCTCATCTCATATAATATAATAATTACTTGACAATAAATTAGTAAAGATGTTGTCAAAGAATAAATGAAATAAATAAAAAATCAGAATATCTGGAAGTTAATTTCCTAGAGTTTCTTTGTCTGTGCTTCCAATTTCATTTCAAAGATATCCGATGAGTATAAAAATCAAAGAAAGATCCTCACTTCCCAGAGCCTCCAGAGATCTTCTGTTTGATCTCAAGACAAGTATAAATATTTATACTTTATATATCCCAGGAGGTGTCTTCTACAGACACTGTGAAAATGAGTAACTAATATGTTCTCATTGGGATGTAAGCATAACTTTATTACTTTTATATGCAATTATGACATTGTTCATTTAAAACTATTTTTAAAAAGAAATTAAGACAATATTCATCTGTATAACAAAAAAGTACATATTATAAATTACAGTTGCAAGATTAAGGGATTATAATAGCAAATTTCATTTAAAAGTGTACAGTTACATTTATGTAAATCATGTATTAAAATATCTCTTCTCCACTGAACCAGAAACATTTTATTATAAACCTGAAGCTATAAACTACACTCTTTGAGATTGGGTACTTTAACTTTATATTTATTAAATATGTGTGCAGTGACTATTATGTATTGGTATTATCAAAAACAGAAATAAGACATGTTTTAATTATGCTTATGTAACATCCTGCTTTCCCTATGTAAGGCAAATATCTTTAGATATCACCTACCTCCCATTCTTGAAAATCTATTTCTGATAACTTTGTTATATCACACTCTTTAAATTTTTAGATCAATATGTTTTATTACTTTTTTAGTTACATAGTTTTGCCTCTGTATTTTCTTCATACCATCATTATTACAAATTACTGTTCATCTCTCTTTGCATTTGGAAATAAAGGGAAATAATTATGCCAGTGGTGTTTGATAATAAAAGAGGTTCACAAGATTTTTATAATCTAAATTTTTGTTGTTGTTGTTGTTGGACTTTTATTTTATTTATTTATTCATATGTGATGCTGAGAATAGAACCAAGCACCTCACACATGCAAGGCAAGTGCTCTACCACTGAGCCACAACCCCAGCCCCTAAATCTAAATTTTAATAATGGGAGGAAGCAGACTGGTCTGCTGACATAAAGTAAGTATAACATGAATCAGCTATATTCCTTGGGAGAGAAAACATGACAAAAAATAAATAATGTAGAGGTTCCCAGTTTAGTGTGAGGTGCCCAGTTTAATTCACTAACTCTCACTAAACCCAGGAGCGTTTAAATGTTTTCAATAATCACTGGAATGAGAGAAAATAGAACATTTGGTGGGATGGGAGAAAAAAAAACAAAATTTGCCAACTAAGACTCAGGCTAAAAATAGTTGTCTTCATTTCTTTCACTCTAAAAAAAAATTTGAAAGAGCCAAATTACTCAAAATCATTCTATCCACCTTAGAAATGATCAAGTAGAGGTCAATTGCTCAGACCATGTAACAATCTGAAGGAAATTTGCAAGCCATCTTTGAGCAGAGTAAAAGAAAATCACAGAGAAATACAAAAATAGACTACCTATTATATAAGCCACAGGTAATGGAGGACAACTAGTTTCAGAAAATTTCAAAAAATTACTACAGTTTCTTTGTATTTAGGTGTTTGGGGTTTTTTTGTTTTGTTTTGTTTTGTTTTTGGTGATCCCTGACTTCTGCTTTACCTAGCATTCTGAAGACCTAAGAAGCAAAGACAAAAAGACACAAATATTCTGTCCTTAAAAAGCCTAAAACTGAACCACAGGGCTTCATCCTCTTTTCACTGACTCATTGATTCTATACCCAGTTGTTCAAGATCCAGAAATGAAGGAAGATCTATTGTAAGGTTTCACTGTGAGAAGATTCAATTAGTAAGAGTTCTCTGAGGATAAAAAGATAGATAAAAGAAAATATTAGAGAGAAGAAAGTATGCTAGTGGTCAATCGAAAGCACAGTGAGAGGTCCTGAATGTTGGGGGAGGAATGATCAATTAAAATGCCAAATTTAGTAAGATAGCAAGAAAAGAATGGGAATGTTTAAGCACCAGGAGTTTGAAGCTCTAAAATACTATACCAATTACTGGCTGTCTTAAATCTGGAATCAGTGTAAAAATATAAACAAGCCTCACTAAGCAATATTTTAAGGAACAGAAAATAAAATAATACTACGTTGTAAATTTCCAATTTTTATCTGCACAGAAAATGTTATTTCAATGTCATGTGTTTATTTACAACATCCTCCAAAAAGACAATAAAATATATAAAAGAATAAATTCAAAGAGATGATAGAATAAACTCAAATAAAATCCTGACACCGTTATGAGTTTAATTAACAAAAATTCCTGAAGGAACTAAACAATGTGAGGGGACAATAAGGATTGGTGGGTACCCTGGGATTAAGAGCAATGGATTGTTGCCCCCTCCTCCCATCCCACTATTAAAGGGCAAGAGGAGGGAATGTTGTCTCTGGAGCTTGAATAGAACTGGAGATGTAAACCAGACCATCTGGAGTCAAGCTGTGGCCATAATGAAATGCAACCACTGCAAGGATCCCAACTAGGCAGGGAGATCTCTCAACCTGACTCATCTCTTTCTAGTTCCTCATACCAGTGCATTCCACTGGCCAAACCCCAACCAGAAACTGGAATGCAGAGGAGTTTGCATGATGCAATGCATAGAGGTCATCCTCTTGTGTTGTAGAAACAGCACAGGAAGATGGGTGCTGGGAGCCAATAGCCAAGTAGGTATGACAATTTCCTTGCCAGCGTACCCCCATATTGCTTAGTGGAAGGTGACCTTGCTCAAGGACCAGGGCGGATCTGTGTTTAGGGTGTTCCCGGTTTAGGATAATCCGAGTTTAGGGCGTTCCCGGTTTAGGAAGATTATTTTTGCTGTGAATAGGGTGTATCCTGCTGCCTGAGTTCCTCTTGAGTTCTTAGGGATTCAGACAGTATTTTTGGGACACAGAAGCCCAGTGGAGGTGTGGATTTGGGCAGAGAACGTGGATTTCCCCAGAACGTGTTTGTAGAAGGCCGGTGTGAGTTTGGGAATAAAGAATTGCTGTTTGAATCTACAAAGCTGTGAGTGGCTCGTGATTTGTGCCCAGCCAGACTGCGGCATTTGGTGGCTCGTACTCGGAACGCCTGAAGCTTGGGGGTAAGTGAAATTGTTCGCCGCTGAGGAAGAGCGAAAGAATGGGTGACCATTTCAAAAAACAGTATGTTCTCGTTTTGATTTATTTTGTTTTTATTTCAAGTTGCCTGTTCCTAGAACTTTCTCAGAAAAACTGGGGAAAATGGTTGTCTCAAAGTTTGAAGTTGTTCGCCTCCGAGGAAGAGAAATTGTTAGAGGAAGGAGGCACCCCAGTAAGACCAAGAACAGTTAGGACATATGTTGATATAATACAAAAATGTAGCCCATGGCTTTTTAAAGACGAGTTATTAAGTATTTTAATGGGACCATCATGGTATCCTGTAGAAGAATTTTTCTTCAACAAGAAAGAGATGGCTAGTTCTGTTTACTACATTTTTCTGAGATCTTGGTTTTTACAGATATCTGATTAATTTACAAAGCTAAAGTATTAAAATATCAACCACTAAATATAAAATCAAGTACTCTTTACTTATTAAGTTCCATAAGGTATTATATTTAAACATTATGTTGTTTTCATAAATTGGGAAATAGAAAAAAGTTTGATATTGCTTTGGTCTGTGTCTTTGCTAAAACAAGGTTACTAAGTGTTAAGATTCTATCAGGTGTAATTTATATACAAAGAGTATAAAAAGATTCAGTTGCGTTTCAATTATAGTATTATAGTACCATAAAAAAACATGAAAGTATTTCATCTTATTAAAGTGGAGTAATTTATCTAAATCAAAAATTTTATAAGAGTTGTTTCAGAATGTGAATTTATAAAAAGGGTTAATGGCTAGAAAAGAGATATTAAAAGATTGAAGATGTGAAAATATATTTTAATATGGAAGGTTAAAAGAAAAAGAAATGTTTCTAGATGAGATAATCTCTGTGTGGTAAAGTAAAAAGTTGTAAAATGCCATTTAAAAAGATTTTGAGGAAACTAGACTTACTTTAAAAGCTTGAGACAGAAAGAAAGAAAGAAAGAAAGAAAGAAAGAAAGAAAGAAAGAAAGAAAGAAAGACAGAAAGAAAGAAAGAAAGGTATTTGTACATGGCAGATTGAGACAAATCTTCTTAATGGAGTAAAAAAGGCCTTTGGTTGAAGGGCAGCCATGTAAACTAACATTAAGCGATTTAAACAGAGTCTAAGCCTCGTTTAAAAGAGTGAAGCTGTAGGTGGTGAAAAAGTACGTTTAAAAGTACAGTATAGATGATAATTGTGAGGCTTTAAAAGGTTAAATTGAAAGTGGTTAAGATGCCTTCATGACGGATAAAAGATTGCATCATTCGAAGCCTAGTTATTCTTAAAAGCATTACTTAAAAAAAAACATGAAAATGGGAAGATAATAGGATAAAAGATATTTAGATAAAGAAGATTAAAAATTTGAAGTGAAAAACCTTAAAGACAGAAGTATAGAAAGTTAAAAAGAAAAAAGTAAAGAAGATGTAAAAAGATAGAGAAGATGTATGTAGCAACAAAGATTAGCCTAATAAAGTAGTTTAATCAATGGCCTACTTTTAGTATGCAGCCTTCTTAGGAAAATATAAATATTACATACATAGAAGACAGAAAACGGAAATACAACATGTGCATTTTGGATATCTCTGAATAAGAAAATACAAACAATTTAAAATATTTATTTAAACATATACCAGAATACATTTTCCTGAAATGAAGAAATATTTAAATCTATACTTGGAAGGAGTGAATCATACATAGAAATAAATTATACAGGATAATCTCATGAAGGCATATCTTTTTAAAGTTATTGAATTTCAGGAATAAAGGCTTCCAGTTGAAGTGGTGTAGGCCAAAAATCTCAGACTTGGAAGGCTGAGGCAAGAGGAAGGCAAGTTCTAGGCTGGGCAATTTAGGGAGACCCTGTCCCAAAACAGAAATAAAAAGGACTGGGAACATATCTCATGAAGTAAATCACCCCTGGATTCAAGCCCCAGTATAAAAATAAATGAAGAAATTAAAGAATAAAGACTTACCCAGGCATGGGACAATAAGAGAATTCCTAGGAAGGAAAGATGAATCGGTGTCAGATGTCTTCACTGCAATATCCAGGGAATGCCATGAATAATGTGCCCAATATCCAAGAGCATCTACAACATTCTGGAGGAAAGTGTGAGCAAAGAATTTCATGCTTTGCTATGTTACCCTGCCATTCAAAAAGCAATGGACATTTTCCAATATGAAATAACTGAGAGCCCAAGCAATAGACTACACATAGATTTTTTTTAAAGAAAAAATAAAGCTCGTAGAAGATAAAAGAGATGACTCATAAAAAGACCATGTGGTAGTAAATTCCACCTTCAAGTACATTTATGAAGAAACAATTTTAAAAGTGATGAATAAATAAAGTGAAGATCAGTGGAATAGAGGAAGGGGAATAGGTGGAGGGGGAAAGCAGGGAAGGAGGAAACACTGGGGACTGTAATTACACAGGTTAAACTTCATGCAGGTATGATTATGTCAACTGAACCCCACTATTATGTATAACTATAATGCACAATAAAAGCATAAAAACAGACCACGTGATGAACATGGAATCCAATTAAACAGAAATCTAAGTTTTATAACTATGGGTATTAAGACTCCATAATACCCTATCTTGAAACAGGTTTTTCTTTTCCCATCTAGTGACTTGTTCTTATTAACAAATAAGGAAATTAGCACAATTGTACTTTCTTTTCCCCATCATAGCTTTATTCTACCTTCTAATTACATTTACTAGGTGCATATACAAGCATGTGTATGCACACACACGTGCAAATACATGCACCCTCTTCTAAAAACCAACCATGACTTTTAGAGGTAATGAAGATACAACCCACAATAAGGAAGAAGGACATCTTCCTACACCTATTATCTTCTGGTCAAATTCCTTGGAGAAATCACAGGTAGTACTATGCATGATTTTGAAGAGTTATTTCAGTTCCTCCTGCTGGTACATGAATAATGAGACCCATAACAATTTTGTGGAAAAATAGAACCATTTGCCTCAATGGATTCCTTACTTTACTCAGAAGAGAAACCAAACAGGTGTGATGGTTGAAATTTCCCTTCCTTCCTTTCTCTCTCTCTCTCTCTCTCTCTCTCTCTCTCTCTCTCTCTCTCTCTCTCTCTCTCTCTCCTCTCTCCTTTCTTCCTTCTTTGTTTTTTCTAAATATCCATTCATTTTTCTTCATAATCTAAAGATAGACATTTATTTCCCTTCTTTCTACAACAAAATCAAAGTAGGGCTTTCTTCATACAGTTGCTTGGACGGTATTTAACAGTTTCATTATACTATTTTAAAGTATTACTTATCCACATGTACTTCCCACAGGCTAGAAGGCTTCTTCCCCTTGGACTATGTTTGGTAAACAATCCACAAATTTGATCAAACTCACTAATTGTGTTCCTTCCACTTCCAATGCAATAAATTACATTTACAGTTGTAAATTAGTATGTAAAACATTGAACTTAATTAATTTTTGTTGATTTTGAGTAAAAGGTCATATCTTTAAGGAAAGTTGGATGGACACTCCTTTGAAGACAATTAAGAAGCATAAATGCTGTGACTAATAGACTTTTGTAAACTCAAAATGAATGTCAGAGATTTCCTAGTGCAAGTAATAATTTTGTCATAGAGGAGACAAACTATGATTCATTTTTTTCTAAAGTCATACAGGTACTCGATACACATTTTCTGTTTATATGATATAATAAATCTGGCTAATACCTGTTTCTTTATGAAATAATCATCAAATTATAGCAATTAATGATATTAATTTTATCTATTTATGATTTTTTTCTTATTGTTATTCTGGTTCCTCTTTCAAACTGACATGGTTTTTATTCACACTGTCCAGTAGACATCTTCTAAAGGGAATTGTGGGAATAAAACCAAAAATATTCTGAGGCAGAATTCATTCACTTCATGGATAATCCTGTGTTTGCTGTATCAACTGACAAATCAATTGCAGCTTTATATGAGGAATGGGCCTGTACTTATGCTTCTCGAGATATATTCAGCTCAATAAATGACACCAGTTTGTTTATGTATTCATTTATTTATGAAAATTTAACTTCCAGAGATATTGAGAATACAGATTCAATTATTGTCATTTCAGATCTCTACTAACTATTATTATTATTATTATTATTACATACATGAGGCAAGCTCCTTTGAAGAAAAAAAAGAAGTTTATTAAGCTAATAGTTTAAGGGACTGAAACTTCAAATAGCATGGTATAGGCTTTAACCAGGGTCACCTATGTTTACAACAGATTATGGTACGAGTATGTATTGGTCTGTATGTGTCTCTCTGATCTTCCTCCATCTTTTTATAAAGTCTCCAAGATTCAATTATGGAGAATCTACCCTAACAATTTTATCTAATTCTAATCTCTTTCCAAAGTGTCATATCTAAACATCCTACTCTAATTAAGTTTCCACTTTCTTAATACCCCACAATGATAATTAAATTTCAATATATGAAGCTTGGGAGACCCTCAAATCACATCCAAACTACAGTATTTCAGCCCAGGCCCACACAGGATTTATTCTCAAGATGTAGAGTATATTTTTTGTATCTCCAATCATCCCAGAGTGTAAATTTGGTCTACCCTTCAGTCAAAAGTCCCTAGTACAAAGTCTCAGCTGAGACACAAAGTGCTGCGGGTATGAACCTATAAAGCCCAAATAAGATATCCACTTCCAGTATACATGGTGCTACCAAAATAGTGCATACAGCACCATTGCAAATGGGAGAAATAATCAAGAAGATACAAATAATCAGCCCTAAATCAGGTAACTTGTGTACACTGCAAATGAGGGATGAGCCCCTAAAGGTTTTGGGGCTGCTGTGTCCCTATAGTTTTGTTGTTCCTGGGGCTGCACCCTGATGTTGGTGACTTTTCCAGTAAATGTGTCACATTGCTGGTTCCTCTACCTTTATGGTGTCTTCACCAGAAAGCTTCACTCCCACTTGTCCACTAGACCTTGCACCACTGAATGCTCTCTTCAAGGTCTCTGACCATCAGTAAATTTCTATCTGGCTTCTCAGATTTTTCCTTTGAAATTTTAGTGGAATTCAGGATGGACTCCTACCTTTTGAATTTTATGAACCTGAAATATCTGCTCCATGTCCACATCTATGTCTGCCACTGGCATAAGCCACACACAGGCCTGCTTGGATTATAGCTTCAGCAGCACTAAGAGTACTTTGCCAGGAAGCCAGAATCCCAGGGTAGCCCTGGGTTTGAGCAAAGAGACTTTTTAAATTTAGTTTGCATAAAGAATAGCATTTTGGACTGGGGTTATGGCTCAGTGGTAGGGCAATTGCCTAGCATGTATGAGGTACTGGGTTCAATTCACAGCACCACATAAAAATAATTAAAATCAACAACCAGAGATATAAAAAATTGGGCTCTATATATGTAATAAGAATCGTAATGGGGCTGCGGATGTGGCTCAAGTGATAGCGCGCTCGCCTGGTATGCACGCAGCACTGGGTTCAATCCTCAACACCACATAAAAATAAAATAAAGATGTGTCAGCCGAAAACTAAAAAATAAATATTAAAAAATTATTTCTCTCTCTCTCTCTCTCTCTCTCTCTCTCTCTCTCTCTGTCTCTCTCAAAAAAATTATAATGCATTATGCTATTATATATAAGTAAAAAAATAAATTTAAAAACATAATCATAAAAAAGGTATTTAAAAAAAGAATAGCATTTTTTAATTCAAACTTTTTGTTGCCAACTACTTTCTCACAACCAATCAGTTTTACCCCCAAAACATACATACAAGCAAGCATACATATCTTTGCTTGTGTTATATGTGAGAATAATCCATTCCCAGGACTGAATATGTAAAAAAGGAAAGGCAGGATAGAATAAATGAGAAATCCTAATTCATTTCTCAAAGAGTCAATTCAATATTTTATTTACCATGTCCATATGTGAAAACAACACAGTGAATCCCACCACCATGTACATTCATAAGAATGGGACTCTAACTAGAATAAGATTTATTCCATGCATGTATAATTATGTCAAAAAGGATTCTGTTGTCATGTATACCTAAAAAGAACCAATAAATTTAAATAAATAAAATAAACTCTATTCCATGTTGTGTTGGGTTTACATTAGTTTTTCCAAAACCCAGTTTCATGGAATCATATTTTATTAAAACAAAATAAATTCAGAGACTGAATTTAATTCAGAGTATTTAATTTTATCAGATATGGATATTAACAAAATATCATTGTTCAAATTAACTTAAATGAATTTATGAATATGCCACAATAAAACCCACTAATCTATATAATTAACATATACCAGTAAAATTTTAAAATACTTTTAAAATTATTTTATTAAAGATGGGACATTTTAAATTCAGAAAGGTAGATAAAACATAGTATGTAAAAACGTGGATGTGTAACCGACGTGATTCTGCAATCTGTATATGGGGGGAAAATAACCCATTTGAATCAAATGTATGAAAAATGATATATCAAGAGCTATGTAATGTTTTGAACAACTAATAAAAAAAGAAAAAAAAGATTAAGAATATTCTACAATTTTACAGTAACATGTATACAACATAATATCCAATTATCCTCATTTTTTTTCCAAATTCTTCAAAGTCCATCACAATTGAAATCTACTATGAAGTGGTTCAAGGAATAACTATTTTATTCCACACATGATACTTACTTTATACTACCTGTATAAGTAATTAAAAAAAAAAACTATTTATCTTACTTATGAAACTTATTCTGCTTTGCATCACATTTTTATAAAAAGAAAAAAACTGTTAAATTATTCTCTCATTTGAATATGCTAATACAAAAATACCAGATTAAAATCCTAGTAGATTATGTCAATTAGACTTTTGAATGCTGTCTTCCTGAAAGAATAAATCAAATTCACCTGAAAAGGTGCCACTTTCTTGTGAAACAGGACCTTAAATATAAAGTCACCCCATTTTATGAAGTTTATTTATATTAAATTATAATGTTGTCTAATACTGATACATTAGTATTATCTTGCATCTTCATAACTTTTATTTACATTGGTACATACTTAAAATATTAAATATGAACTTAATAGATATCTAATATCTTGTGTAATTCAGAAAAACATTTTCATAGAGTTGATAACAAACTCTTATCTCTGGCATTCCTAAAGAATTAATTCTGATAGTCCACTAATTCTGTTCCCATTATATTGTCTTCAGAACATCTGATTGAGTGGTAGAGCCCAGGGCTATAACACAAATTCCTAGGTTAGCCTCCAATGTACCTGGTGAGAACTCTTCCTTAAGGACTGTCTGCTTGCACAATCCATTGATTAACAGTGTTGTTATGAAAAGGTATAATTGTTGATAGTAAAGTATTTTATGAAATAAACAGTACATATGCATTTTATTGTAATAATCACATGAAACTGCCATTCTTGGGTCAAGTATGTTCAAATATTGATAATATGGTCCAACCTAACAATTTCATAGATATCCTATTGTTATTATAGGGCAGTTTTTATTCTCGACATTGAGTACTCTTTAACTTGATTCATAATATTCCTGCTGAAATTTTAAAGTAGAACTTTCTTCATTTTTTCTTCACTGGACTTTTTTCCTAAGAAGAGATCCTAGTTTACTTAAAATAGATTTAAAAGTTTACAAGTATCTCAATCCATAACACTGTTGAAAAACCTTAAGCGTTTAAAAGACATGCTCATTTTTTTTCATAGTGATTACCTATAGGACTCAATCAGAAACCACTTTTTTCTTCAGATGATAAAGTTTCATGCATTTAATAAAATATGACCTGAATAAACCATTAACTTATAATATTGTAACAAAAACAAAACGAAATGCCTTCCATTATAAAAGGCTGCTTCATGTTTTTGCAAAAGAAATATGAGCAGTGCATATTACAATATTTAATTTATTATCATTAAATGATATTTTAGAATTTTTTTAATGATAAATTACCATTTGGTGTTCATTCAACCAATTCTCCGCAATGTGACTCCCATTGATTATTAAAAAGTTACCAAACCAACTCAATTTCACTGGATTAACTTTCAATACTATTTTAATTGATAATAAGATACAGGACTGGGAGGAGGCATTCAATATTTTTGCTAAATTCTTCACAATATTTTGTTTACATATTTTCTATAAATTGTACATTACTAGGTTCTACAAAAACTAAAATTGTTTACTTTCAAAAAGTTTAAACACTGCTTTAAATGCATAGAGTTTTCTACAAAATGAGATTAGCGACTTTAGTACTGCAGAATAGCAATATTATAAAAATTATTACAGAAATCAATAATGCTTTCATTTGCAGAACTAATCTGATGGTAAGATCTTTTTTATATAGATATTAAACAAATGCATTATTCACATTTTGTAATGATTTTTAGGAAAAAAGACATTTTTAAATTATCATATGGAAGTAGTATAATAAATGAGTATAATTTTTATTAACAGAAAGTTAATTTACATAAAACAAATGTTCGTTGAATTATTGAATATGATAATATCTACATGCCTATTCCTGTTTGTCATATTTTGTGCCTTTCGGCGACATCAGAATTATAACAATCTGATTTATGCATTAAATTTAATGCATAAGATGACAACATACAGATATGTATGCCTTATAATGTATAATTTAAACATGATTGCTATATATTTCACAGATTCTTTCATGGCTTTACCAATTTTCTCATGCATCCAGATATCACAATTAAAATGCAGGTTGCCAGATATGAATGTCTGTTTGAATTAATGAATATTTTCATAAAAATACTCCAACTATGAAAGTTTTAAAAACCTTGTCATAACATTCACAAAACTTACACATGACAGCCAGCATGTGTTACTGCGTTTTCATCTTAAATATTTGATGATTGCCTCTTTAAATCCAAAATTCATAACCCAAAGGCTTTCATTTTCTTACACCATGTGTGATTCGAGAGACATTTATTAGTACAGTCCTGTTTTTATGCATCAACAAAACATATCTGAAGAAAGTAATATATGAGTTTCCCAGAATTTTGGTCATATTTTAAGGTATTAATTATATGTAGCAATAATTTATAATATGTATATATTATACTGTTTTTTTCCCTCTCCCTCCCAATGGAATAAAGATAGGATTTAGAATAAAGATGATTCTGGTTAAACATTAAAAACTACAATAAAACTGGAATCTCTTTTAAGTTACATTAAAAATGTGTAGACATTTCCTAGCCTACCCACATTTTCAGGAAATGATTATAGTACACAGCTGCAATTTATGAGGTTCTGAGAAACATCAATGCTCTCCTAATAAGTTCTTAACAATGATGTCAGTTTTAAAATTATAAATTTAAATTTAACATAGATATTTTCAAAGGTAAATAATGGTAACAGGTACAGGGCAATCACCTTTATTATTTAAGAAGGAAACCAACTAAAAATCTTTCACCCCATCTTTACTATATTAAAACCAAAGGTTGACCATTGATGGGTCACTTTCCCTTGACCTTGGGTGTGCATAAAGATAGTTCACCATGGAAACCTTGGTCTTCATGCTTTCCATAAAGCGAACCATTTCAGTCTCTTCGTGTAATTCCTTTATTGTCTGTGCAATTGAAATGTCAGGCTTGATGAACAGAAGTTAATGATTTCTTATGGGTGATTAAACTACCTTTCTAATGTATGAACATGGATGAAGTTTTATGCAACTGTTTTAATACATGTTTACTTATTTATAATTTTTTCTCTGTGTTTTTAAAAATATTGTTTAATCTTTAAATATTTGCAGCTTTCAGAATACTATGAAACATCTGATATTGTTTGATGAGTTATATGACAGTACTTCTACCTACAGAGAGTGTATGCTGTGTACGTTTATACACAAAACCAAGCTCTTTAAACAATACTAAAAATTCCAGAGGCAGGCAAGTTTTAAAAGGGCATTTTAGGCCTTAAGCCAAAACTGACATTCCACCTTTAATTATGTGAAAATCAAAAGAATGTATTTTAATGACAAATTATGAGAAAATCATGAAAACCATATTTTCTTTTAAAGGCAGAAATTACAAAATTGCTTTTTCCTTTATAAACTGTTCATGTCAGTATCTCTAGACAATCATTCCCTTATGCTTTTATAATAATACTCTGCTTTTCTTGAAGCTCATTCCATTCTATTATGACTTTCACAATCACATCTGTCAAGATCCCAACCCCCAACCCTCACATTTGTTGAAAAATCTTGGCACTTATCTCACAAGTTCTCTATTCATAACAATTTTGCCATCATCCTGGGAGATTTTAAAAGCCACATGGACAACTCATCCTAAATCCTGGCCTTTCAATCCCTCTCAACTCTTCATCTTCAGTGACTTATTCTTTGGCCATTCACTCTTCCAAACACTGGATCTTATCATCCCAGAAATTATTCCAATCTTTATTTTGTTATTTTAAGAATGCTGTTTCTGATGACTACTGTTATTTTTATTATTTTATTATTGTTAAGTACAAAATTAAAACTTGTCACTACTGAAAATACCAATATATTGATCCTTCTACTGTTAGTCAATATAGAACTCTGCTTACATCCTGAGTGGGCTAACTTTTTATGGGACATCTTCTATTCTTTATATTTATAATACCTACCTCCTTTTTCTCTCTGCCTTTGAAGAACTGCAATAGAAGCCCCAATAGCCCTCTTTCTATAGTCCCAATGCCTTCAGCATTGCTAGAGGTAAAAACACAATGAGGAAAATTGGCACCTTTATATTAATTAGTAATCACTTATTTTGATGGGATGCTTAATACTTCTGGGAATTGTACCTTCTTCATTGTTCAGGCAACTTTCTGCTCCATCACACAATGATTTCAATCCTTTTATGTTGAAATCATAGAGAACTCTCAGAAAAACCCTATTCTCTGTATAGATCCATTTCCTTCTCACTTTCTCAGGTTACTCCACATTAATGACCCCTCCTCTAACCTTGGCAATTCTTTTTCCAGAACACTCTTCCTACTCCTCAACTGATGAACTTTATCACCTTTTAGATCTCTGTCCAAATGTTTTTTCCTCACTGAAGACACCATTTGCTCCAGAATGAATTGGATTTCCAACTTTTTAGCCTGATTTTCTATCAACAGTATTTCTTTTTTTCTCTGTTTTTCATAAACACGTTGATCTTTATTATAATATAGGATTATATTTATTTAAGTGATTATATAATTAATGTATGTTTCCACCAACACTGCTAGAATAATAAGGCCAACATTTATGACACATGGGAGCTTAATACATCTTTGACAATGAATACATAACAATACTACAAACTCCTATCTGGCATGTAAAATATGCCATATTTTAACACATTTATCATAGTCATCTCTTCATTTTATATATGAGCAGAATAGCCTGGGACAGTAACAAAGAGATTGACAGACACACTGATAGAAAAGTGGCTCCAGAGTTTATGATCTAACAACAATACTCGGTTACTCATGAAAGGATGAAGCAAAATTAGTACAATATGACTACCCCAGATATTATAAAATAGCTATGATGCAATTGAGCCCATATTTTTATAAAGTTCAGTATAATTCTGGAGTAGAAAATATGATGTACACTAAAAGTTAAGACTTTTAATTTCCTTGGCAATTTTAATTTGATGTGTGGGAGGGTACACACACATGGTTTTATACTCATCATACATACTTTAATTTCTTTTTCTTAGTAGGCGAACAATAACCTAAGGTGAGGTTAGTATTAATGATAAAGAAAAACAAAGAGAAAATAAAAATTGAGGATTTAGGTTGGGCATGGTGGCATATGCCTATAGTCCCAACAACTCAGGAGGCTGAAGCAAGAGGATTACAAGTTCAAGGCCAGCTTGGGCAACCTAGTGAGACCCTATCCCAAAATAGATAAATAAAAAGGGTTGGGAGTGTAGCTCAGTGGTAAAGCATCCACGGGGCTCAATCCCCAGTATACAAAAGGGAAAAACAAAGATGAGAATATAGGAGATTGGTCTGTTTGAGAATTACAGTGAATCACCTTTGGTCTAAGTGACCCCACTGGGATGAGCTGAAAGAAGACATAGGGAGGAATAAGGACTGAATGACTCTAGCTACTGTGACATAAAGAAAATGCTGGAAAGGAAGAATGCCATAATGGTGGAAGCAGTGGTGGGGGCAGTTATAGAGAAAGTGCAAAGTCAGTTAAATAATGTCCCTTTCCAGTTCTGGCTTAGCCCTGTTAAATTCTTTCGAGCAGAATCTACATAGCTTTCAAAATATAAGGAAGAATCACACTCATTATATTTCATTTTTTACCAACACTGTATAAAGTATTGAAAAACTGAATATAATATCTGATTCAATAATCAAGAGAAGAGGAAGCAATTTTCAACAAAGCCATCCTCCATGGGAAAAGAAACACACTTGAGAGAGTATAAGAAGGCTTTTAACTCAGTTGGAAGGGAATGTGAAAGCACTTCATTGAAGCTCATTGTAGCCTGTGCACAGTTTGCCTGCCAGGAAATGCTCATTCAATATAGGGAAATAAATTCTCATTCACTAATAAACACAGTCAAATTCAAAGTTGCTTTACAAAGTCAAAGTCTATAAATATCTCATAAGTGGTTTATGTCTTAACATAGTTCCTCCAAATTATATTTTATCACAAGGTTTTTTTAAGTTATTCTGTTCTTTTCTTTGACTTCAATTGTTCATGGCACAATCATGTGCTCCTTAAATTATTCAGATTTCCATAAAAGATTATAATTCTCCATCCACTGAGACCTAGCCCTGTGGGATGATACTTTTGCAGGTTTTGTACATATGGATAAACAAGAAACAAGAAGATCGATTACTAGCAGTGGCAGCCATCAGCACCCAATCCCCCTGTCAGCCAAGGCTTAAGTGTCATCTCTTGACTTGAACATTGACCCAGGAGTCAGGAAAATAGCCCAGGGCTTGTATTTTCCAATAATGTACTGGAGACCTATGACAAGCTCACAGCCAAGTAGTAAAGCACTTCTTTACTCACAGGACCATCAAACAGAATTAAGTGCTTTGAAATCTATGGATAGCAGGTGCTCCAATGACTGAAGAGCTCACCAGGTCGCCTCTTTCCCTTCGGGTCACACATCTCCTTGCTCCCCACACTAAAAGAATATTGATGAGAGGAATGACAGAGGATGCCCATGGCAATATAAGTGGTGCAGGAGAAGCTATTAATTTCTCCTATATAGATATTGTGTTATGATGCCAAAATTTCCATTGTGATCTTTAAAAATATTAATGCATCTTATTATTTTTACAATTTTAAAACTCCTGAGAAGATTCTCATTAAATAATAAAATTGGCTTTTATAGCCATGAGAAGAATCACATTAAATAATAAAATTTGAATTCATAGATATTATATTTGTTTTTGACAGGTTTGCTTTTACTTTAAAATTGCTCCTAGTTAACAGGTTTGCTGCCAATTTTAGGAAATTTTTTAATGGTTTGATGAAGAAGTAAAATCACATAATTAGATAACAGTATATCCAAATAAGGACTTAGATACTGAAGATGATTTAAAACTAACATCTCAACAAGAAAAAAAATTAATATGGAACTTAGAAAATGGTATTTTAGCTAACGGTTGTCTGGTTTACAAATTCAGTTACTTTAAAATCCATCAAAATTCTTATGAAATAATTTAATTTACACTTAAATTTAATTTTTATTTCAACTTAAGATTATTAAAGATTTCCTTGAAATAAAACAACATAGTAAGATATCAAACTTTAAACATTTCCTTCACTAATTTTAGACATTTGCATTTCTTTTGCATTATAACTTACTTTGTAGACCTGCAATCTATTTATTTCCCTAGTTTTACAGTCTTCTCAATCACTGGATTTTTAAATTACTTTTTAATCAAAAGCTTTCTTATGTCTTTTCTATAAAATTAAGAGTGAAGAATGGCAGTATTTGCCAATCCAGGATGTTGGGTAAGAATCCAAGAGCTATCCAGAGAGAATGAAGGTTAACAATGTGCAGATTTGTACTATGGGTTCAGTGTATTATTAAAAATGAATTTAGGTCTCTTTCCTTCCTTCTTTTTAAAAATTCCAAGAAGACTGTCTAGAAATGTCAGGATTCTCCAAATCTTGGTTCTAAACCTCAACATTACACGATAGCTATGCTGGGCCTACTTCCATTGTCTTAAGTTTGGGGGAAATAATGTCTCATTGGGTATTCATTCTTTTTTTTTCTCATAGACACAAGAAGAAAGAGGGAGAAAATAAAAATGCTGTGAATTTGCAATAGTAAACTAGTTTTTGTACTGCTAGCTTATTTTTTCTTAAACAAAGTGTAAAAGATTTATACCATTGTAAAATAGTTGGCACAGTGTTGGATTTTTTTTTAAAAAAAAACATGTTAAAAAGCAAACCTTTGCAAAAGAAGAAACACACACATATATATATATATATATATATATATATATATATATATATATCACCTTTCCATTTCATTATAAAA
Organism: Callospermophilus lateralis; assembly: GCF_048772815.1. Classification (NCBI taxonomy): domain Eukaryota; kingdom Metazoa; phylum Chordata; class Mammalia; order Rodentia; family Sciuridae; genus Callospermophilus; species Callospermophilus lateralis. The sequence goes on along the minus strand of NW_027512543.1, from coordinate 1,594,560 downwards.
TTAATTTACATTATATGTAAGAAGAAAAATACAAGAGCAAACCTCACCTAAGAAAAATATCTAAGTGTGGGTATAAATGTCTTTAAATGTTAGCCAAACTAATTTACATATTTTTCTCTAAATTTAGCTATAAGGAAAAATATATAAATATAACATGGTCTTGAAGCACACATATAATGTGCAATAGACAATTTTTGAACTATACCATACAGCTGTATCATAGAGCTGACATCTTGGAGACGGCCTGGGAAACTAACCTGTACACACAGCACAAATCTGTACATTGTTGATCTTGATTCTCTCTGGATAATTCCCTGATTCTAGTGTAACCTCCAGGGTGTCAAACACTGCCATTCTTCACTTTGAACATTACAGAAAAGAAAGATGAAAGTTGAGTTTCATTTTGCATATGCACCACATTCCTGTTTGCATTAACAAAGACTGAGAATGTTGTTTTCCATTGTATCAAATGAATATTTGAAAATACTTCAGGTGCTTTAATCAATTAGTATATAATTATGAAAACTTGTTTGTCAAAATTGTTCATCAAACTGATTTATATAATTTGCTTGGAATGTACATTGAAAATGGTATTCATTCAACTTGACTATAAAACTCAGACATAAATGTAGAATGGGAAGTTAAAGTAAATTGAGAAGTCAGTACCAAATAACCAAAAGGGGAAAAAAATCTGCAAAATGTCTAGCTATTTGCTTATATGTAGGAAAAATAAAGATACCCTTGCCTTACATTGAACAAGATCATTAATGTCATACTCAGATTTGTTTTTCCTGTTTTCCTGTGTATATTTAAACAGGTTTCACTGTTCTCATATGTTAATCAACCTTGTGTATGAGAAGGAAAAAGAACACTCTTAATCTTGTCCATAACAGTATGCCCTTGCTACCTTTTTTTTTTTTTTTTTTAAAGGAGGACTTCTTGAGAAAGACTGTCAGGTCATATATTCTTCCTCCAATCTTTCACCATCTCCTGCCAATTAAAACAGAGCTGCCAAAAGTATTATTCTAAGGTGCACTTCTGGTTCTGTTCCTTCCTTTCTTAAAGTCATTTATGAGTTTCTTGTTGCATGTGAACCAAATGCTGGGCACAGTGCTTATTACTCAATGCATTTGTTTTCTTAATTTTTGCAATAACTCTACTAGGTTATATAAGACATTCAGTCCTGCATATCTGTGGGATGTATGTAAATTACATGAAAATTATATGCCTTGTTAGATAAGAGACTTGAGCATTCCCAAGACTATGGAATCCACAGTGGATACTGGAATCAATCCCTGGTGGATACTAAAGGATACTGGGTGATCCTAATTTTATTGAAGAATATAGTTTCCTCAAGGTCATATAACCAATAAATAACAGAGAAGGATTCTCATCCCAGACTAGCAGACTCCAAATCCATGTTTTTTAACCATCACTCAAAGTTTTGTCACCATGCCAGAAACCACTTCTTAAGCGCATTTTCCAAGATGCCTTCACATAAGCCCTATATTCGCGCAAGATTGGTTTGTCTGCTGTGTAACTCATAACCCAGAGTGCATCTCAGTTAATGCTATTAGTTTCCACACAGTACTTTTATGAGTAGAAAAAGGTCACCACACTAAAGTCTTAAAAACTTCCAATTTTCTTATTGATTACAACTTGCCAACCACTGTAATTGTAAAATGAGAAGAGAAAATTTTCTTCCTGTCTAATTTTTTCATTTTTTTGTAACATTCCTGAAAGATTAATTTAAAACCATCAAACTTCCAAGAATGGAAAAGCAATTCTTTTTGCTCAATATTTTAAAGCTTCTCCAAGAAAAGTTTATTTTCTGAGAATATTTATTTGACATTTTTCTGTTTTCCCCAGTGTTATAGTATGTATTTAACATAATCATGTGACATTAATCAGAAAGTTAAATATTTTACTGATTTATTTAAAAGTTAGTCCAGAATAAGTTAATCTAAATTTACCTATTTATGTAGAAATTTAGTATTGTTTGTACAAAAAAAAAGACTCAAATTATACATTATACATTTAGGCAAACTGTGATCTGATGTCATACTTCAGCATTACCAGAATAATGTATTAACTCATTCAGAAGTTTAGGAAAAAGTGACTCCAACAACCAACTATGAAAGTACAAATAATGGGGCTGGGGTTAGAGCTTAGTGGTAGAGCACTTGCCTAGAATGTGTGTGGCCTTGGGTTTGATCGCCAGAACTACAAATATAAATAAATATTTATTTACATATACATATACATATATGAATATGTGTATGTGCCTTTAGAGCTTATCAAGGAAGTAAATGCAAATTTAAAAACATGGTTGAGTGAATGAGAAAACAACATTTATACTCCATATGTTGAGACTAAGATAATGATACTAATATTTTCTATGTCTTCATATATAGATTATTTCAAATTTAATTCTCATAGCAGCTTCTCATATGAGAATTCTATAATTCTCATAACAGTATCATTGCAACTGCCCTTGCACCACAAGAAAGGAATTTCAAAGAAATGAAATCATAAAGACTGAAATAGACATTAATAATATGAGGAGGAAAATAAATAGAAAAGTTCAACAAAATCTATGGCCAATTTTTTAGGGAAAACCCCATATTTTCATACTACCCAAAAGAAGGTATTTGCAATTCAGACACCATTAGAATCTGAAGTAAGAAATGCACTGCAAATCAATAAGAAAGTTAGTAAAACATATGTACAGATAATTCACAAAAGATTAAGACAAAACAATCAAACAAAATATATACCAGGCTCAAAAGGAGGAAGAAGAGAAAGCTAATAGCAGTAACTTTAGCATTGACTGTAAAAGTTCAATAAAAAAGAAAATCAAAATACCAAGATTTGTAGACAGATTCAGGAAGATACATTTGAAAAAGTACTTAATGGATTAAGGGACATGAGGTCAATTGTGATCTTTTCCAAAGCATCAGTGAAGGTCAAATCAGATTTCAGTACATTAATAAAAGAATGAGAAAGAAAATGGAGACAGAGTAATGAATTTCTTAAAAAGCTTAGGTGATCCTGGATGAAGAGAAGATAGTAATAGCTGAAACCAGAGGCATACTCAAAGTAAACATAACTTATTTATTTTTTAGTTGATTTTCTTATTGTGACTGAATCCTGAACTCTCTATTAAGCTGAGAAATAGCCAAAAGAGAGGGAAATGACTCTAAAATAAGAGAAATGACAGAGTGGTGCTGTATAGAAAGCGTTCAATTGCACAAATATGAAATTTGACCTTGAACAAATAAGTAACAAGAATGACTTAATTTTTAAATTAATATGTATAAAAGGAAACTGGGCATGCATAAGTGTAAGAATATTCAGTAATATTAAAGAGCACAGTAAGAGGCAGGGAGTCAGTCCAGCAGAAGATGAAGGAGAAATTATTTAGATAGGGCATTGTGAAGATGGAAGCAAATGTCATCCACCACCTATTTTATTCATGTAAAAACATAGATTATATAAAACTAAATTAAATGTTAGCCAGCATGTCTTTAAGGAGCTCACAGTCTATCAGGAATACTGAGAAATATTCAAGATAACTGAATGCCTTTTATCCATTTTTCTCAGCATATGCATATTACTTTGTTCTTTTCTCCTTTTCTTAACTACATGTTTTATGATCTCTTTTTTTTCTATGTGTTATAATTTAAATCTGGAATATTAAAATCTAAAAAAATTTCAAGTGCTAAAGGGTACATCTCCAAATTCAGCAGTGCTCGGAGGTGGGGCTCTTGGGAAGTGATTGGTTCATAAGGATGCTGACCTCATCAGTGGGTTAATCTATTGAGCAATTTGTGAATGGACTATTAGAAGATGGTGGAAAAGTATCAGAGGTGAACCTACTGTAATGGAGTGGCTCCTAAAGCCTGTGCCTTAGGCAACTATATAGTATCTCAAGCTCCTTTCTCTCTCTCTCTCTCTCTCTCTCTCTCTCTCTCTCTCTCTCTCTCTCTCTCAGAAGCCGAACAATTTTGCTCCATCATACTTTTCAGCCATGATGGTCCGCCTCAACTCACCTCAGACCCAAATCAAGGGAGACAGTCAACCATGGACAGAGACCTCAGAAACTTTGAGCCAAATTAAACTTTTCCTTTAAGTTGTTAATGTCAAATATTTTGACTACAACAATGAAAATCTGACTACTTCCCCAATTCTTTGAAGAAAGGACATAAGAAAGCAACAACATTTGCCAAAGTGCAAACATTAAGTTCAGGCTTCCTTCTACAGCTTAGCATTGTTGGTTCCCTAGCAGTCCATTTAGGTCTGTAGTTGGACCAAATGCTTGAACAAGGTGAGGAGGAGAGAAAGCCATTAAAGTCATTCTACTTCTTCCATATTCAAATACACTCCATCTTTAGCATTACTCCAGTCAGTAATGTGAAACTGACTTCTGTCATATGGCCAAAATACTTCAAAGATAGTCACAAAATCCATATTAGCAATCCCTCTTAAAATATGTTCCTTTGAATATGTAATATTAATTTAGAATTCAAGTGGGGCACTGTGGTGCATGCCTGTGATCCCAGTGGCTGGCCAGGTTGTGTCAGAAGGGTCAAGAGTTCAAAGCCAGCCTCAGCAAAAGTGAGAATAAACAACTCAGTGAGACCCTGTCTCTAAATAAAATACAAAATTGGGCTGGGCATGTGGCTCAGTGGTTGAGTGCCTCTGAGTCAATTCCAAGTACCAAATATTAAAAAATAAAAAAGTTACAATTCAAGAAGGTAAAATTTTGCATTTTATATTCTTCAACTATGTTGCTGATTATCTTGATGCAAATCTGATTAAAAGTTTTATTTTTTAAATGTATTTGAAAATATCCTTACAAACAATGGTGGATAGTCAACATTTACTTTGAATAGAGTTTATAACAGCTTTTGATTTTCAGCAATAAATATAGAGAACAATGAAATTATTAAATTCAATTAAAACAATATTTTTTTTCTAAGACAGTATGTTTTTCCATATATGATTCTAAAAACAGATTTTTTAATCTGATATTATTATTTTTATTTTATTTTTACTTTTTTATTTTAATTTGTTATATATAACAACAGAATGCATTATATTTCATATTACACATATAGAGCACAATTTTTCATATCTATGGTTGTACACAAAGTTGAGTCACATCCTTCATCCTTCATGTCTTCGTACATGTACTTAGGGTACTGATGACCATCACATTCCACCATCTTTCCTACCCCTGTGACCCCTCCCTTTTCCTCCCTCCCCTTTTCCCCTTTGCCCTATCTAGAGTTCATTTAATCCTCCCATCCCACCCCCACAGCATAATATGAATCAGCATCCTTAAATCAGAGAAATAACTCAGCATTTGGTTTTTTGGAAATGGCTAATTTCACTTAGCATTATATTCTCCAGCTCCATCCATTTAGCTGCAAATTCCATTATTTTATTCTCTTTTAATGCTGAATAATATTCCATTCATCTACTGAGGAGCATCTAGGTTGGTTCCACAGTTCATCTATTGTGGAATTGTGCTGTTATAAACATTGATGTGGCTATGTCCTTGTAGTATGCTGTTTTTAAGTCCTTTGGGTATAGACCAAGAAGTGAGATAGCTGGGTCAAATGGTGGTTCCATTCCCAGTTTTCCAGCATTCTCCGTACTGCTTTCCATATTGACTGCAGCAATTTGCAGTCCCACCAGCACTATATGAGTGTGTCTTTTTATCCACATCCTTGCCAACACTTATTGTTGTTTGTATTGTTAATAGCTACCATTCTGACTACAATGAGATTAAATCTTAGAATAGTATTTATTTGCATTTCTCTACTTTCTAGAGATGTTGAACATTTCTCAATATATTTGTTGATTGATTGTATATCTTCTTCTGAGAAGTGCCTGTTCAATTCCTTGGCCCATTTATTGATTGGGTTATCTTGGTGTTAATATTTTTGAGTTCTTTCATTGTTCTAGAGATTAGTGCTCTGACATGTGTGTGGTAAAAAATTGTTCCCAGTTAGTAGGCTCTCTATTCACCTCACTGGTTGCTTCTCTATTAAGAAGAAGCTTTTTTAGTTTTAATCCATCCCATTTATTGATTAAAGAAAGAAAATTTATCACATATTCTGCAGTTTTTTAATTTAAATTTCCCAGAACTAAAATCATTTGCCCAAATTCTAAAGAGATTATAATATAGCTAATGGTAATTACAACTTTCTTTTCTGTATTTAATTATGTTTTCTTCTAAAGAATAAACATTAACTTCATTGCATTGTAAGCACATTACATGGAATCACTGAGGCAGAAGTAAATGTCTAAAGATGGGTAGAGGTGGACAGGAAACGCAGAGCACACAGTCCTCAGCTGAGACCACTCAGTTGCTCCTTTATCTTTACAGAAATGGCTTCAACAAGTCATTAATATTTCTGTCTTTAAGGAAACACAGGGCATAGGATACACTCGCTTCTGGACTCAGAAGTAATAAAATGTTTAAATTCACTTGACTGCTCAGAGTGACAACTTGAATTTCCATAATATATGGTTACTTTCTCTGAAATTAAACAATTAATAAGCCACAGCTATGTGAATCATAAATTATTCATACTTAGTATACCAATGAACATTAATCAATTATAAAGAGATACAGAAATTAAGACCAAGAAAAAGAGTCAAACATAGCTTTTTAATATCGAGACTCTGCTAACCCAATATCTTTAAACATATTTGATTTGTATAATAGCATCAATATGCAAAGCTATGCTTGCTGCTCAAGTTTTCAACAAAATAACCAATTTATGAGTATACATATGCTGTCAACCAGTAACAAGAAATACTCATCACGATTCTGTAGTCTTTGACTTAAAGAGCTTATTAGAGTTCTTGCAAATTATTGTACCTTATCAAATATTTAGTATTAACTCTCCTGGCTTCCCAAAGAATTTGAAGCAAAGAGAAAAGCATCTTTAGAATCCTTTCATAGTCTGAATACCAATAACTTTATATCAATACTTATAAAGTTACAATGATCACAAAAGCAAAAACATCCACGTGGACAATAGCCCAAGTCAGTCAGTTGTGACACACTGCCTCACTAACAGACCTCAAGTTCTCAACAAACTCCTGACTGCAGTCATCTAAGGAGAAAATGATCCCCAACACATAAGGCTTCTATATTATGCAAGGACCCATTTTGATTAATTTATTTAAAATAATTCAGGGAAAAAGCTATATTTCCTGGTTTGCATTTTTACCCAGAGTAAAGCAACAGAATATTAAGAATATATTGATGGGAAATAGAGACTTAAATGGGAGAATAGAATTAATCAGAATATGAAAATTGGAAGAGTCAATTTTTTATAGCTATCAATCAAATGTTAGTTTCAAATATTACCTGGAAATAGGCTTGAAACTGTTCTTCAATTGATGCTCTTTAGAAATAACAAGCTTCTTTCTCAACCCCCCAAGAGCAGGAAAGGGCATTGACAAGTATCACTGAATGTCCCATTTCAGTGTTCCTTCGAGGCTAGAGGAAATGTGGAATGTAGGTTCATAAGGTGAGAAATTAATAACACATATTCTACTTTTTCTGGGTCTTCAGTTATAATTATTTTTATTTCCTATGCCCTTGAGCATTAGTAGAGATATGCACCTATTCTTTGAACTAATGTGCTGTGTGGTTAGCTCACCAAGATAGCAAAAAAGGTATTTGAAAATGCTGCAAAGGGGATGTAGAATCTTTTGCTGTTTTGGGGCAGGTGGGGAACACTACGGCATTCGAAAAGTTCATCACTAATCTTTCTCATTCAGCAGTCAGAAGATTGCAAAACCTGAAAAATTCACACATTCAATTTGAAAAATCACAAACTCCAATTGTCTTTCTTATAAAATCAGTCATCAATGATCTTTAGAGTTCCTTAATCACACTAGCACCATGCTAAATGCTGTAAAAAATACAGAAAACTATCAAATGCAATAACCATAAAGTATCCTGCAAGTTACTTAGATGATAAATTTGTATTACTTCAAAATAATTATTATCCTCTACAAAAGGATGTTACATGTAATAAAGGGTGTTAGAGATAAAAATGCTACTATGAAAATACAGACAGGGTAGCTTTCATAAATGACCACCAGAATAGTCACGACTTGTTAGAAATGCAGAATCTCAGGGCCCACCCAAGACCCAGTGAATCAGAATCTGCATTCTAGCAGATACCCAGATCTTGTGATTTACATGCACGTTCAAGTTTCAGAGGTCCTGTCTTAGGCATTTGAATAGGAAAGATGGTTTTAAAATCAGTTACTAAATTAATGAGCAGATCAAGAAAGGGAGAAAATAGTCCAGGAAACTTCAGACAAGTAGTCAGGAGAGAACAAAAGCATAGCAGAAGAGGGTATGACATGTTTCAGGGGGAGTTTAGCTTGCCAGCTCAGCTAGAACAAGCACTTTATTCAGAGTGGCAAAAATTAAATCTTAACATATAGATAGGGTCCAGGTAGGAGGGCCTAAAATGTAGGTGAGAAGAAGCCACTGGGGAAATAGAACCAGAAGAGTGTGTGTATACTATGCATGATTCCGGTTCAGAATCTCTGCCTTCAGATCTGAAGGACTCACCCTTAGCTGCCGTAAGCATGTTTGCTAGTGAATTGATTAAGTCCCTGAGAATAGCCCTCAGCCAAAGGGATCTGCTTCAGTCAACTTGATACCCTCTTCCCAGAGGCAGCCCACATTCACTGGGTGATTGATGCCATGGTACAAAGGATTGACATCCTGGCCTCAGTTGGAGACCTCTCTGAAAAACCAACCATTTCAGTTTCAGAGTTTTCTATAGCATCCTAGATGAGTATTTAGATGGGTTATCTGGAACAGATACATCTCCTTTCTCTCTCTCTCTTTTCAATCCTATTCTTCACATTCTCACAGGTACTGTCCCAAGTAAATTTCCTGCACAAAATTCTTCATATCAGATTCTGTTTTCAAAAAATCAGCGCCTATACCACCTCCCTCAAAAATTTACATCATTACTAAAAAAACAGTACTATTATTTCAATATATAATTTTGTTCTAGAATTATAAATACTTGGATCACTACATTAATATTCTTTAAAAACTCAACTAATAAGTATCTTCTTAAATGTGGATAATATATTGCACTTTTTTTAATCAACTAAGAAAAGCACAGATTTGAAGCCAGGCATTTAAATGGTGGTGCATTATGTAATCCTAGGTACCTGAAAGTCTGAGGCAAGAGGATCATAAATTCAAAGCTAGCTTGGGCATTGAGTGAGACTTTGTCTCAAAATTTAAACAAAGAAAGAAAAATATGAAAAGAGCTGGGGATGTATCTCAATGGTAAAGTGCCCTGGATTCAATCCCTGAAAAAATAAATAAATAAGTAAATAAAATTAAGAAATATATATACACAAACATAAGTATACACAGATTAAGTACATGATAAGCATTTAACCTTCACTTCATGTATTAACAGTACCATTTATTGGAAATTCATTTATATTAAAATTTATCTGATGTATAAGAGAAGTAAATCAAAAAATTTAGAAAAGCATTTATACACTATGAAGTATTATTTCCAAGTTTTAGTCCTGGCCATCATCCATCACAGCTCTTTTGCCAATCTCTGTCACAGCCCTTGTTACATAGTAGGAATATAGTGAATGTCGGTTGAGTTGATGAATGAATGAATCACAACATTTATGTTGGTATATTTATTTAATTCTCCCATAACTTCTAGTATAGTGTCCATTACAACAGGAAGATAAATATACACAGAAAGACCTAAGTTTTCAAAATCATAGATTCTCAGGATTGCTCCAGACTTTCTGAACTAGCAATCGTGAGATATTATTGCTTCTCAAATCTAAATATGAATTAATTTCTAAGAAGCTCCCAAGGATGCCAATGAATAGGTGTTCACACTAGAAAGAATAAGGTTTAGAATTAGAACTGTGACTCTGTAAATTTATGAAGCTCCTCGGGAGAGTTTGTTGTGGTTATTCAGATTCTTTTTTCAGTTTACTCAGATCTACCCCCAAAGATTCTGACTCAATTAGTCCAGGCCAAGGTTTTGTGTACTGACTTGTTTCTTACTGATGTACCTGGAGTTGAGAGCCACTGCTATAAGGTTACATTTAAGAATACACCCCCACAAGATGGCACAAACAGGGTTACACCTGGGTCTCCGTTTATTGTCATGTATTTTTCAAAACCACACACTGTCACCCTAAGGACAAAATAGAATTTCTGAATTCCTCCAAACACAATCAAGATTAGGGTAATCCCTGGTAATTATCTGAAATATATACCAAGCCTGTCTATATAAGTTTCTCAAAAGCTACATACTCAAGGAGATGTTTGAATTCAAAACTGAAAGGAAGTTAACATGACTCAGTTACTCTTAGGATTCACTGGCAATGTCTTTGAATCTTTTCTGGTCTCCTTAAGGAGTCCAGAGAAGTCTTCTATATATTTTTTGAGTGCCGTTTCATCATGTCTGAAAAACACCTTTCCAATTTCCTTCTAAATCTAAAGAATATGTGATGCCCCTAAAATTCCTCAACTCCCCTGAAAAATTCTTTCCAAAGTAGTCCTAGTAAAATAACTTTCTTCTACTTATATTCTTATACTTTTGGGGGGCTGCAATCCACAAATATTCTCTACAAATTGTAATCACCTTCATGATGAGCGAGAAATATAGGCATAGTTAGCTACATGGCATGACATCAGTTTTTCAGTATCATGCAGACAGCGGTAAAACGCAAAAATTTCAGCTGAGGTCTCAAGCCACTAGATGCCGCTGAAGTGTCTGGAGGTCTAGGAAGTGAATTCTACAGAACTATAAAGGCTTACATCTTGGAAAATAAAATGCTGTTACTATGGTTACCAGCTGAGATTATGGATAATGAGAGTACCATGTTTTCCACTCTCTGAGGAGCTATTGTTCTCCTCATATTGCTCTATGCTGAACATTACTGACCTTCAAAATGTATCAAAATCATTGGTACTTTCCTTTCTAAAATAAAGGATATCTCATTCAGTACTTTTGTGTGAGTCAGCTGCACACATCAGTTATTCGCACATACAAACACGCACAGAACATGGAAAAGAACAATTATTTGATGCATTTTTTTTAATTTAGGTACAGAGGAATGATTGATGATCTTAACAGTACATGATGTCATAGTTTCTACAACTTTATGTGACATTCTTTAAAGTTCTTCATCTACCAAGATAGTGGAATTGAGGGAACCAACTCAGTACATTTCATCTTTGTAATAGCATAAATATCTAGTTAGGAATAATTGTAAGCAAAAGCATGTTTTCATTGGTACTGAGGTACAAAAGATTTTCAGATTAGAGAGAATCATGAAATAGACACAAGTACTTTTCTTCTAAAACTAATGGTGGATAGGAAAAAAATCAAAAGGAAATAAAAATCATTTACATAAACAGTTTGGAATAGATGTTGAAAGATATTAAGAGGACAAATTACAATAGATTTATTATTTATTAATGACTTGATTTTCAATAAGTTTTTAATTTACCATCTCTCCCACAGAAAATTAACATGAAATTAACGTTTCTATTTATAAATTTTTAGAAAATCATATACAAAAGAAATTTTGAATGGATATTGTGATGTCTTAAAATTATCTCACAAAAATTTCTCCCAAAATAATAGCTTGAACTTGCATAGCCCAAAAAAATGAAAATTAATTAATACATCTTCAAAATTCAAGCAATGAATGCTTTAATGACCAGATTTTTCATGTCAAAAGGTTTCATATAATAACTAATGAGTTGGAAAAGTAATAAATATGTCAGTTTTGATAATATATGATGGGTTCTAATTATCCCAGAAAACTATACCTAGTTATTCCTTTCAAAACCTATCACTGAGATTCTTAAACCTGAAGTGAATTTGATACACCATTTCCTTGGGTATAGTCTCAATGGCATTACATGCTTCCTAGAAATCATAAAGTGGTATATAGTTTCTTAACAGTAGTTACATTTTTAAGAACAAGTAGAAGATGAAGCTGACAAGAATATCTGGAAATAAATGTCAAGGGACATTGTTAGAATATTAACCTGTTATTTGAGTCATAGTTTTCCAAAATACAGGAAATTCTGAAAGTGCAAATAGGGCCACCTTCATCCAGCTGTCACTTCCATGAAAATGTAAAGGAGGAATTAAGGGACTAAAATGAGAATGTTACAATATCGCACAATATGTTTTGCTCTCTAACTTGCTACAATCACAGTAAAAAAGTACCACAAAGCTAGTTGCTTAAAGCAACAGAAATTTGCTGTTTCCTAGTTCTGGAGTCTAGATGTCTGAGATTGTCATGCTTTCTCTAAAACCTGTACTCTTTTCTTGCCTCCTACTGGCTTCTTGTCCTTTGCTGGTAATCATTGGCAGTCCTTACTCTGCGGTGACATCAATTAAATCTCTAACTTCATTGTCACATGCTCTTCTCTTTGAATGTCTCCACTTTAATATGAAGTCATAGTATGTTATAGTATGATCTAATCTCTAATCACATCTGCAAAGACACGTTTTTCCAAATAAAATCACATTCTTGAGCTAGGAGGATCACAAGTTCAAAGCCAACCTCAGCAAAAGTGAGGTGCTAAGCAATTCATTGAGTTTGAACGAGTGCCTCTGAGTTCGATCCCCAGTACCCACCACAACCCCCAAAAAAGAAAGAAAAACACATTCTGAAGCCTTGGGAGTTAGAACTTCAACATATCCTTTGGGATTGGGGTGAGCAATTCAACCCACAACTCTCTCAATAATACTAGTAAGTACATGGTAGACCATCAGATCTTACACATTTCTCTTCTTTCCTTCTCTTTGCTTGCAAGGTTTTGTAGGAATTCATAAAATTTAAAATAGCTGTCAATAGTTTTTATGATGCTGTACTGCAAGCATTAAAAATGAGCTCCGATGAGTAAAAGTAGGACAGATGAGTGATCCAAAGAATAAAAAGGTTGTCTATGGTCCCTTCTAACATTACCTGAAATAAAACATAAATGTACTTAGATCATACAATTTTAAGAAGCATACTGACAGTTTTTTCAATTGTCATTGGTAATTAAACAATCATCATGTATTCATTGATAATGGATGACAAACAATTATTTTGAGGAAATTTCTAACTCTAATAATAATTTTGGCTTCATATTTATTAAGCAATATAGAACAAATATATACCTCTTACCTATACTACATACAGCCAAATAAATGAAGAAACAAAAACAAATTTATAAATCTTCAGATTAACCATAAAAACCTCTTGTCCTTTACATTCTTCAACCAAGGGTGTTCTAGGTCTATTTAGGCAATGTAACATTTTCAAGCTTTCAATATATATTCCCTTTAAATTCTCTTCCAACACTGTACTAAAGAGGGAATACTGATGACTTCCAAAGTCTCAAAAGATAAAAATGGGTTCACTCATTCATTCATCTATTCATCCTTCCATTTTTATCCTTTAAAACAAAACAAATTCCATATTATCACAGAAAAAAGATATTCCCACCAAATAATTGCTTGACCTTTCATAGCCCAAAGAAATAAAAATTAAAGCAAGAGAAAATTTAAGCAAGGAAAAATCTAATGACTAGATTCTAGACATTGTGATAGAGGCTGGATTTACACAGTTCTAAGCTTGGCAGTGAAACTGGGTTACAGTGTATGTGTACTGAATCCTAACTAGATTATCAAGATTACCCAGGTACTGGAATATGCAGAGTCCTTTGTATTAGAATTTAAGGAAGAACATAAAGGGCCTTGCAAAAATACATATTTCATAAGTTATTTTTTATTAGTTTTCCCGAACATTGATACTAATATAATTTCCATTTGATTTTCAAGGGAAACTTTGATTGCTACTGTAAGTGCTCATATGAAGAGGTGAGAGCATGGTGGCTAATTCCTGTAATCTCAGCAACTCAGGAAGCTGAGGCATGAGGATCACAAGAGTGAGGCCAGCCTGGGTTACTTGATGAGACCCTGCCACAAAATAAAAGATGAAAAGGGCTGGAGATGAAGTTCGGTAGTAGAGAGCCCCTAAGCTCTAAAAAAAAAAAAAAAAAAAAAAAAAAAAAAAATATATATATATATATATATATATATATATATATATATATATATATATATGAAAATAAAAACACCATCACATTTTCAGTAGTCTTTTAACAATCACTTTTACATCTTGCCAGTACCTCAAATTAAAATTATTCAATGCTAAACCTATCATCTTCTTTCTCTAACTATACTTATTTGTATGCTACTGATTTGTCTTGTTGATACAATAACTTCTTCATCATTCAGGCTCAAAATCAATCTTTTCTTCTTTTTATAACATCCTCTTTATAAGTTTTCTCATACACTCTACAATTTTAACTACACAGTGTTTTACTATCTATTCCTCATTACTTATTTCCAAAGACATGACTTACCTCTCTTAGAATACCAGTTTTTTAAATAGTCTCTCAAATTGTGTTTCCAGCATATTTATTTCATGGAAGCTCACATCTGATCATGAGATTTCCTTAAATAAAAATCTTCTCTTTCTCCTCTTGGGCCAGAGGGATAAAGCCCTTTGTCTAGCATTCAAGGTCTTTCATAATTGTTCTCCTATCTTCATTTCCTTTGATCATAATGCTCATCATATCCAAAGCACTATGTTCAAACTAAAATAACCCTTGTTAACCTGAGCATTTCCAACCCACAATGCTACTTATACCCGTTCCTTCATAAGAATGCTTTTATCACAATAGTCAAATTTTTATTATTTAATTTTAATAATTACTTTTTTGTTAATTATATTAAATGAGCCACTGAATTGATTTATTGCAATTAAATTATAGACTTCCAAATCTTTCAAAACTCATAGCCATAATATGTCAAAGATATATTAAAAGACATATAATATCTCAAAATTCCATAAATTGAGTAATTTTTTCCATATCTAATATCTCCATTAGTGTGTAAATGTAAATTTTAATATTTTAAAAACCTAATAGATTTCTCTTTGTATAAGATAAATTACAAATATTCACAAACACACTACTCTTAAAACATTCCAAACTGAATTCTTTTTTTTAAGTTTATTTATTAATTTTAATTAGGTATATATGACAGCAGAATATATTTTGATTTATTGAACACAATTGTAGCACAATTTTTCATTTCTATGGTTGTACACAATGTAGCATTGCACCATATATGCAGTCATACATGCACCTAGGGTAATGATGTCCATCTAATTCCACCATCTTTCTTGCTCCCATTCCCCCTCCCCAACTTTTTCTCCCCTTTGTCCTAACAGAATTGTTTAAATACAGCAAAGAGTAAGACACAATTGGTTAGCAATTAAGTTTCCAATTATTACTTTGCTCACACAACTCTATGTCCATTAACTCATATAATATTTTCATATTTAATATGTTTAATATTTCACAGAAGGAATACACACTTGGTGTGAAGCAAAAAGAGAAACTAAATCTCAGGTTATATACTCCTATAAAATTTTAAAATTCACCTTTGCTACCATGAGATTTATTGATATTCTAAAACAAATGCTTTTACAATGAAAACGAAATGTATAAATGGATATAAACTCAAATTTGCTTTCATCTTAGTAAATCAATAATTTTATTATATTTTGTTTTGTTTTTAATGATGTTAGAATCTCTAAAGAAGTCTGTAAATTAAAAATGATGGTTTGGTAAATAATTTTGTTTGATGAAATTATATTAACACAAAGTGAAATATTTTATTCCTTGGCATTTTTGTTGTTGGGGGAAAAAAACTGGGGTTTTCTCTGGGAAGAAAAAAAAATCCTTGTAAATTTTAGTCAAGACAGCAAACAAATGTACATTGACATACATGCTATGCCCAAATAGGTAGTGGTGATTGGTAATACATAAAATCTAAAAAGTCAAAATTCACCTGAGATCAAACTATGAGAGAAATTTTGTGAACCAGAGACCCAACATGAGTGAGAACAGAAGTTCAGGACACCTGGGCAACATGGATGGAACAGACAAGGGCAGCTTCCATTCAGGCTACTGACTCAGGTTTTATAAAAGGAAAACCAGAAACAGTTCTACATGTATAGAAACTGGATACATAATTTAGAAATGAATGTCTCAGATTTTATGTTTTGTCCTGCTGTTTTATCTGGTTTTGGAAGGATCTTGTTTGTCATATGCTTTTTTAACACATTATTTTGCATAGATTCATTAAACTAAGATGTGATCTGTTGTACTTTCAGAGTCCATCTCACCTAGTGGTATGTGGGGAACATTTTCCATGACTTGAGTTAGACTAACCTTATCTCAGCATTACCAAATTCTATGTAACTAACGACATACATTTTGTGACAACATGATGA
Source organism: Callospermophilus lateralis (assembly GCF_048772815.1). NCBI lineage: Eukaryota > Metazoa > Chordata > Mammalia > Rodentia > Sciuridae > Callospermophilus > Callospermophilus lateralis. The sequence continues at coordinate 1,578,135 of NW_027512543.1, read as the reverse complement.
GACTTACTGGTAGTTATCTTTAGGAAGGAGCGGCTAAGTCTCCTTCCAGCCTATAGACCTAATAGAAGTATTTGATGTAAGGTGCTTGATTTAGTTGGATTTTCATTGATATGAATAAAAGACCCAATAAGAACAACTTTAGAGTGGGGAAAGTTTATCAGAGAGCTCATGGTTTCAGAGGTTGTGATCATAAGACAGCTGGCTCCATTCCTTGGGACTTGAGGTGAGGCTGAACATCATGGCAGAAGAGTGTGGTGGAGGGAAGGGAGGGAAGCATCCCACATGATGATCAGTCAACAGAGAGAGAGACTTCACTCACCAGATACAAAATATATTCCAAAGGCAAGTCCCCCCGTGACCTACCTCCTTCAGCCACACTCTTCCCACCTTCAGTTACCACTCAGTTGATCCCATTGATCCCATTTGTGGGTTAATTTACTATTGGGTTAAAACTCTCATCCAGTTATGCCATGTCTCATGCTTTGGTTTACAAGATACACCAAACTGCTAGGCCACTTGTTAATGGAACATAGCCTAACCTAAGAGATGTTTAATTCTGTCAGTGAATATATTTAGGCAATATTATGCAAATCAGGGAATATGTTTGTAAAACATTTTTAACAAGAGGCCTAAAGTTCAAGAAGTAAATTTCATAATCAACAAATGGGATGGAATCAAACTAAGAAGTTTCTTCATAGCAAAAGTATACTCAAGAAAACTTGAAGAGAGATCCTATTTTGGGATCTTTGTCACCTGCACCTCAGTTAGAGCATTAATCTCCAGAATATATTAAGAACTCAAAAAACTTAACAACAACAAAAATATAATAATAATAATCCAATAAAAAATTGGCTGATGAATTGAACAGATACTTCATAGAAGAAGAAATATGATAAGTCAACAAATATATCAAAACATGTTCAACATCTCTAGTAGTTAGAGAAATACAAATTAAAACTACATTGAGATTTTATCTCACTCCACTCAGAATAGCAATTATCAAAAATACAAGTAACAATAAAAATTGGTGAGGATGTGGATGGGGGAAGGTACACTTATACATTGCTGGTGGGACTGAAAATTGGTGCAACCACTATGGAAAGCATTATGGAAATTCCTCAGAAAACTGGAATAGAACCACCATTTGATTGAGTTACCCACTCCTAAATTTATACCCAAAGGACTTAAAATCAGCTTTCTACAGTGACCCAGCCATATCAATGTTTATAACAGCTCAATTCATAATAGCTAAACTATGGAATCAGCCGAAGTGCCCTTCAACAGAGGAATGGCTAAAGAAATTATGGTACATATGCAGAATGAAATATTACACAGGCTTAAGGAGAAATGAAACGATGGCATTTGCTGGTAAATGGATGGAACTGGAGACTATCATGCTAAGTGAAATAAACTAATCCCCCAAAACCAAACCAGAATATTCTCTCTGATATGCAGATTCTAACTCAAAATAAAAATTGCTAGGTGGGGTGGGAAGAATACAAGTTTATTGGATTACACAAAAGGGAATAAAGGAAAGGGAGGGAATATGGGAATAGGAAAGATAGAATGAATCGGACATTACTCTTCTATGTGCATATTTGATTACATGGCCAATAAAATTCTACATTATGTACAACCAGAAGAATGAGGAATTATACTCAATCTGTGTCATATATGTCAAAATACATTGTACTATCATGTAAAATAAGACCAAGTAAAAAATAAAGACAGAGCAGCTATACTACAGAGTATATAGAATTAGTTTGAATGTGCTTATTTAAATAATTCTGTTATTTAATGTGTAGTATAAAGATACAACCATTTTATTGTCCAAAATAAACCCTGTTGGCAAAAATGAGCTAAAAAATATGAACAAGCATGCTTAATAAAATCTATAAATTTATATATGATATCTGTTTCTTCAGTTTTGCATGTTACTCTTCTAAGTTGATGATGGACACATAACTTCCACAAAATGTTTGTAGATATATGTCATTCATTCAGTGCAGGATTCTAAGGATAACTGACAATGTGAAAAACAGAAAAAAAATATTTACTAAGGAAAGATTAGCATTTTGTAACAATGAGAATTTATTTTAGGACAACAATGTAAGGATTACAGGTTAATAAAAAAGATAGGGATGGAGGTGCATTTTCATACTCCACGTGAAGCATGACTTTTCATTTAAATTAAACAACTTTTCTTTTACATTAAGTTCACTTACTTTCAAATTTAAGTTTTGTTATACACAATTAAAAAGATAAGTAAGAGCAGTCAATATATTGAACCAATATTAGATTAACTTCATGGAATAATATTCCTCTTCCATATAGATGTTACTAAATGTTTTCAATAAAATATAGATTATGTCCAAATTAGATTATTTTCCCAACCAATTCATGGAATAAAAGTAAAGATATTGGAAGTCTATCATATTGTAGCTGCTATGAATGATGTTGTAATTTAGTTTAAAAGTTCAAAAGATCAGGTAATCTTTTTTGGAGATTATGTGAATTCTATGTAGGGATATGCAGATTTTTATGTATCCTTCAAAAATACCTAAAATAAGAAAAACAATAATAACAACAAATAAAATCACATTTTACCTATGTTTCCAAAAATAGAAAATAATGAATACTACAAGTTTCAGCATATAAGCAGGGAAACAGAGAAGAGGAGGATCTATATACTTACCCATGCTATTAAGTAAAATAAAACAATGAGAAACTCACAAATAAAAGGTTATGTAATTTCAAAATTTTTTAAAAGGAATTTTTATAACCATGAAGGTAGAAATCATGACACAAATATCCTTCCCAAAAGTACATAATATCTTGTTTTATTAAAAAACTAACAAGATAAAAAGATTATATAGAACCCCAATTCCAATTTATAATTATAAAAATTATAATGCCCTTATAGAAAATAAAATCCAGTCAGCAAATCATGTTTACAAAAGAAATAAAAACAGCAATTTAATATTTCTAAATGAGCTTTAAAAATAAGTAAAAGCAGGAACTAAATAAGAACACAAAATAATAATTTAGAAAAGTTCAAAATAAAGAATTTGAGGAAAAAGATATAATAAAAGAAAAGTTATCACAACAAATATTTGCAAAAATGTGATCCTAAATTTTAAGTAGCATTTTATCTTTCTTGACACTAAAATATTTAAACCAGGAAGCACATCTATTAGTATGAGATTATATTGCTTAATTAACTTGATAAAAAATGCATTTCTAAAATTCATGAAATATATGAAAACAGAGACATGTAATATAATAATTTTAAATAAACAATTTTAAATACAAATGTTTCTTTTTAGAATTATATAGACTTATATTTCCATAAGCAGAAATTAGAAATTTAGGTTAAGTGTAGTTTCCCAAGAAAACAAAAAGATTTTGCTAATACCCAAGAAGGATAATTAATATTTCTTTGTTCAATGACATTTTTGTTAAGCTCTTGAAATTTCACACAAAAAGAAAACAGAAATAACTAAACAATGATGTCTTTTCTGAAGGCAGACTTCACTCCAAATTGACATTTGTGATTACCATTTATTGAAAGCCCTTGGTATATTTGTCATATTAGTGGGTATTTGTTACCCAATTTATCGCAAATTCAAATAGGATTTCTCATTCCAAAAGTTCAAATAGGGCGTTAAGATTCAAAGCATTAATAGCATGTCCATGTTGGTGCAAGCTTATGTGTGAGAATTGGAATTGCAATGAAGATCTGTCAGAGACAGTCTCACACACTCCACTGTGCTGCTTAAGGGTTATGTTTTATTTCCTAATAAAATTCGACTTGAAATTTGCTTAAAACAAGATACAATCATATTATTTAAATATAATTAGTAAGAGAGAATCCTCCATAGACTTAACAGGAATATTCTTGAATATAAAGAAGAGGAAACTTTTTATGTAAATGAAGGCATCCTCAAACTAATAATGACAGAATGAAGTCTGATTTCCAAACATCCAAGATACTTTCCAAGCCTTCCTTTTTAAGACAGAATCCTCACTTTCAGTGACCTTTGTCGATGAACACACCAGCCGTCTTGTTAGTTATCTACCTTTCCCTTATGAGAGTATTTTACCCTGGATTACATAACTATCATTTACTATAGCATTGATCTAACTGACCTATTAAGAAATATCCTAATCCCAGAGAATACAAGGTTGTGGATTCAGACAGACCTAGATTCAAGCCCTGGATCCTTCATCTGTGAGTTGGAACACAGACCATTAGAGCTATTATTCAATGATTCCTAGTCTAATTTCATCATTTGTAACATGGGGAGATTAACAGGCACCACATAGATTTAAATGAGAATTAAAGTAGCAAATTATGAAAAGGGCTTAGCCAATATTGGATGCATAGCAAGACAAAATAAAATTTGTCACCCTTCTTCCTATCACTTTTCTTTTTTGATTTGACTTCATAATGCTTACCAAGTATAATTTTCAAAAAGTTAAAAGCATAACTCCCAGACAAATCATAGATGAATGTATGCCAAAGATGTTATTCTATTAATGAATGGTGGATCCCATAAGATGTTAAGACTAGTCAGATTCCACATGTAAGTAAGACGATGGGGTACCTGTCTTTTTATGTCTGGCTTATTTCTCTTAATCAGCTTATTTCTCTTTGGTCAGGTTTTTGTTGCTGTGACTAAAATACTCAACAAGAACAATTTTAGATAAGGAAAGGTTTATTTGAGGGCTCCCAATTTCAGAAGTCCCAGTCCATAGAGAGCCAGCTCCTTTCTCAGGACTCAAAGTGACACTGAACATCATGGAGAAAGAATTTGACAAAGGGAAGAAGCTCAGACATCAGAGAGAAGAGAAGGAGAGAGAGAAAGAGAGAGAGAGAGAGAGAGAGAGAGAGAGAGAGAGAGAGAGAGAGAATTCTACTCAACAAGGAAAAAATATATATATTCCAAAGGCACACCTCCAGTAACCCACCATCTCCAGCCACAGCCTAATAGCCTTCAGTCATCACTCAGTTAATCCCTATTAAGGGATTAATTCTCTTGTTTAAGGCTCATAAATCCTCTCATTTCACCTCTAAACTTTCTTGCATTGTGTTACATATGAGTTCTTGAAGAATACCTCACATTTAAACCATAACACATAGGTTGGCTGTAGATAACAATAATATGTTGTACATATCAAAAAGCTATAAGAAGGGATTTTGAAAATATTAATTATATAGAAATGTTTGAAAAGACATATGTGCTTAATCTGATGTCAACTTTACACAATGTACATATGTCTCAAAGCATCACACGGCACTCCATTAATATACATATTTATAATGTTATATGTTATATGTATCACTTAAAAACAAATTTTGGGCTGGAGTTGTGGCTTGGCGGTAGCGCACTTGCCTGGCATGTGTGAGGTACTGGATTCTATTCTCAGCACCACGTATAAATAAATAAAATAAAGGTTTATTAACAAGTAAAAAAATATTTACAAGAATAAATAAATAAATTTTAACAAAAACATTTGAAAAACAAACATACGTATTGCCTAAAATGAGTTGTTCATAAATGAGAAACCGGTTAACATAAGATATTATTAATGTGATATTTTAAATGTTTGATAATAAAATATAAAATTTTCAGTATATTTTTATGATAGGGAATTGTTATTTCTCTACTGGACAAAATTCTTTGGCCTTCCTTAGGACAAAAGTCATCTGCATTGCTATTAGTTTTCTACAGATTAACTTATATTCATACTGTGTTGCAAAACTGCACAGTCAATAGAAAGTTAATCAAATGTGCACATCACTTTACAAATAATCACAGACATTCCACTAGACAATGCTCAGGCCTCCACTAAAAGGACACCCAGTAATCTCTTTTGTGCATTGCCAAATCTAGAACATGCTATATAAAGCATAAAGCTTTGATTTCTAATCTTCTATATCAGTTTCTGAACAATTTCAAGATTTCATTCACTCTCCAAGTATGTTCTTAACATTTTAGGTAAACTATATATACACTTATTTCTGAGAATGTTTTCTCATGTATTTATATTTTCCTCTTTTTCTTGTTTTAATAGGATGTATATTTCAGTAATTAAATAATTTGCTCAGATGTAATTCTGACTCCTAAGTAACTATATGACCATAGGCAAGTCACTATTGTCCAGGAAGCCTCAGTCTCCTCCTCCTAAAAAAAAAAAAGAAAGGCATTTACTTTATTGAATTGTCATTGGGTTAAAGGAGGTAATATTAGAAATTTTAAGAACTAATTTTGGAACCAGTACTTATTCAGTAAACGTGTTTATTTCCTTGTAATTACCTAGTGAAATGACAGATGGGGAGGATATTCAGTGACTCTTTGATTGTAAGTAAACACCAGAAAATGGACAAATAATAAAGTTTCTGAAAAATGGTAATAATGGTAGAGGTAATGAAGAAGTTAACCTGACTGAAAAGATATCGTGATTCAGATATTAAAAAGAGGTGCATTTATTGGTTTTAGGGTAGCAATTTTATGCCTTTAATTGAATATCTTCATGCACTGTCACTTGCAGGATTCAGTCATAAAACAGAGACTTTAAAGCAAAGAAGTTGGTTTCTCCAACAGTATACACCAGAATTTATTGGCTATATTTATATTGTTGTAAGAAATTTAACTTCACATGTTATGTTTGAAGTTTATTAACTTATGGAATGTAAAATAATTCTGATTCAAGTATCTTTACATTAATTTATTTATTTAAAGAAACATCATTTTTACTCCCTCCCAGTCAAAGATATCAAAAGTTGGAATGATCTAATTTGGAACATAATGTGTGCCCAGTCCTGTAAGTAAGTATGGTCAAAGAAATATGTCAAAAAATATTGTATCAGGTTTTTATTACTCATGTAGTCCTGAAACACTATGGTACAAAACAGAATACATTGATAAGAGGTCCAACTCAGACCTCTAGGTTTTTATTTATTTATTTAGGTATTTTTGTTTTGCTTTGTAATATTTTCCTTATTGTACTTCAAAAGTTAGGATTAGAAAAAAAATCTGATGTAACATAATATCTCTGTGAAGAACAGTTAGATTTATATACTATAAAATTATGCTTGGTTTTCCACTTACATGTTCTATCATTGCTTAAGTTTAGTATAAATCTTCACAATGATATATTAACTCTCACCCTTTCTTTAAAAAATATGAAACTTTTACAAAAACACACAGAATATAAAAAGTACATTCTTGGCAGAGAGATGACTCATATGCATAACAAAGGTTTCTGTTTGCCCTGTAACTCAGAAATCTATAAATATAGAACATATCTTATGTGGGGAACTAAATATCTCTGCCAAAGCCTTGAAATCACCAACCAATGGACAATATTTTAGAGTCTTATAAATTAACCAAGTCATATCATACAGTATTTAAATTATAGTCCTATAATATTTTACTACATAATTAAGCTGAAAACATATAGTATTTATAAAATTCCATGGTTTGAAATTTAAATCCAAGTTTAGACAGATTTTATACTATGTATTATTTAACTAACCACATTTTATATTAGAAGATAATTCTGTTTTAAGAAAAACATCACAAAGCACACTAACATGGGCAAAGTTTTAACTTTGAACACAATGGATAATAAAAATATAGAAAAAATTATAAACTAACACATTAGACCCTGAAAACATAGAAATTACAAGGAATGAATTGAAGCCTTTTATTGTGCTATACTTTAACCAGAAAAGCTACTGAAACTCTTTTTCCAAGTCACTGATTTAATCTACAACTTTTTTCGACTCAGAAGAAGCAATATAAAATGTGAACTGGTTTATATCTTGAAATGAATGGATATTCAAATACAAGATTGGGGCAACTTGAAGATACAACTTTGGCCTTACAAATCAAAAAGAAATAAAATTAGAATGAAGACACTTCTTACAAGTTTTAAAATGTAGACTGCTAAAGCTATTTTTTCTAATTCTTTGTCTTCTCTGAGGTTCCATAAAAAGGTTTCAAAAGGCATTGTGGGCTAACATAAAATAACTACCACTATGCATGAAATTTCTTAAGATATTATCTACTTAGAAGATAGAATCAGATAGTAAGTTCAGTGAATCTGTACATAGTCACTTTTCTAAAACAGCAGACTTTTGGCTATACCACCTGACAATTTCTTTGTCCAAGTCACACTAAAAATAAGACTTTAAATAATGGAAATGTTGAGACATTAACTATAGCAATGTGAATGAGCGCCACTGTAATAAGGATTTCTCATCAACTCCTGGTTTATGTTATATTAACATATGAAAAAGCTATTTTAACATTAAAATTAATACATCATAAAACAATGGTAATGCTTCATACAAAATATAGTTTTATTTGAATCACAACTACTCACAATAGCTATGAATATCCCCATTAAAATTGCTATTATGAATATTGTATAAAATGAGAAGAATAAACTAAAAGTAAAATTAGAATACTGCTTTATAAAATATAATATGTCAGGCTAACAAATGGTAGACTTGTCATATTGAGCAACTAAACGTCTAAATGATCATTCAGCACTCATAGTGTAGGAAGAAAAAAACATTGGCTTTGTTGCCTCTAAAGCAGTTGCTCGATTTTTCATACTGTCATTCTGCTCTATTAGCAAAGCCTAACACAATTAGGTATGAATATGCAGTAATAACATGCAAATTGTTCCCTCACAATTGCCCTAAGGCAGCAGTCTCAGCCTTTCTAAGCTTGATTCCTTCTACATCATTACAGCCTTGGCATAATTCATCGGAATAAAAAATACCTCAGCCTTATTGCAAGTGGCCAGCTAGTAAAATCATTGGTAGCTGTTAACCACTCTCCCTCGATGGGTTTGTTAGCGATGCTGTCCCCAGCTCCCTGCCACTCCTGCTCTTGTACATGTTTCCCTTGGGTAATGTTACATACTACATTTGAGCCTGCCAGAACAATTAACCCTACTGTTAATTAGAATGAAATGTCTGGCGCACAGATGGTACAAGCTGGCACCCTGCCATCCCGCCAACTGCTGCTAAAAGCAGCAACCCTACTGCTGACAGCTGCTCAGCCATGTCCCAAACCAGCAGATGTAAAAACTTTCCAGCTGAGGAAGGTTAAAAAAAGCAAAGAGGAGGGGTTTCTTATCCCAGTAGTGATGATGACTGTTTTAGAGCTATTGTATCTGTTACCTGTTGTCATACTGTACCAATCAAGAGGAAGTCTGCAGAGAGACACAAATTTAAAATAATGATACTAATAATCATAACATAAATAAACACAATATGACTAAAACTCAAGACAAGCACAAAAATAGTATGGGCAGCAAACAAAATCATTGAACTTTTTCCATGAAATTCTCAGCAAGTCAAGTGGTATATTTTAATGTACATTTTCAAAGAGGAAAATACCTCTTTGCATTCCAAAATCAAATTATTAAAATGGACATGAAATATTGCCTCTCTAATCTTCAGACAAAATATGCACTTTGTTTCCAGAAATCATACCTAGGAATGAAATTATTATTGTTCCTGATATCTTTCATAGTTCACATTTATGAATATATTGTGAGATGATAATTTATGTTTGCCTCAGTTTTCAGACACATATATATTGTGACCCAAAAGAAAGAGGGAAGCATGAACCATGAAAAATGTCAAAAACTGAAGTCTGATTGGACAATAAAATCATAACTGAATATCATTTTGGTTAGAAACTAGCTTCAAAATTCTGACTGGAATGTTGTACTAAATTTTACGGCTGAACCAAAATATTAATAATCTCATGAATTATTTGGAAAGTCAACCTATTTCTAAACACAAGAGGACCATAGCGTAAATCCCTACTACGTATTCTTTACTTTAAAAAACAATTTTGTGTCTGATTGTTATTAAACATGGAAAGTGTAGAAATGTGAAAGCAATCTCATTTCAATTATGCTATTTTGAGTCATTCTCTTTAACAGCATGAATGCAGGTGGATATTATAAACTAAATGCCACAGGAAATATGCCATAAAATTTAAAGTTCATGCTTCTGCCATTTCTACTTCAGGCAGACATAGTTTTTTGATAAATAATTCATTCAGTATTACATAAGTATGCACACATACCAAAAAACACAATCTAAAATTCTTTTATGTATTCAAAATGAGTTAAACATCATATACATAGTAACCATTCACTAGGCAGAAAGAAATGATACTAACAGATATATGGAGCATATAACAGTGATTTTCTGTCATGCATAACCAAAATCAACTCATACTAAGAGAAGATTTGGAGGGAAGGTATGGAGTGATTTACAGTAAAAGAAAAATTTTAGACTGACTTGGTAAGGACAGGGAAGTCTGTGAAATTAAGAGAGAGAAACAATGGACAAAATAGGATACCAAGATGAATAAACTAAAATAATTTATTCTAAAAACTCAAAAATTCTGTTGTACTACTTCATCCACTGTGCCAAAATTTGGTATGTACAGTGTAACTTAATATATCCAAAAAGACTAAAAAACTGTTTCAGTTATTATTATCAGAAGGAAAGCAAGTGAATTCTAAGTGTCAAAACAAAAAATGACAGACGATTAATACCCTGTGAAGTCAGAGCCAAAGCATTCCAAGGTTGAAACCACATACATGAGTACTATTTAGGGGATGAGTAGATATCACTAATATGATGATGAGTATAACTAAGATATTGCTTGAGATGATAATTGGCTTTGTTGAACATTGAACATCTCACTAGAACACACCAATATCATCAATAAAGTCTACTACTACTTCTAATTTTTTTCTATTTGTTCCTACATTTCTATATGACTTTATAAAGTATTCAAAAGAGTCTTCTTTCTTACTATAGTCCTGAAATAGATATATGTACACTGACGTTTCACAAATGAAGAAACAAGTGGTGTGTCAAAAATATAATAGAATAGATATATGAAAATGTTTTGTGCTAACACAAAGGAAGAATTTGATATTTGTTAGAAACAAATTTAAGCTAGGAAAGCTAATTTTTTTTTCTTCAGTTGGTAATGTTTTTGTACAAGCAATGTAAATGGAATCTGTGAAACATTATCTTATATTTTACTATTTTATTCCAAAAATATTATTTGAGCAACCAACTATAAAATGTCAGACCCAAATCAAGAGAACAAGGGTGGTGAAGGAAGTGAGATAAACCTCGCCCTAAAGAAAATTAAGTCTAATGTGAAAAGACAAACAAGTAAGAAAATATAAAAGTAGTTTATGCTTTTCAGGAAAATGATAGTCTGAAGAATCATGAGGACATATGAGGGGAAGGATCAAGTCCTCCTCTGTGGGAGAAATCAAGAAATGTTTTTTAGAAATATGATTATTAATATACTTGAAAATTAATATGCTTTAAAATATTCAAAAATATCACATAGCATACAAAAATACAAAAAAAATAATTAAAATAAATAAAAATAATTGAAGATAAATCCACTCATCAGATGAACAAATAATACATTAAACAAAACAAAATGCTTGGGATTTTAGCACTTCTTTCTATAAAATATCTCTTTGCAGGTAATATATTAAAATCAAGATACTGCTTAAGTTCAAAATATGTGCTCAACTGGAAAATGTGTTACTTGCAACTAAATTTTAACTTTAGAATGACATATTAAAAATGCCCAGGATATAATATCAAAGTTTCCCCTGACTGCCACAGTAATTTGTTATACTGAAAAATAAGATGATATTAAATTGAAAATATGAGCATGGTCAAAATCTATTTGAGTCTGCTTTTTCTTTGGACAAAAAGGAAAATAATACTTGCTAAAAAATTAGAGTATACGTATAATTTATGCATAGCATTGTATGATTTTGCCATTTCTGTTAGAATCCTGAATAACATTAATCATATTCTACCCATGTACATAAAATTAATTTTCTAGAAAAGTGTATAATTGCAATCTGGTAATTCTCTGTCTTTATTCTCTTAACTTACACTTTTTTAGGCATTAATGCCATTAGATATTAGAATGTTGAACATTGGCTAACTCACAAATGTAACAACGCAAGTCATATCATTCAGTCTCACCAGAAATTAGATAAAATATATATTTTTTTCCAAATCTCCTATTTTGGTGGCTTTTCTGTCATTCACAACTCTTTTACAAACAAGGGCTGATTCTTATTCTCTATAATTATTAGTACACAGATTTTGATTTTTAGTTTTTGTTTTCCATGCTGTACATAGATGAAAGTTATATGTTTATATATTTTAATATGAAAGTGAAATTTATCTGTTTTATTAGTTGCAACAATTGATAGTAAAGGTTTTTATGAATTTATGAATCTTTATGAATTTACGAATTTTATGCACACATTGAACTTCACACAGTCTATACAACATGGAAGATGTCATCCTCACTATTGTGTGAATTTCTCTGGATCACAAATAAATATCTGAACTAAAGTCCATCCCCAGATCCCAAAGCATGTCCATGTTCCTTCTAAATTAGCACCATCTGTGAAATCAATTTCAAAGTCCATCAGCATAGAGTAACAGTATTACTGCCATTTTGTTGATCATGCCTATTTTCCTTTATTTGAATCAAATGATAGAGATTGGCTCTGTGTGTGTGTGTGTGTGTGTGTGTGTGTGTGTGTGTGTACACATGCCCAAAACCGGAGTTTGGAGCAAGATAAGCACTCACTCTACAACTGAGCTTCTCAAAGAAGGAAACATCTATTCACCTATCTTTCTCAGCCACCACCACAATAAATGTCAAAGACCTCTAGAAAATCTGGAGAAATGAGCCATATAGAATTAAGGTAATTCTATATTAATTGAGGAACCCCTTTAGAATAGGGCAGTTTAGCATAATAGGAGATTAGGGTGTTCCCCCTTTAGAATAGGGCGTATCCTGCTGCTGAGTTCCTCTTGAGTGCTTAGGGTCAGACAGTATATTTTGGGAGACAGAAGCCCATGTGGAGTGGATTTGGGCAGAGAGTGGATTTGGGAGAAGTGGATTTGGGCAGAGAACGTGGATTCCCCCAGAGCGTGTTTGTAGACAGCCGGTGTGAGTTCGGGAATAAAGAATTGCTGTTTGAATCTACAAGCTGTGTGGAGACTCGTGATTTCTGCCCAGCCAGAGACTGCGGCAGAAATCCAAATCTCTCCCTCGACTTGCCTGTAGTATAGGTACCTATACTAATAATAGCAGCTACCAATTTTAAGCATATTTGATATATTTTTAAATTTGTGACTCATAAGACAACCAATGAGATATTATGACTCCCATTTTATAAGTGAGGAAAATGTGCCTCAAAGAGGAAGTTAGATCACTTTTCTTAAGGTCACAATAAAAATGTGATGAAAGTTAGATTTTGTAAAGTTAATCTTTACTGAACAGTTTGTACATGTCAGAAACTGTTCTAGGTTCTTTCCCATAATAAATCATATAATCCCCCCAACCATCATGAAGTAGGTACTAATATAAATTTTAATAATGAGAAAAATAAAGAAACAGGAGAGGTTGAACACCAAATGCAAAATGGTCATTGGTTTGGCTAGGCTTGGAACTCAAGCAATTAATTCAGCACCAACTTTCAACTACTATGCTATAGCAATCCCAGCATCTCTGACATCAGCTCACACTTTCAGATGCTATGGGACACTGTCTCAGAAGGAGCATTTATCACACAGTGTTTTATTGTATATGTGTATATCCACCTGCCTTAGTTATTGAGAACATGGACCATGGCTTTCTCATTACTGTGTATCATATATTGACTAATATTAAGCATTATAAAGTACATTTTCAATAAATATCAGTGGCATTATACTCATGTGCATTGCCTTAATTCAATGGAAAGGAACAAAGAGACAATTCTCTAGGAGTCTTTAGCATTTCTAAATATCTGAGGGAGGCATGTTCAGCTATTTGTTCCCGATTATCTTCTCAGATATATTTATGTTGTGAACAGCCTTAAAATACAGGGATGGTGTCCTTATGCAAACTTAAAGCTTATATACAAGAGGTCAATGTTGCCTCCAGAACAAAGAATAGGTGTGCATACTGCCCTTATAAAAACCTAGGTTCACTAAACTCAGGTTTCTTTTCTGTCCCACAACCCACTGATTACATAAATTTCTATCTGGGCCTCACATAGAATTTATGGGAAAGGAGACTGACATAAGTAGGAACATGCTATTTGCTAGCCATGAATAATAAAGCCCTTTATCTCTGACACAGGAATCTTGTGTTGTTTGCAAGCATCCTCAGATCTGTGGCAGACAAACATGTTAGCTTGTAGATAAGAAAGATCTTAGACCCTCCACAGTTCTTGTCTAAAACTAAAGTCATGAAAACAAATTTTCATCAGGCTTTATGGGTAATCAGCAAGTTATTTCTGCAGTGGAAATTATAATTTTTTTAAATTCTTAATTTTTTATTTACTTATGCAGTTGGACTCCAGTATTCATACTGAGAATTCCACCAACCATGGATCAAAAACATTTCTTTTTTCAAATTTAGTATATGCACAGGTCCTGGAACCAGTCCCCCATGGCTATGAAGGATGACTGTATTTATCTCTTAGTGAAGAAATTTAAAGTCATCCACAAGACTAGGATCATAATTAGAATAAGATACACTTCATATTGGTTGAAATATGTCAAAATTGGCTATTGTCATGAATGACTAAAAAAATAAAGAATAATGAACTCAGAGAAAGGAGGAGAACAAAATTTCATGTATCATTGATTAGTTGCTATAGCTGGTTAAATAATGTTTTAACCATATGAAAATATATTATGGAAGCTTTGACACCATTGATAAAAATCTAACTGAATTCTCTGTTCTGTTTCCTCAAATGTGCTGAGAAGATTGTGGCTTCCTTTCTTATTAATGCAGGAACATAATGTTAAATATTATGACAGCAGATAGCATAATATTAAATACCTGTTGAACTCTAGGCACTATGCTATGTAATGAGATGATAAAGATCAGTGAAGACCCAGTTTAGTAGAGAAATGATTGTGTATGTCTTGGACCAACCCTATGAAATGTCTATTTAACAGATGAAGAAACTGAGGTTTGGAAAGATTATATAAAAGCTAGTATGTGGCAGAGTTGATTCTTGGAAAAGTTCATTTGATGTCAAACTCTCATTATTCAACACTGTGACAGACTAGAAATAGGTTTATAATTAAGAAACTTCTATAACTGCAGGTAATTATCCATCAGCTGCCTGTCAAACTTTAGATTTTGCATCTGCTGAACTTTTATGCTACAGTGGGAGAGTAAGGGTCATGAGAGTCGTATCTGCTGAATAGTGCAAATTAAAACAACCAGAAAAAAACCTGCTGACAAAAAGCCAGAAAGAAGAAAGTGGCACTAATTGAGAAAAATTAAAAAAATAAAACAGCACATTAAAAAATAACAAACCACCCTTAAGGATGTTGTTTGATCTTTAGAACCAAAGTTATAAATTATGGGAACTATTTTTAGAATGCAATTAACATGTCATCAGTACTTTCAGATTATGCTCAAGAGATCACTGTAGACTAGATAGAGGACAGACAAGAGAATTTTTATTCCTTTCAACAAAAATCATGGATAACTTATTCGATATAAATTTTGAAGCAAAGAAATAATCTTTAGCAAATAAGTAGAACATATCCTGAATCATTTTAAAACAATACTTCACCTAGTTTTCCATTTGACTGGTTTCCATCATTGATACAATGAAGTATTCCACACTAAATATTTTAAGTGTATGATAAATTAACTAAGACTGATGATTGGAAACTAATCTCAAAATATATAGCAATCTCCATGTATTTGTGTCTATTTTATATTTTTAAAAAATATTTTTGATAAAAATTTTCTCACATAAAAAAATAAATAAATACAATTCTATTAAATAAGAAAACAAGAAGAAATAAGTTCTGCAAAATGCATTGTTATTTTCTTTGCAGGGAGGAATATATATTATATTAAAATGTATTACCCACACCTGCGTGGTGCTTTTGCATCTATGATGCGTTCCTTTCCTCCGCCCTTCATTTATTCATATTAAACCAACATTTATTAAACACAAACTCATGAGAAACTATAAAAGAAGACAGAGCCAACATGGAAAAGTAGAGGATGCACTAGAAAAGCAGGAGAAAGATATGAAAACCAATGCTATAGAATCATCAGGATAACAGCTCTACTAATATTATTTTTTGAAGAAACAAAAAATTATCCACCTGCTCAGGAAAATAGCATTTAAAATAGTTCATGATGACTATGTCAGAATATTGATAAAGAGAACACTGGCAGTATCAGGATTTGGATAAAGTCACAAAGCAAGTTTGGGGCAGAAGAAGTAGAACAGTTAAATTCCATTTATGTTGTATGATGGAAGAGTTGAGGAGAATGGCATTGGCAAAGAGGAAGGAGACACTTGCATGATGAGGCTTACAAGATCACATTCTTTAACCAGCTAGGAATCAATGGGAGTGTTCAGAGTAAGCAAATGACAAGATCACAGTGTGTTTAACAAAAATCACTCTGATTACACTGTGAGTGAAGATATATAAGAGACAAAATCCCCAACCACAAAGATCCCTTAGGAAGTTTTCTTTTCTATGAGATGAGATAAGACCAGAACTCAAACCAACACCATTGGCCTAAAGCTGAAGATGGGCTTTGAGACACAATTTGAATGAAGAGTAGATGAAAGGTCTGGTGAGATGTGGTGTGAAAAACTGAGAAGAATAGGAGATAACACTAAGCTTAGGAATTCAGACAATTGTGAGGTACCATTATCAACAAGTGGAAACAGAAGCTGATGAAGGGGGCAAAACAGGAAATGACTTCGATTTGAAGCATATTGACTTTAAAATTTTCCCAGAGTATATGAAGGGATATACAAAGAAGACAGAAGAATATGAAAATGTGTAAACGAGAGACAGCTGATGTAGCACTCTGCACTTCCAGGTGAATGGAATCCATGACAGTGTGTGAAATCACCCAGGGCAAACATACAGAAGGATGACCACATAACCTAAGAGTACCTCAATTTTTGAGGCATATGTGGAAGTCGAGCTAGAATAAAAACAAATAAAAACAAAAGGAACCTCAGGGAAGCAGACTCCAAGGAATAAGAAAAATTTAAACAGATCGTGAATGAGAGCATCCAGTGCTACAGGACTGAAAAGAGGATGAAGACTCGAGAGCACTTAATTAACTTAAAATTAAACAAATGAATGGAAAGTTGAGGGTAAAAAGAAAAACAGATTGCTTGAAAATAAAATATGCTTTGCCATAGATAAGAGAATAGGTAATTAGCACACTTTTATAGCCTACTAAAATATTCAAAATTGCCAAAAGAAATATTTTATCTTGATTCATTATGAAGCAAAGAAAGGTTTTGTGAGTCATGAAGCATTTTGCTCTAAGTGAAATTTTCTGTCACTATTTATGCATATGGAACCCACAGTGGCCCTGTAAATACAGACAGGACACAGAACATCTGTTGTACAAACAGAAATTATTCCAACATCTTTTTTTTTCCTCTCTATTCACTGACTTTTCATCACAGTGTCTGATAAGAAGTGTAAATAAGAAGCATATTTTTAATTTCCACTTCTGTGTTAACCCCTTGAACACTTCACTTTTCAATACTGACATATTTGTTTATGCTTTTTGTGTGTGTCATTTCACAATAATTAGTGGCAAATATTATTCTAAAATAAACATTTTAAACTTTCCCCCAAATCCATAAAGCTATGTAATTTCCTAATATGGCACAAAAACATTAATACTGATTTCAACTTATATTTTATAAATTGTAAAACATTCCATAAACAATCAAAAGTAAATAAGACAGATGTACTTATAGTTAAAAAGCCCAACTTCATAAAATTAAGAAGCAATAAATGGGATGGTATCAAACTAAAAAGCTTCTTTAGCAAAAGAAACAATCAAGAACTTGAAGAAAGAGTCTGCAATTGGGAGAAAACCTTTGCCACCTGCACCTTAGAGCATTAATCTCCAGGATATGTAAAGAACACAAAAAATTCACACCAACAAAACAACCCAATTAACAAATGGGCAAAGGAAATGAACAGACACTTCACAGAAGGAGAAATATGACCAGTCAACAAATTTGTGAAAAAAAATGTTCAACATCTCAAGTAATTAGAGAAATATAAATCAAAACTACTCTAAGATTTTATCTCACTCCAGTAAGAATGGCAATTATCAAGAAAACAAGTAACAATAAATGTTGACAAGGATTTGGGGGAAAAGGTATACTCATGTATTGCTGATAGGATTGCAAATTGTTGCAACCACTCTGGAAAATATTATGGAGGTTTCTTAGAAAACTTGGAATGGAACCACCATTTGACCCAGTTATTCCACTCATTCGTTTATACCCAAAGAACTTAAAATCAACATACCACAGTGACACAGCCATGTCAATATTTATAGCATCTCAATTCACAATAGGTAAGCTAAGCAACCAACTTAGGTGCCCTTCAACCTATGACTGGATAAAGAAAATGTGTTGTATATACACAATGAAATATTACTCAGGCTTAAAGAAGAATAAAATGATGGCATTTTCTGGTAAATGGATGGAACTGGACACTGTCATTCTAAGTGAAATAAGCCAGTCCACAAAAACCAAACACAGAATATTCTCTCTGATATCCAGAAGCTAACACACAACAAGGTGGTTGGGGAATAGAATTTCATACAATGGGGGATGAAGGTTAAAGAGAGGGCATGGGTAAAAAAGACAGTATAATGAATTGAACATAATATTCCTATGAATATACAACTAGTAAAATTGCACATCATATAAACCACAAGAATGGGAAGTTATATCCCATGTATGTATAATATAGAAAAACACATTCTACTGTCATGTATATATAAAAAGAACAAATAAATATATATTAAAAAGTCCAAATTCAGTGATTTAAGTGACTTATCAAATTTTACATGATGAGAACCTTGGCTTCTGCTTTACAGATTTGCCTGGTACTTATCTTTATCCCAGAAAATGAAACTCATTAGCAAATTAGAATATTTGATATCATTATGTAAAATATTCTTAATTTTAAAATCTCAGAGAGAAAATATATTGTCTTATTTTCTTTTTAATGGAAAATTTGTTAAATTATGTTTAATAGGATATTAGGTCTGTGAAAAGTGTAAGAATTTTTATATAAACAATAAACAAATTTATTGTATTATGAGAGACTGTAGCATAGACTCTAGAACCACCAAAATAAGTACAAATCCTTGCTATACTATTCACAAATTGCATAAGGTTTAGTAACATCACTTTAACTCTCTGTGCCTCAGTTTATTAATTTGTAAAATGTGACAATGATCATTCACATTTCATAAGTTTGTTATATGAATTAATGTATTTATGCACTATGTAGGTGTTTGCACTTGCTGCTTTTATTCTAAAATGAACTCACAGATTCCTAATGAGATATAAGAAAATAACAAAGAGAATACATTTTTATTTCTTCTGGCAATCTTTTAATCTATTAGGACTGTAGACATCTACTGAGCAGACTAAGAGGCAGAATAACAAGTTTATAACATCATATTACTACATTAGGAAATATTGGAAAGTACATGAGTATGGATGACTTGAAGATACAAACCTAGCTTTCAAATTATTTACTTTTCCCTGTTCTTAAAATTTAAGTATTTTGAAAGCAGAATTATTGTTTGTAAATGAGAAGACATAAATTAAAATTGTGTAAAAGAATAGAAACAACTAATGAATAAAATCAAACCTCAGAAAAAGGTTTGGGAATAGTGGGAACCCAGGCAGCATTTAAGATTTTATGGAAGCATCCCATGGACCTCCCCATTAGAAATGATTGTTTTTATATGATTCTGCTGCCAACAACACCATTCACCATGTCTCTCATTTCACTATTTTTTGGGACTTATCTGATCCAGTTTCCATCTAATATCCACTTCCAACAATCAAGCTAAAAAGGAGAGATAGGGTGATGCAGACATTTTTAGCATACCAGACACATGCTCACCTTTAATCATGGTGTACAATTCTAGATGAAAGGAGGCAGAATAGCCAAGGCTAGGCAAATGGCCTCCGCTCAAGAAAAGTCACTATAATTTACTTTATAAAAATATGAGTTCATTTACTTATTTCCATAAAATAGATTCCTGTTACTTGGTCAAAAAATATTATTTTTAAAGTCGTTTAAAAGTACTGTGAGTTTCTTTTTCAGAAAAAAAAAAGTTCTGATAGACTGAGGTTGTCTCTTGCATCACATTCTTAGCAATATTGAATATTATGATTTTTTAAAAGTAGCAACTTCAACATTACACGTTAAAATGATAGCCATGATGTTAACTTTAATTTTGTGATGGTTTGAGACCCTATAAACTTCTAATTAATTCTTCTACTACTCTTCCTTCCATTTTTGCTGAAGGCTATGTTATGGTTTAGATGTATGATGTCCCCCAACAGCTATGTGTGAGACAATGGAAGAATATTCAGAGTAGAAATAATTAGATTACTAGAGTTGTAACCTAGTCAGTGGTTTGATCCACTGATATGGACTTCCCGGATGATAACTGTAGGCAGACAATGTGTGGCTAGAGGAGGAAGTTCACTTGGAGGCATGCTTTGGGGGTTTATATTTGTTGCTGGTGAGTAGAGCTCTCTCTTCTTCCTGGCTATCATGTCCTGCACTTCTTTCCTGGATAAAGGAAAAGATGTTCTGCTCTACCTTGGGTTCAGAGACATGGAGTCAGCTGACTGTGGACTGATTCTCTGAAACTGCCCAAATAAACATTCCCCCCTCTAAATTTTTCTTGTCAGATCTTTTGTTCACAGCCATGAAAAGCTGACAAAAACACAGTTAAAATTAATTTCTCTTACTTACAAACAAAATTTGAAAAACAAAAGTTAAAAATAAAAACAAAGACATCTATATCAGGATCAATTTAACTAGTGATCATTTGGAAATGGTGAGTATGCATCAACAGAAAAGTGATTTCAAAGATAGATATGAGAGCACAGACATCAGAATAACAGGAATTCTGAAAGACAAAAAACAATAAATAAAGAAAATATTCTAAAGTAGCCATTGAGGAGAATGTCCATAAAATGAAGATTGTCCTCAATCTTCAAATTAACTGAAACACTCTGTTCCTAACTTCTGGCTATATTTAGGAGAAGACAGAAGTCCTAATCATATAATAGCAACATTCCCAAACTCTAAAGCTAAAGAGAAATCTTACAAATTGTCAGGAAGTAAAATCAAATGCACACAGTTTTACATAGATATAGCTATAAATACAAATATATATATGTATATATGTATGTATATATGTATATATAATAGATACAGATATATTACTTATTACAGCAAAAACATATCTGACTTCAGGTTCTTTATCAGGCATTTGGAAGGATATCTATCAGTAGAACAGCAACTCCAGAAACTTCTGACAAAATAGAAAAGACTGCAACTAACACTGATCAAGATATCATTCATCTTCAGAAATGAAAGTAAAATATTTAAGGCCATATAAGAATTAGAGTATATACCTACTAACTCCATCTGAAAAAAAATGTAGGCAAAAAAACCATCTAATCAATTTACAAATTAACCCAGTAAAAGGTATTAATGAGGATCAATGAAGTAAAAAGGATATAACAGTAATCAAAGAACATTGCATTTATGATTAGATATTCACTATATACACAATTATGTTATGTGTGTTTTATATCAGCTATTACATTTAAATCAATATGGATAGATACAAACATTAAGCACTCTCCTAAAGATTGGTGATATTCTACTAAAATCACTAACCAATCTCATGCAAAGATAGCAGATTTGGGGGTTAATGAGAAGGAGAATGTAGGTTTCCTAAAAGACTTGTTTCATTTGGGGAAAAACAGCAAGATAAAGTATTTGGAAACCAAGTTTCAGGTGTCTGATTATACTCCCCCCAAAAATCATGTGCTGAAGTCCTGATTCCCACAATGTAACCTTTTTGGAAATGGGGTTGTTGCTGATGAGGTGCACTGGAGAAATGCAGGCTCTTAATCCAATATAATCGGTGTCCTTTTAGAAATAGGAAATCTGGACACAGACATGCACAGAGGAAGAATGCAACATGGAAAGGAAGTCCAAGATTAGTATGATGTATCATCTACAAGACAAGAGACAATAAGATTTGTAGCAAACTATAAGAAACTAGGTGAGATAATGGAGCAAAATCTCCCTCAGAACTTCAGAAAGAACCAACATTGTGGACACCTTGATTTCAGACTTGTAGCCTCCAAAATATGAGCTAATAGGTTTCCATTGTTTTGTTACAGTGTCCCTAGCAAATTAATATGCCAAGTGTGACTTTTTGGAAGAATAAGTCAATGTCTTATTTTCAGATATTAGTAAAAATGCATGTATCTGGTTACATATAAAAACAGGGAAAAGAAAATATGAAGATGAATAGAATGGAAAGGAAAAATAGAACATCTGCATTAAGAGGAAGGAAACACAGCAACTTGGTCAACAAGAAACACCAGAAAACATTTTAAAAAACAAAAATGTTTTGTAAAATCAAGCATATTATTCACTTTACTATGTTGAACAGGTGAACTCATTTACAACAGAGATTCTCTCAGACTCAGTTTTTTTTTAAAAAAAGTAACCATATTTAATTACAAGAAACAAATTTATATAGATAGAGATTTAGACATAGATATAGATATACATGTAGACATAGATGTAAAATGATTCCTGATCATTAGGTTCTCCTCTTTTCCTGGAGCATGCAGATTATATTCCAGCCCTTAAACAGCCACCTGGGTTACATGACTAGTTTTAGTCAATGGGTTTCTAACCAAATAAATTAAGAGGGACTTTTGCTTTTCCCTTGCTATAGTGGACCCTAACATCTCAAGTCAGGATGGCAGAATCACAAGACTGAAACAACCTGGATTATTGAGGAATAAATGGAGGGTAACTGAGTTTGAAAGAAAATTAAAATAAATTGGATTTAGAACCAAAAATAAATTTAAGTTTTTTAAGACTTTGAAAAGTCAGGATTAATTTATTAGTGCAGTACAGCTTTTCCTATCTAGATTGACACATTCGATTAAAACAAAGCAAATTTAAACAAAAAATTGGAAATAAAAAGATGAAAAAGGCAAATGCCAAGTAAATGCAAATACAAAGTAAGAATGGATATTTGATGATAATAAATGGTAAGTTTACAAGCACAAAAAGGACGATCAGTAATGTTAAGTGATGAGAAAAATCACAATTTATAGAAAAAATATGTTAAACTCACACACAGAAATAGAAAATAATAAATCAATAAGATGATAGTTTAATGGCATAAGGTAAAAATTATTAACAGTGCCATAAACTATTAAATTATAGTATAAAACTTTAGCATATTAATGAATTTGATAGCTCTAATAGACAAAATATAGGTAAGGTTATAGAACTACTGCTATAGATATATCCCTTAATGAGAAAATATACATTTTCTTTATGTGTTTAATTTAACCACATTTCAATACTTAACAGATTTTTGAAAGTTTATCTTATAATAATTCAGTAAAATTAGTCATTAATAAAGTATTAATTAAGATCATAATAAGAGTTTGTTAAAATGAATTCTGAGTGGAGAGGAGGACCCACTTTTACATGATACCTCTTCAAAACCGCTTGTCTCATCATCAATATCAATATAACTACCAATATTATACAATATCTCATTTGGTAATTATCCCCTATATACAAACAGCTTTTGAAATAGATAAAAGCTTATTTCTTTCATAATGGAGGGCGGAAAAAAGTTCATATTCTTATGAAGTCCTGTCACAGTCTAGCTATAAAAGAAGCAGACTTTAATCATAAAACAATGCAAGATACTTTAACTCAGAAAAAAAAATCTCAAACCAGTTACATTCTAGGCTTGAAAGATCCAGGCCATGCATCACTGTCCTGTCAGCCTGTAATAGGATGACTGTTCATCCTGGTTTGTCCAGGACAGTGTGGTTTATGTCTGTTGTCCAGGTGTAATTATTAATAGTACTGTACCCTTTCACTTTCAAAAGTGTCTCAGTTTGGACAATAAATTTTATAGTCACCTTACCATGGAGTGATACAGTTCCACTGCTTAAGAGGGTAAGGATCTCAGGCCATTTCTACAGAGATTAGTGAGGACACCAACACTATCTATGGTCCTTTTTTTAATGTCATGCTTTTCCTTATGTGTGAAAGAACCATCAAAGGAATTAAATATTAACTAATAAAGATAATAAAACCATCAGAAGCAGTATTTATGACTCTAACCCAATTAAAAATATATGTTTGTTCTGATAGATAAGGAAATACTAATTTCCTCTGAATAGGATATCAAAATGATAATAATGTATTAGAAAAAATATAATAATATCTTATTAAATATATAAGGTATATTTTCCTAAACAACTAAAAATGCAGTCAATCAACTAAGTATAAAATAGAATACAATGTATGCCAATGTGATGAAAGGATTAACATCAGTGTGGTCACCTTCTGACACTAAAAAAAAAAAAATTATACTAGGTAAAGTGGGAAAGGTAATGATAATGACTTAGGCAATATAGTATCTTTTGATTCTGTCTTATCCTACTCTGCATACTTATTTTGGAACCTATGTTGACTTCTATAATTTTACTTCTATGAGTAAATACCAAATCATAGATTAATATTATAATCTTCCCCATTTAATGATGTAAAATAAATTTACTCATTATTCCATTCTCACTACTCAGTTAACACACCATAAATATGCAATACAATCTATTCTTCTGTCTATTTATCTTTGGTTACATAAGAAACTATGCCTTTGTCCCTGGTAAATCCTTGAGGACATACTGTCCCTATTATTTATCATCCACTACTTTCTGCAGTGCACTTCACTTTCAAAATTTCTACTAACAAAAATGACTTCCTTTATCTATTCATGTTCAAACTCCAAAGCAAATGACTCACTTGCAAAAAAAATGAAAGAAATATTTTTCATTTTTAGTCATTTTATAATCAATATTATTGGCATTGGAGTTGATAGTCATTTGATTTTTACACATTCTTCTTTACCAGCATTATTTTGATTGGATTGCTTTAGCTACTTGTCAATTTGTATAGATAAATTAATTTCTCTTGAATCCCTGTCAAATCAATGCTTAATCACAAACTTTCACTTTTCTTTGTCACAGAAATCTATAACACCTTTTCTCAGATATTTAGTTAATTAGTGTAAGAATTATCATTAAACATTGGACTTGAACTCTTTGTTGCTCCTTGTTTTCTACAGGTGGACCAATTGATCATCAAAGTTATGATAGCAATAGAAATGACAAAATTAGATTCTTCTCAGAAGTCTAATAGAGTTGTCAAGAAATAGAAGAAATTTGTGTTTTTAGAAAATTATTAAAATCAAAAATTCTTATCAATGGATTGCATTTGCTGTACTAATCATTGATAACTGAATGAACTACTGAGATAAGGGTAGACAGTGGGGTGAGGTTGGAGAAAGGGGTTCACTAGGAGAATAGCCTTGGACTGTATCTGTCCCTGGATCCTTCTCTCTCTCTCTCTCTCTCTCTCTCTCTCTCTCTCTCTCTCTCTCTCTCTCTCCCCCCTTCCTGACTTCTTCAGCATGCCTTTCCTCCAACTCAGATAAATGGAGTCAGGAGACCATGGATGGGGATTTCTGTAATGGTGAGCCAAAATACACTTTTCCTTCTCTGAATTATTTTTGTCAGGTATTTTGATAACAGAAATGAAATGTTAATTAACACATAATCAATAAATGAAATTTGAGAATATGGAATACATTTGACCTTAGAAAAATCAAGTAATACCTTTTAATAATTTTTACATTTACATTAAGATTGGAGCTGGGAGTGGTGGCACACACCTGTAATCCCAGTAGCTTGGGAGGCTGAGGCAGGAGGATTTCAAGTTCAAAGCCAGTCTCAGCAAAAGCAAGGCACTAAGCAACTCAATGAGACCCTGTCTCTAATTAAAATACAAAATAGGACTGTGGCTCAATGGTCCAGTGCCCCTGAGTTCAATCCCTGGTACCCTCCCTCAAAAAAAGAAAAAAGAAAGAAAGAAAAGGATAAAGATTGAATCTAATTTCAAAAATTATTGAACTTCATATCTTTTAAAAGAAAGGTCAGTACACCAGGAAGTAAAAAATTTCTATTAATAATACCAGATGAAAACTTAAATTCTAAATAAGGACTAATTCTAGAAACATGTGTATGCTTAAAAGTAGTTTATATTTCTCAATTAATGAAAGCAGATGAAGAAAATGCTTTTTAAAAATTTCAGCTATATATAGTTTTGTTGAGGAAAATGTTTTTAATTCCCTTTGTGCTCAAAACCAAAATTGTTAAAATTTCCACATTAAACAACTAATATGTTAATATATGTGACAAAAATATTTGTGATAAAAATTACAATGATTATTGATTCTAAAAAATACTCTAATAGGCACAATATTAAACTATATCTTCTATAATGAAGAAGGAAAACAAAGAAACTTGAATTTAGCCTTTTAGCCTAAATCAGATTCATGGTTTTATGTGATGCCAAATGCAAAGCCAGTGTCATTTCTAGTAACACAGAAATTGTGCATGAACAATGACAATATGATTATAGTAAGTTACCAGCTAATGTGATCAGTAATTAAATCATAAGAGGTATACAGCATGTTTTACTGCTTTTTGTCAGCATCTTAATATTTACTTTCATATGTAGGAAAGTATTCAAGATGCTTTTGTGATGAAAATTTGTTTTTGTATGTTTATATTCTATTAATCAGTTGGTACATAATAGTGTTGTTTATGTTGACAGAATAAAATAAAATAGAAATTGTAAGATATTTTAAAGCTGTTAATTTGGGGGAAGCCATTTTTATTTCAAATTTTTAATTTGTAGTTAAGAAAATAGGACAATTTTTAAAAATAAGTTAGCTAATCTTGGGAAGCATATTTTAAACTTTTTCAGTCAATCGTATATAGGAAAATTTAAATAATGATATAAAATAGAATTAAAAATAGTAGGTAAGAATATAATTCCAGTCTTTTGGAGAAGTACTTAGGTGCTAACACTCAAAAAACTAAAGCAACTGACTTTAAATGAACTTATTATTATTTTGAGATATTTAATTTTGCTTAAGTCATAAGACTTTTAAGATTCAGTGTTCCTCCAATGGCATCACTATTTACAGTACAATTGTGTAGTAAACTGCATACAGGAATAATCTACAAGCTCACAATCTTTTTTTAAAAAAGTGACTATTTCCTAAATGACAACGTCAAGTTATAAAACTTTAAGGGCTGGAAATGTTGTTCAGTAGAAAAGCACTTGCCTAGCATGCACAATGCCCTAAGCTCAATCCCTAGCCGCCCAAAAATTATAAAACTTTGAATCTTTATATGTAAATAATTAATATAATGTGTTTTGATATTTTGGTAAAATTTCAGATTTATTTTCCTGTTTAAGACATTCTACAATGATAATATTTGGCCCCTAACCCTGAATTCAAAAAAGGCTAATTTCAATATTCAGCCATTCAACATTTGGCCCATATTCAACTCCCAGATGAGAATAAGATCCCTCTAAAACCCAGTGTGTAATCCTAAAAGTAATCCAGGGTAAGACCTTAGACAGGGGCTTTTCAAACTTGAATGTGCACAGGACTCACCTAAAGATCTTGTTCCATGCAGATCCTGATTCAGCAGGTCTGATGTGGAAGCAGATATTCTGCCTTTGGAACCAGTGTTTATGTCATGGCCCACACCTGGAGGAGCTGGTTCTTAGAGGAAAACATCATTTCTATGTGTAAGTGCACACCTGCACATTCTGACCCAGAATTTCTGGGAACCAATTCTATCTAAAAAAGTTTGTGTTGGTTTCTGAGGCTGGTGAGAGGGGAATGGAGAGAATCAAATTACTTCTTTCATTGCTTAAGAATGTTCTGCTATGTAAATATAAAGGAGAAACATAAAGGAGTTCAACAATCCACACAGGGCATACTACAACAAAATTGGGGAAATGACTAAGTTACCCTACATTATTTCATAGGTACAACATATTCTAAAGGACTACACAAAATTTCTATTACTCAAAAAAAAAATAAGTTGAGGGTAATACAAGGAAAGCTAAGCAAAAACTGTGACTAGAAATAAATAAAAATGGTGGACAAATAAAAATATTCAGCATTAATTCAAATTTAGAAGGGACAAGATAAAATGGGATAAAGTACTAACCATCAGGATAATGCAGGACAATAGAATGCTATAAGTACTCTAACCTGAGGGAAAGGTAGTTGGTAAAAATAGATCTGATAAATTAAGAGAGGTATGGAAATTATTATAACTTGAAAATGGCTAAGATATTGAAAGGTATTTCATATCAGTGTATAGGTAGAAAAAATTAAATCTGTAAGTACTAGAAAAATCTAGCTCCCTCCCCCAAAAAAAGCTATGTAGAAAAATATTTTAGAACTTGAGAATACATAAATAGATCAGTGACCACACCTTACCAGAAAGATGTTATGTAATCTAAAGTACAGCAAATACTTTCTTGGGAATAAATGTTATTGTCATTATCATTATTAATACATCTGAGCATCAATAATATATTTGGGCTATACTTAAAATAGAAATAACTGCATCTGTATGAATTTGTAATTCAATCTAAAGGACAAAACACAGGAGAGTAGAATAAAATAAACTCAGGGGAAGATCCAGAAATCATTTTCCCAAAAAACACTAGAATATACTATCTAAGTATAATACTATTACATCAGTCCTTATGAAAAAGGAAGAAAAACAAAAGCTATGTTTATTAAAAACAAAACAAAAAAAACTTGAATTAAGAATATGCTAATGAAATAGAATCACTTCTGTCTCATTTAGACTAGACCTGGAATATTTTCTTACTACTGAGTAACCAATGATAGCATAATATGGGGAAACCATCCATTATTAACACAGAGGAGTAAATGAAGCACTTTGAAGAGAACCACCTTTCAGACCACCAAGGCTCGATTGGCTTAATTGCACCCCATTGTACTAAGTGGTACTTTAATGGGAGGGAGGATGTAATGCAACTACAAGGCACTTGACACAACAGGGAATATGTTACTCATCTGAGAGGATACTTACAGATACTGCAATGATAACAATTGTCTAGTGCCACTTCACACAAATACCTCTCCACATTTCTATGTATTAATTTACTTTTAAATTTGTCACTGGAAGAAAGGGTGATTCTTGCACACTTCAGAATTTTGCAGAAAGCTAAAGGATTTTTTAACTAACATCTAAACTAAATTAAACTTTAAACTAAAAGAGTCCTTCAAACTGCTTGAAGGAACAACTGTATCTTTTGTATGCACTGAGGTGCTCTGTGTGAACCATTATATTGTGTGTGTGTTTGTGCGTGTGTGTGTGTGTGAACATGTTCATCTTTAAATGGAGTAGGAGTACCAATATATTTGTCTCTGAGAATTTATATACTTTGTGAGTAGTGGGCATGCATGAAAAAATGCCTTGTCCCTGTCCCTAGGTTACCAAGAAACAAGATTTACTTTGAAGTTCTAACCTCTTTTTGACCACAATAAATAACAGTTGGCTTAGATTTGCTCTACCAGGGACCCATTGGAATCCACATCTGCCTAGAGGACATGGCCCCATTAAACACAAGGTGGGTTATCTCTGGCTGGGCTGCCAGAAAAGGCTTTAGCAACACTATTCAAAGACAGCAACAAATATCTTTTGATGTAGCTATCTCACTTTGGGGAATTTATCTTTGAAAATCATGGTGTATATATACAGAGCATTGAAAATATATATATATATATATATATATATATATATATATATATATATATATATATATATATATATACACATATACATATACATATATACAGAAGCATGAAATTGTGCTTCCAAGTGTTTTAAATTAGCAAAAATTTGGAAACACAAACATGCATATGCCATGCTAGATCACCAAAGAACTAAGCTATATTCTTACAGTAAAATATTAAGAAACTTTACAAATAATGAAGTAGAAAAAATATTTTGCATTATTGAAAAAAATGGCTAGGTTAAAGTAGATGAAACAAATGATCAGTTAATATGCTAAGAAGCATTCAATTTTGTTTGGATATTTGCATATATAAATAAATTATAGAATAAAAGGATGTGGGGTATTTGAAACAGAATTTATTGGGAATGGTAACATTAGAGATTTTAATTGTTTGTGCTCTTTTGTTCATATTCTATACTAGAAACATATTATACATGAAAATACTACCTACCTTAACATTTGGTATCATGATCCTTCCTAGGCAGGAAACTATTTTTGAGGAAATATTTTGATGTGCCAATTGTACCTGAACATGAGCTATTAGTAGCATGGAAAGAAATGTCAGCAGAAGTGAAGAAAGGTGAATGTAAGCTATTTAAGATGATTTGGTTAATTCAGGAGAGGAAAGGGGAGGACAGAGAAAATGAAGAGCAACAAGAACATGAAGAGCACTGTATGGAAGCAAGGACAGTGTAAAAAATCAGCCAGTAGAAATGCTCCTGAATTGGTATGGGAAAAGGACATTGAAATGACTAGTATTCAATTCAATGCATGTTTTTAAATATTTGTTACTTGTGTTCTTTAAACCCCCTCCAGAAATCTTTAATAAATTTTGACATTTGACACACTCATGAATGTTAGCTGTGAGGATGCATTTCTTAGCTGAGTTTCTTCAGTGTGTAGTGCAAAAAATGCTGGGACAACCTAAGGGAGGTGTTTAGAGGCAGAGCAAAACCATAAGAAGCTGAGTTTGATGACATTCACAACATCTTGGGAGCCTCCACCTTTCCACAGGACATGGAAACCTAGTGGTATGAGTTAAACTTAATGCTTTGTATAGATTTCTGCCCCAGTAAGTCCAAAAGGCACAGCATGGAGCCAAAGAGCATTGTTCTTGCCCCTTAAAATATGATAAAACTCACCTTCAAGGTTTTTATATGTATTTGTCTCTCACACCTCCTTTCCCATTTCTCCATTTTGGATTGGGAATGTCCTTTCTGTGCCTATCTCTGTTATGAAATGGGAATGCCTATCCTATGTCTAGGCCTATCTCATGTATTTGAAAGCATAGAACCTGTCTCATGTACAGGTTCATGGTTTTAGCTTTTCTGGATAAATACCAAAGAGTAGGATAGCTGGGGCTTATATTGGTTCCAATCCTTTTGAGGAATCTCCATAGTGCTTTCCACAGTGGTTGTACTGATTTTCAGTCCCACCAAAACTCTCAAGTTTCACCCATGTCTAATTTAAATAATATTTTGATGAGACCTTAACTGTAGTGTTAATGCTGGAACATGTTAAGTTTGGGGGGACTGTTGGAATGGATGAATGTATGTCCTAAGAAAAACTGACATGAATTTTGGGAAGCCAGGGGAAAGAATTCTATAGACAAAATTGTGTTTCTCCAAAAT
Source organism: Callospermophilus lateralis (assembly GCF_048772815.1). Classification (NCBI taxonomy): domain Eukaryota; kingdom Metazoa; phylum Chordata; class Mammalia; order Rodentia; family Sciuridae; genus Callospermophilus; species Callospermophilus lateralis. The sequence goes on along the minus strand of NW_027512543.1, from coordinate 1,546,563 downwards.
TTATTTTCATTTGTTCAATGTGATGGTATTTAGAGATTGGGCCTTAGGAGGTAAGTAGATTTAGATGATGAGGTCATGAAGATTGTCTCTCCATGATGGAACTGGTGTCCTTTTAAGAAAAGATGTGAGAAAGCACACTCTTGTGTGTGCGCTTGCTCCCCCCACTCCTGTCTCCATGTAAGGACACAGGAAGAAAGATCATGGTCTGCAAACCAGGTATATAAGCATCACTAAAGAATGAAATCAGCTAACACCTTGAACTTGGATTTCTTGGCTCCAGAACTGTGTGAAAATAAACTTCTTTTAGCCACCCAGTCCATGACATTTTGTTAGTCATTCAAACAGTCTAATATGCTGGTATTAAGAAACTAGGGTACAATTGCATTGACATCTGGATTGCAATTTCAAATTAAATTAAAAAATTAAAAAGATGAAATAATTAGCCTGATTTGTGCCACTTGCCTTTTGGAGAAAAATTTCATTTTTTTTTCTGACCTTAGCCTAATACTTTACAATCATTTTAAACCTTCTTTAGTTTCTATACATCCTATGGGACTGTTATTTCAACCTGGCATTCCTCTCCTCCTTGAATGCCTTTCTACTCATTTATTAAAAGTCTAATATTTGAAAGTGATGTAACCCTGGCTCAGATTTCTCTGTTTCCACCCTCAATTTGCTTTAAAAACTATGAAAAAAAACCTCACACTCCAGTTTTTTAGGCTTTAGAACTATTTTGCCTTTTAAAGTTAGTCCTCAGCACCTGTAGACACACAGAGAAAACCCTGGCTTCCTACTTCAATTTTCTCACCTACGTCTACTGTCGGGGGGGGGGGTGACGAATGACTTGTGACTGCTTCAATTTTCTCACCTACGTCTACTGTCGGTGGGGGGTGACGAATGACTTGTGACGTTGATGCAGCAGGAATGAGAGCCGTTTATTGTAGGATCTGAGTGATATTTATACATTTTACACAGCTTATCTAATTAGCATAAAATAGATACAGCAGTCAACCAATAAGGAATCTCCACACTTAATAGCTTGCTTTTGTTACTTCACAAACCACTCCCTCTGGCATTTTGCCAGGCGCCATCCAGACTTGTTTACAGACCTTAACAGTCTACAAAATTTGATTCTGCCTACCTGCTCATATGAATGTCAAAATGTACATTTTAATTTCTTTCAGCAGGAAATTGTGGACCTGTGGCACCTGGACCAGTAGATGGTATGGTGTTCCTCACACTTAACATTAACAGGATTTAGAAAAAGGTATTGCAAGTTCTACAGATTCAAACTGAAAGACATGCATAGGAATATAGGCAGGGACTGGGAAATGAAATACTGTAAGGAGAGTAAAGATGGGGGTTTCACAGAGTGAAACAAGAAATTAACCCTGGCGACTAAGAGAAGAACCATTGTTGTGGATGCTTTGCTGCTGTGCAATCTCCTCAGCCAATGCAAGTGCCTGGAACCAAATATGAGCCCATGAATTACTTGCAAGATGAATAAATGATGAGATGATGGCTACATCTGCATACTTGACTATTAGGACAAACTTTCTAGGAAACACAGAGAAGATTGTTTTTTGATAGTAGGGGATGTTTGAAATATGTAGTCAATCTCAGTTATTTTTCCCATTGTGATTGTTATTAAAAATCCTTCAACATAAAAGCATTTCTGTGATTGTTTTCCAAAGTATCTAGAAAGAGAATATTGAGGAAGATTTTTTTTCACACTCTGCAATCATAATTAAATTAAAAAAAAGAAAAAGAAAAAAAAAATAAAAATCAAGGGATGGGATGAGTGACTTCATGGGAACCCAGAAGGAGAGAAAACAACATAAGCCTATGGAGCTTTCTCCACAAAAGAAAGAATCTTTCAAAAAACCTATGTGAGCCCAAGTAGTGTCCTTGAAGCAGTAGCCAATGGATCTTTGAGTCTTCCACAACTTTTCCAAGAGAAAAGCTGGAAGCTTTGTTGGTATAATAGTAACCAGAGTTTATACATAAAAAACTGAGAGATCCACAACTCATGATTTTGACAATACTGGGGTGAGAACTGTCTTGGTATTTTTTTTCTTTTTGAGGAACATTTATAGAATATTTTGAATTTTTTATGTCACCAGTGATATGTAATTAAATGACACACCAATGTAAAATTAGTCTTTCAATACAATTTTTCTAAAGGTAATTATATGTAATTGAAGAGAAAAATGTTGCTCCTACTTTAAGGTGGTGATCATATCATTCCATCATTTATGATTCATATAATAATCATACCCACAGCATAATAAGATCAAAATGTGTTTCTAAGCAAGGATGCTGATTAAGTAGCATAGTATACCAAGCAATTAAAATTTAAAAAGCTTCCAGCAAAATGCCCAGTGTTTGCAAAGATATGAATTTTTGAGCTGGCTCGGAGACAATTCTCTATGGATTCCTTATATGTCTGTATGTCTTGTGTAGTAAGATATTGGATGCTTTTGTTTTTCAAAGTATCTTTTCCTGGATGTTTGTATAGCAAACATTCTTGGAAAATACATTGTCTCCCTCCACAGCAAGGCAAGTTTGCTTATGGTCAAGAGAAAGAAAGATGAGCAAACTTCTTACAGAAGTGTTCAATACAAAGACTGGGTTCCCTACACTCAGGGTTCCTCTCCAACTTTTCTGTAATACATACTGAACATTCAAGCATCTCTATCAGCCCATTCACATGGCCTCCAAGAAATGTGGGGGCAAAAAAATAACTGACACAAATGGTCAACGCTCATACCATGAGAAATAAAGTTCTTTGTGCCAGACTCAGGAGTTTGTCTTCTGCCAGCCTACAAGGAACTGCAGCAGTCTCAACTGTTACCTTCCAAATAGAATAAACTCTTGATCTTTCATAGTTTTGGCAGAGTCAAATGATCAAGAAAATCTATGATTGTTTTGGATAGCATTAATTCAATTTAAAACTTATTTAAAATGTTTTGGGATAACATTTTAATTAGGACAGATCTTTTAGTAGGACAATTTTACATGTCAAAATGTGTCATCTCTCATATGTCCTAAAGAAAGTGGGCCAATCATATTTGTGAGTCAGAGAGAATGGTATGCTAACTTAGCCCCTCCTGATTCTATGAAGAATGCACTATAAAACTGATAGGAAGAATATTTGGAATGACAAGGGACTGCTCTGATTCTGCCACCAATTGGGAGAGACGTCTTACCACTTTAGCCTATCTAATGGGAGCCTTGGGAAAATAATATTCAAGGAAGCTCATGGTTTTTGGTCCACTACTGTTCTATTATTTCAAGATATGTAGCTGCAAACTAATTACATATTCTCTTCAAACCTAAGTTTTTTTTCTCTAAAAATGGAAGTAATGACAACTTTTATGATTATTATGAGACAAATAGACAATTTATACCATTTTTTGTGTGTGTATGACTTGACACAAAATAGGACCTTAAGATGCTAATTATTACCATAAGCAATTGTACTAATATAAATCATATCTACAAAAGTTTGAGTTCAGCTTCTGAAGATTAGTCATTCCATAGGGACATAATAGAAAATATGTTTTTGTTGAGTCTGAATGAAATATATTCAAGAAATTCTAATATAATACCATTGATTGTACAGTTGTTTTTAAGTACATCTGACATGCTAATTGATTTCTAAAGTTAGAGAAAATTAATGATGGCACAAGGTTCTTGAGACAGAGAGAAAGAATTTGAGATCAAGAACAAGGAGAGAGTTCACACTTTCACAAGAATAAGACTCAAAGCAAACATTAAATTTCAACTGGTAACAGTTGCTCATAGTCTATTATGCTAAGTTTCCTAGAGAACAGTTATAGATGTGACAGATTTTCTACTCAGAAAATCTATATATGTATGTTAAGGGCCATCTCTTCTTTGTCTAAAAAGCATTAAGCAAAATCATTGTAGTAAGCCATCCTTCAAGTCCAACTCAGAACTTGTCACCTCCCAGGCCCTCTGTCTGTCTCAAGAACATTGTGTCATCATTCATTTTCTCTTTCTTCAGTAAGCATGATAATTATTTTAGTAGGTACTTAAGAACAACTGTACAAAAAATGAGATTAATTTGAATTTCTTGGACAGTTAAATTCATAATCAACAAAATACATTTTCTCTTATGTCCTTGCCAACTTTTGTCTTTTTTTTTTTAGTTTTTAAGTAATACATGACTTAGTTGCCTGTTATGATTCTATACATTTCTACACAAGATTCTAACCAAAATCAGGAAAATATGTTAACAGACACTATTTGAAGATAAGAGGACTCAGGTAGTTACAAAATATGCAGGAATCTGCTGATTAATTAGTACATTAGACAATTTAATTGCTTCCAGTATATATGCTAGAAGAAGTTAACACATGTATAAAAAATAATACTGTACAGCACAAATGTAGATGTACAGAGAGAGAGGACATGAAATCCCTTTACAGAATCAAGGACAGTACCTTTAATTTCTTTCTTTTTATGATGGAATTGTTTTTCTCATGAAGTTTTGTCAGGCCCTTAAAATTGATGTCATTTTTATTAATTCTTTTTGTACTCTGATGACAGTTAATGGAATGATTTGAAAGCTATTTGCTTTACAAAAAAGAGCCAATATAGCTGCCTTTTGTGCCCATTCTTAAAGCTTTTACTTCTTTCTCTTGGAATAATTAGTGAAAGAGAAGAAAGATTGCTGTAATTACTAAGCATTATAAACTATATCTGGGTGCTTGAGATTAACAGTACCTGTCATTAAAATTACATCACTTGTCTCATTTTAAAGAAATGTTACTTTTTACTGTTTTAATGATATAATCTGAAAAATATCTTGACAAGTTGCTAATTCTGTAAATGGAATATAGGACCTTGAAAATATGCATTCTTTTTGCCTTATTCAGAAATCTATAAGGGATTAAACTTGTGTCTCCAAGTATATCAATTCTTTATGATTGCCAATATAAAACTGGATGAAACTTATCAATTATTGGGCTGGGGATGTGGCTCAAGTGGTAGTGTGCCTGCCTGGCATGCGTGCAGCCCGGGTTCGATCCTCAGCACCACATACAAACAAAGATATTGTGTCCGCCAAGTACTAAAAATTAAATAAATAAATAAAAAACTTATCAATTATTTAATAAGAACAATTAGAGTTCAAGCATTATATTTTACATCAATTTTTTAAATAAAACAAAAAAGTTAATAATTTTTTAAGTAATCAAACTGCATGCTTTAAGGGCAAGGCTATTGGTAAAGGGTTTAAATACACATAATATTTCCAAGTGTTTCTTGTTCTCTATTAGATTTAACATTTGTGTTTGCAACATTTTCTTCATCAGTCTTTTATTCATTGGTATAAGAATAAGACTACAATATAGAGAATAATTTTTTTCTTGATTACATAGCAATTTTCTCATTATACCAATGCACTTTACCAATAAATTTATATATCTTTAACAAGTGCAATCAGAATATTGTCAAATGCAAATAGCAGAAATACTGAAGACACAAAGGGAAAAAGGTATTGTGAATAATAAAAGCATAAGTCAAAAAATTATCAACAGATTTCCAGGCTGTTTTTCCAGATTTGAAAATATATAACTATCAAGTTATATTCTGAAAGAACTAAAGGTCTTAAATTATCTTAATTAAGCATTCTTACTGTGGCAAGAAAATCCACAAGCTATACAAATATATTTTTAATTAGTTGGATAATTAAATGGTTTTTAACAGCAAAATTTTATATTATGCACCTTATATTTCCATGCTAGACATGGTATATAATTATGGTAAATATGAAAACCAACAATAAAAATATTTGAAATTAATGGTACCCAAAGTTACCCTTGAAATTTAATGCTTTTCCCACCATGAAACAACAAAGTTGATTCTATTAAATGTGATAAATAAAATGTAAATTAAAATTTTAATAAGGTGCTTGTTAATCCATTTGTTCAAAGCTAACTTGAACTCAGTAAAATAAGCTCCTTATTATGAGCACTAGAGATATGATTTCTTCTAAATCTCAAGGGCAAATAAGTGTTAGAAGACTGCTTGTCCTAAGATAGCTACATAAAGTGTTAGGAAAATTATGAACTAGACACGTTTTCTGTGATGCATTTCATTTAGAAAATCAATTCTGTGTTGTTAAAGATAGTAAAAGTACTCTAAGAGCAATCACAAGACTGGATTAAAATGCCAAAATATATCCATATAGACCTGTTATGAGGTATTTATACTTACTCTGGTTATTTTATCACAAAGAATTGCAGGAAAAATAGTTCTCAATTAATTGTTGATTATCACCCGATTACTGAGCCACAGAGTTTCTCCTGGAAAGTGTAGAAAATAAATAGTGTTTGTTAGATGTTCTCTAATCTCCAGCAGAGTATTTCTCAGCTCTGTGAACTTGCAGATCGACTAGTTAATATGGTACAGCTAATGGATTTATAATAAATTCAGCATAAATCTGAGCATCAATTTTGGATAACTTGGAAAAATAATTCATTGTGAATTAAAAATGAAACAACTATTAATTCATAATAATGATTAACAATACATAGAGAGAGATGAATGTTGTTTTTTGAAAGTTCTTTATACTAGGAAGTCTGAAGCTAGACCATCACTGAGAACTTGAGCCATCAATTAAGTTTAACCATTTAGAGTCAGTTCTTACCTTCTATTTGCACTACATCATACAAGTCACTATTGTAGGGGATCTAAAATGACAATATATGGTAAATGGCTCTGGAAGGCAATTCTCAATGCCCATATCAAGCCTGGGAATTTTTGGCAGTATAAAGTCAATACTGAGCTTCTTTATGCAACGTCAAGTCAATAATCATCCCATCTATAATGTGGAAAAGGTTATGAGATATTTGTATAGTGCTAGCGACTTCATAAAATGAAAATTGAAACAAAGAAGAAGAAAACCATAAGCCATAACTTACACTAATGGTTACTAAATGTTACCTAAGAAGTAGTGGTCCTGAAGCATATTTACCACATTTCAAATTAATTATAGGACATTGAATAGCCAATATTTTGGGGAAAAAAGTTGAAGGATTTGTACTTTGTTTCAAACTTCATTGTTATGTTGCAAAATTCTTAGACGAAATCATAGATTCAATTATTTATGAACTTATGTTAGGCAATAGGTTCTCAGAAGTAATTTCCCAAACACATTAAACAAAAGAAAACATAGCTATTTTGAACTCTATCAAAATTAAAAACTTTGTACTTTAAAAGGTACCATGCAGAAAATGAAAAGGTAATCCACAGAGTGAAATAGAATCTCTGAAATTTGTATATTAAGTGGGTGATTTTTATCTGGAATATGCAAAGTATTTGAAATTTAACAGTAAAATGACAAACCAATTTAAAACTTGGGCACAGGATGGGGACAGTTCTCCAAAGAAAATATGCAAATTTTAATAATTACACAAAAAAACCTTCAGTACTATTAGTGACTAGGGATATGCCAACCCAAACCACAGTGAGATAGCCTTTCTAGGAAAACTTAAAAAAATTAAATAAATAGGCAAACAATAACAAGTATTGGGGAGTGTGCAGAGAAATAGGGACCATTCCTGTTTGAATTACAAAATGGTACAGCCACTTTTAAAAAAGAGTTTGGCAGTCTCTCAAAGTGTTAATCAGGGTTATCATAGAACTCACCAATTCTACTCCTGGGTGTAAGCCCAAAGGAAATAAAAATGTATATTCACCTGAAAATATACACACAAAAGTTCAGAATAACATTATTTAGAATAAACAAAAGGTAGAAATTATCTAAATGACCAATCACTGATGGATCGATAAATAAAATATGGGATATTAATATAATAAATATTATCCATCCATAAAGTGTGATGTGTTGAAACATGTCACAAAATGGGTGAATTCTGAAAACACATTCTAGGAAGAAGCCATGTACAATTGCCAGATTTTGCATTATTGATTTACATGCACTGTTAAAATATGCAAGTCATTAGAAACAGAACTATTTTAGTGGTTTGCCAGAGTCTGAGAGAAGGGAGAATGCAGGGGGCGGGGAAGTTGCTAATGGAAGTGGAGCTACTTTTAGATGTGATGGAATGTTCAAAAATTAATTAGTGATAATGTCAACTTTGTCAATATACTAAAAATGATGCAATGGTATTCAGGGCTATTAGTGCCTATCTCACTAGGATTATAGGAAGAAAGAAAAATGTTTTTAAATAGCACAAGACTCATCTTCAAGTTATGTTCAATTTGGGGAGAGGATTTCAAAGAAAACTTTGTGGCAATCTGAAAGAAATATTGGTTTAATAACTATAAATAACAACTCAGTGGAATTGAGCAAGAAGGCAGTCAGAAACTTTAGAATCCACATTAAATGGAAGAAAAAAGACAAATGGTTTTGACTAGATTCTGAAATTAGAAGACTATAATTACCAAGTATGTATAAGAACTATGACACAAAACCAATGGGGTCTTGCTCAGATTAGAATCATACGAAAAGCACCTTTCTTCAAAAGTTAGCAGGAATGATGAAAATAGCTTTAAATAACAATAGGCTATGATAGAAGACTAACACAAATGGAAAAGGAATGGACATATTAGAAAGTATTTAATGTTTCTACAAAGATAAGTGATTTAGAAACACATATTTAAAATATGTGATGAAAACTGCATGTACTGTTAGTTTAATTTTTCTAGCATTTTTAAGTTAAACAAAATGTAGTAGGTATTTCTTATACCTTTCCCTAAAAAGGAAGACAGGTGAGAATTAGAATTGAGCTTTACTAATGGTAAGATAAGCACTGAAAAGATAAAACTACCAAAATATACAAGAAAATTAAAACAGATAGTTACAATGGGGACACAGAGCAGCATGATTTTTTTTATAACTAGAAATGACTTTTTATTATTCTTTATTTAGTGTTAAAATTTAAACAAAGAGCAATGTTTTTTATTTTTTATTATTAGTTGTTCAAAACATTAAATAGCTATTGACATATCAGCATGATATTTTGAATGGCATTATTTTGAGTGTTCATTCACAATCTTGAAAGCAGAAGAATATTGGTGAGATTACATGAGAGTAGAATTTAAAAATTTAAAAAAAATCTCTCTCAGAGTATAGCAGGGGTTTCAGTGGCTAAACAGGGATAATAGAATGGTGCTTCCCAGACAACTCCAAAACACAGATAAAGCTGACAAAATGCAGCAAAAATTTAGTAAAATGGAAGATTTTAACTTCTTAGTCATCAATTGGAATTCCCACTGGATACGGGTAAAGCAACTGAAAACATTTCACTTGGCTTACTAACAATTTCATCTGCCCAAAGATAAAATAGATAAGATAGGTGGGATGGGATGGGATGCTCTGAATATTTTTTTTCCAATAGGGATGGATTGGATGGCAAAGTGGAAGTGACAGAGACTTTGGGAGAACGTGCTACTGACATCTCAGAGAAAAGTGAGTAGAGTCAGATACGAAGCTGCTCCCAGTGTCCCCAAAGGTAGAGATACTTTTTTTCCTTAAGTCTGTATCATTTATTTTGATGTTTCAGTATCTTTCAAGAAGTAAAGAAGAATGCTTTTATTAGAAATCCTATGCACAAATGTATGCAACAAATAGGGGAGAAGGATCCAGTGGAGACTAAAATAAGTGTTTATCTAAGAAAGTAATTTAAAACCAACAAGAAGATTTTTGTCTTTAGAAAACAGATATAAGATGCTCAAATAATAACTGGTCAATCATTTTTTACACAACTGACATAAAACTTTTTAGCAGTTAAAAAGTTATTAGTCTTTATAGACTTGGGAAAAATCTTAATAAGTTGATTCTAAAAATAGATTAAAGAACCTTAAAATAATACATGACTAGGCACCAGCTGAATGTTTGAGAAGTTCATGTGATTCTAAAAAAGAGTATTGTATTTTACCTGATTTCTCAATGTTCACATTATCTGAGCAATTGAATGTATATCCTATACATGCAAATATATACGATACAAAAATTACATTCTAAAATTCACATTCTCGTTCTTTTAATTTTTAAGGCAAGTCTAGTGCATTTTCTATTTTTATGATAATGATCTGAAATGGCCAATAATGTGAAATTGTGCCAAAATACTTCATGATCTTTAAAAATATTCAGGTGTCAGCCTTTCATATTAGGTCTGCTGAGGTTAATTAATAAAGAAACATTATCATTATGTCTATTACTAAATTAAAATTTTGCACAAATAATCCACATTTGAATGTTTGCAAGAAAGTGCTCTCTTTACTATCTCATTAGGGTGTGGGATAGGGATCAAAGGAAATAAAAAATCATTTGACAACATTTTTTTTCCCATGAGTAGGGAGCCCATTAGAGAGAGAAAGAAATAAACACAGGACTGGGGTCCAGATAAGAGCTTAAGCTCTTTCTGTTCAAACCACTGGGATGTGCTATTGTAATATATTCACTGGCAAGATACATTACTGAGCAAATGATGGAATCTATTATATACAGAAAAACTGACTTCCCATCAACTGCATAATATTGAAAAAATGTAATGAGGACTGTCAAAATGTGAAATAGTATAAAATATATTCATCATTCACATCTAAAAGAGAAAGAGAAGCACCTGCCCATTGCAGACACCTAAAGGTAAATGAACAATAGATGGAAGGGTGGTGGGGCCTCCAGTCTGGAATGGCGATGTTCATATTTACCTTGTGCTATATTTATTGGCTATTTTTTAACTTTAATAAGACTTGAAAAATCGTTTCAGTGAAGGTGCAAGGTGTAGATATGTCTTAGCCAAAAGGCAATAATTACAATACAGCATAAGTCAAAAAGCCACAGGCTGTTAGAGTTCAAACTACTATTCATCCAATCCTGGTTAAATCCAGTAGGCAACTGAAGAGAAAAATCTAAGCATTTATAAATATTTATGTGTTCTATAGAGAGAGGTCAGAACATTACTTCTTTTATTTATTTATTTTTCTAAAACCAAAAAGTAAAAATCTTCACATTCCTTCCACTGAATGACATAGGTTTACTCTTTATCCATTTTTTTACATTGAAATATAAACATAATGTTACTAATTGATTAACCAACTACACTTGTCAAAGTCAATAAAATCATGATGAGTAAAACCAATAAATGCTTCAAATGGGTTATGTGAATTATTTTCAAGAAGAAAATATAAACATGGAGAATTACATTCTAATTTTTGCACACCTATTTTAAAGTATAACCAGGTGAAAATCTAATGAATCATTTGGGATTTGCAAGCAGCATACAAGTTTGAAACACTTTTACTAGAGAGTGACCACTTCTTTATATGTAGTTTTTCTGCTCACCATTCCAACCAGAGGAAGGAAATTTCTGTTATTCTGTATTTAATATATTCAGATTACTCCAGTTGTATTTATTTATTTGCGTTATTTTTTCTTTTTATTTCTTCTAATTAGTAATATATGACAGGATATATTTTGACATATTATACATATATAGAATGTAATTTCCCGTTCTTCTAGTTGTACATAATGTAGAATTACAGTGGTTGTGTATTTGTTCATGCACATAGGAAAGAAATATCTGATTCATTCTACTATCTTTTTTAAAAAAAAAGACAGTGTCTTGCTATGTTTCTTACACTGGCTTCAAATTGTTAATTTTTTTAAAAAAAATTCTTTCCTTAAAATCTTAGTATTCATTATTGAATGTTATAAAAATTACCCAAGTTTTCAAATCTTCTGACAACTCATAGCAAAAGTAGTAAAACAATTTGTGATCATTTACCAAACTTCAGTCCATAGAAACTGATTCTTGTAATCTCTAAATCATTCTAGAAAATTTCCAGAAACAGGTAACTAAATGGAGACACAGTATATGCTTTCCTACATGGGAAGATCTCTCAAGTAAAAGAAGCTGTTGAAATGAAATTCAAGGCCTCAGAAACAAGTTTCATTTATTTGGTAAAAAATTTCAAAGGGTAGATTTTTCACTCCAGACAAGAGAAATGTTTTGAGAATTTAAGCTCATTATTTATTTGCCTGAGGGTAGTGAGTTCTCTGATGATGGAGATGAACATTAAAATATATGTTAGTTATCCATTCAGTTTCTGAAAATATTTCCTCATTGAAAGTTGAAATAGGGAAAAAAACATTAACATGCTTTAAAATTCTGAATCCTATGGTTGGTTCAAAGAAAAAGACATATAATTTTAAAAAATTATATGTCTTTTTTTCCATTCTTTCTCATTTCATTAAATTAAGTAGGTTTCTTAGATAACTCAAAGAGATTGTAAATGATTAAAACTCTGAAAAAACAGCTGTAGCTAGAGTATGGGAAAATTATAATTTTCATGTAGCAATGATGAGAATTTAATTATTATAAATATTCTTTAGGATCTTAGGAATGTGGGTCAAGAATTATTTTCTAAAAAATAACATACAAGGATATCTCAGAGCTATACATGGGATAATTAATATTACTTATGGCTACAAATTTGAAACAATTTAGCAATGACTGATAAATTATAGTTCATGGAATAAGAGACAACCACTAAAAGCAATGATGTGGAACTGTATTTATTTACATGAACTGATGAGAAAACTTATCTGTATAAAAACCAAATCTCTCTTTCTGTGATTAAATGCACATCAATATAAATACACCTACAGAGACACATTTAGACTCAAAGTTAAACATGGATATCAACATTTACATTTTTCTTTATTTTTCTCTGCATTATTTAGCCTTATTAAAAGGGTATATATTTTCAACAAATAATTATTGAATTATTCAATAACTGAAATCAGTTTATGTTAGGAAAGGAGTATCTAAGGAAAGGAAGAATGAAGGAAAATATGTTGATTGATATAGAGAAAAATGAATCCAAGTCAGCACACAAGATTTAATATATAAAAATTAATTGAATTAATATGAGCAAAAGAACAATTGCATTTATAATAGTAGTAAAAACAATCCAATGCTTAAGAATGTATTGAACATATTAAATAAACACTGAGTTACTGCTTCATGAATGCCAGGCCCCACTTCAGGCACAGAAACATCAGGCCCCCATCGTCATGGAATTTCCATGAAGGTTGTGTTCTTTAAACATTCTAGATAACATTTCAATAAATATTCTTTTATGAGTAACTTTTCAAAATTATATGCTGTTACATGATTCTATAAAATTGTACTCTAGGACATTTGAGTTTTAAAATTGTGATCAGCATGTCTAAATGTTTTGCAATGAAATGGTACTCTGAGTACGCGCTTATATATAAACAATGGAAAAACCTGATTATGTACTTACTTAAACCTAACATTTTAAATAGTTCTAAATTTGAAGTAATATCAATTTCAAAAATAATCATACAAAGAAGGAAATAAAAAACAAAAGGATAATTATCAAATATGCTAGTGCAAGAAGCAAAGGTCTTCGCTATTTAAATTAGAAAAAAAGTGTATTCACTACTAAATTTTCCAGTAGTCCTTCCTCATGTACAATAAGAGTTAAGTCCTATATTTTTCAAAACTGAATAAATTTTAAAAACTAAATCAGATTTTTAAAAAAATTATCCATATAAAAAAATTTCCTCCTTTCACTTGAAAGTATAGCAGTATGTTACCTTATTAAAATACCAATATGTAAAATATATGTCATTAGTAAAGAAAAAATTAAAAGTCTTCTCAACATCGAGGTTAGTAGGTTTATAAAAGTGACATAGTTTAGACACATAAGATTATTTAGTGAACTAAAATATTAAAGAAAGGCCATCAAAAGTAAAACATCCCTCTTAAGCATGAGGCTTAGGTAGGAGGATCAGAAGTCGGAGACCAGCCTCAGCAACTTAGTGAGGCCCTGAGCAACTCAGCGAGACTCTGTCTCTAAATAAAAAATAAAAAGGGCTGGGGATGCGGCTTGGTGGTCAAGGGCCCCTGAGTTCCATCCCTGGTACCCAAATACATAAATAAGTACATAAATAAATAAATAAATAAATAAGACTAAAATGTCTACTTGGGGAGCTTTTGATTTAATGCTGAAGGAAAGAGAATGCAGTGGAAGTGTGCAGCGTTTGGAAGTGGGGAGATATCATGGGACCCTGTTTTTTCCCCCACAGCCATCTGATTTCCTTGTGGCTGGCACTCTGTCTTCCTGCAGTGCCTCTCTGGGGGACTGAATCTGCCCCTTGATCTTCCCCAGCAGGTCCCCGTAAGCACTCAACTATGGGGCTCTTGCTTTCTCTCTCTCCCCACCTGTCTCTCTCTGCCTCTGTCTCTGTCTCTCTCTCTTTTGGGACCATGGCTGCTGAGCCACCCCCAGCCCCTGTATGACACTAATGCTGAACTGAAGAGTTCTAATTCTGAACTGTGTGCAGAAGCTAAGCTTTGTGTCACATTTAACTTAGGCTTTTTATTTTTAATTTTTGGTACCAGATATAGCACCCAGAGGCATTTAACCCCTGAGCCCTGTCCTCAGCCCTTTTTATATTTTCTTTAAAGATAAAGTCTCGCCAAGTTGCTGAGACCTTGTACAACCACACCTGGGTTTTATGTTTAAATTTTTTCTCTCCATTGTTTTTTCTTCATTTCTCCTTTTCCATTTTTATTTCCTATTTTCAGGGTCTCACTATGTTTCACAGGCAGTCCTGGAACTCCTGGGTTCAAACCATCCTCTTACCTCAGTATGCTGAGTAACTATGGCTACAGATGTGTGCTATTATGCCTGGCTTACTTTTCCTTATTTAAACATGTGCCAGTGATTTTATTTGACTCATTAATTAAACATATGAACAATATTCCAGCAGCTCAGGAGGCTGAGGCAGGAGGCTCACAAGTTGGAGGCCAGCCTCAGCAACTTAGCCAGACCCTTAGCAACTAAGTGAGACCTTATCTCTAAATAAAATATAAAAAGGGCTGGGGATGGGGCTCAGGGGTTGACGGCTCCTGAATTCCATTCCTGGTACCAAAAAGAACCAAAAAAAGTGTAACCAGTAATGTAGGACAACCTTTCAAATTCCTGAATATTATTATTTTTAAGATCTTAAATTTAAAAAAACCCACCATTTTTCTAGGCTGGGGCAGGGGCTCAGTGGTAGAGCACCCACCTAGCATGTGTGGGGCCCTGGGTTCAATCCTCAGCACCTCATAAAAATAAGAATAAAAATAAAATAAATGTATTGTGTTCATCTACAACTTAAAAAAATAATAAAAAAAAACATTTTTTTGTGAGACAGAAACGTGATAAAACTGGCCTTCACACAGTTGCTTGTGTTGGAGTTGCTCAGCAGGAATTAAAATGCTTTAAATTTTGAAAAAGTAGAGGTCACCAGGGTCCTTGGTTGGGAGTGGCCCCTGGGGTGGGGTGGGTAGGGAACACAGCAGGGGCTTTTGAGGGCAGCAGTTGAAGAGAAATTTCTAGATCCTGCCACAGAATGAAAGAGCAGGCCGTGACCTCCCCTCAGACATGAGCCTGCTGTCCCCACACATTTGACTTCCTGCGAAGCTGAAGAGGGATGGAGAGAGGGTCATCTGTCCCCGATTGTGTCGCTCCCTTGACATGATAAATGTCCCTGTCAGGGACTTAGAAACCTAAACCAGCAGATGAAACCCATGTCCTTTGTTCTGTTGTGGCTAGAGACACCACCCTCAGTTCTCCCCCTGGCCCACAGCTGGGCCCACTGTCCACAGGTTCTTCCTCTGTCTGCTGGTCATCACCAAGAAACTTCTAGACAAATATGAGTAGCTGAGAGACAGGGATGCCTTTCTTCCCCTCCTGGGGGAATTTCATGTCGCTGTCCCCTCACAATGAATATGGGCAGACATTCCATTTGGAGGAATTTCCTCTTTGCAGAATAGAAAAGTTTCTATAAAAAATTGAAAGTAGACTTGAAAGGCAAGAATTTTCCAAGCACGACAGCGTTTTCTGATACCTTCATGTTGTCTGGGAAATTTCTTTTCTTCTTCTTTTTTTTTTTTTTTGTACCAGGGATTGAATCCAGGGGCCCTCGACCTCTGAGCCCCATCCCTAGCCCTATTTTGCATTTGATTTAGAGACAGAGTCTCCCTGAGTTGCTCAGGGCCTCAGTGTTGTGGAGGCTGGCCTCTAACCAATGATCCACCAGCCTCAGCCTCCAGAGCTGCTGGGACTTGGGGTGTGCACAGCTTCTCCGGACTTTGTTTGAGAAGTTTGTCTTGGGGTTCAGGTGCTGGAAATTTGGTTCATCAAACACAGAATGAGGCTAGTCTTTTGGATGTTTTCCAAAAGCCCCATTTATAGGCTCTCGGGTGGATCCCAGGCAGAGGAGAGCTTACCCTTAGCTTCCAGTCTTGAGTGTCCCTGTCCTTGTTGGGTTTCTGAAGAAGAGAAGGCAAGGGATGGCGTGATAAGATAATGCCCCCCTTGAACAGTGGGAAGTGGCCTGAGTGTCTGATCCTGTGGCCATGTGTCTCTGCCTTTGGCACATTTCCATATCAGCTCAAAAGGAGCCCGATGGTGGCCTGCAAGCAGAAGTCCTCTGTGACCTCCCCATTTGTCAGGAGAGCAGCGACCCTCAGCTCTTCTATTTTTTTTTTTTTTTGAGGAGGGGCACCAGGCATTGAACCTGGGGCACCTAAGCACGGAGCCACCTCCCAGACCTTTTTTGAATTTATTTGGAGACAGGATCTCATTGAGTTTATCAGGGCCTCACTGGGTTGCTGAGGCTGGCCTCCAGCTTGCCCTCCTGCCTCGCCATCCTGAGCTGGGATGAAAGGCATTGGCCACCGCTCCCTGCAGTGTTGCTCTGCAGCCATGATGGTGTCACTGGGTTGTACTGTAAGGTGACTTGTCAGTTCTTGTGCTGTGGCAGTTTTAGGTACGAAGGTTGTTTGTGGGGAGGAGATGGATGTGAAGAGAAGGATGGTCCCATTTCTCACTGTGTCCTCATCGGCCATCCCTCCCAGAGCTGCGGATAAAGGAGGCCAAGCAGGTCTATGAGCGGAGGTGACCGAGCTGACGCCATGTGGGACCGAGAACCCCGTGGGCGGCTACGGCAAGACCATCAGCCACATGATAATGGGCTCAATACAGCCAAGGGCATCAAGCAGATCAAGGGGAGTCTTTCCTGAGCCCTGTCCTCAGCACTGTGGCACCGGGCAGGTGGTGTGACCTCTGAGTCCCTCTTTCCTTGCCCTCTGCACTGTCGATGCCATATGGGACACTCAGGATAACATCGTGTAGTACAAAGGGACACCTCGTAGAGGGCATGGATGTAGTTCCCTTCATGAGGTAGCTCTTTCTTTTCTTATTACTCCTGGGAGTTGTGTGATTAAGAAATTTTTTCTGCCATCTCATCTGCCACATGATGACTATTGGCCACCCAATCACAGTGGAGCACGCCTGTCATCCCAGCCACTCAGGAGACTAAGGCAGGAGGATCACAAGGTGACGCCAGCCTCATCAATTTAGTCAAGGACCTGAGCAGCTCAGGGAGATCCTGTCTCCAAATAAAATAAAAAATGGGGCTGGGGACGGGGCTCAAGGGTAAGTCACCCCTGGTTTCAATTCCCAGTACTGCCCCCTCACCTCCCCAAAAAGTCAAAGTGGAGATTATTTTGTTTTCTTTTTTCTTTCTTTTTCATAATATTTTTACTCATACACTGTTTTTATGATTGACTCACACTAGCTCTGTACCTGTCTTCTGCTACATAGACAGGTACCCTGCTGCAGGCTTGGGGAAGTATTTTACCTGTGGCTCCTCGCAGCTGTGTGCTTGTGTGTACAGGTGCCATGAATCTCATTTCCCTGTTTTCCAGATCAACTCTTCAGGTTCAGAAAGAGACTTCACAGTCATCCTGTGTCCAGTGCTGGCTGAGGACCAGGGTGGCTGTGAGTCCCTTGGTGCTGGGTGACCCCTGTGAGTCCTCTGAGCTCTCTGTGGCTCAGTTTCTCATCTCTAGACCACTCTCGATCCACCATAGAATCTCTCCATCTTTCCCCCTTTTAAAATTTGATGGTTCTTTGATTCTCTGAGGTGGTTACTGGGTCAATGCTTTATGGAGATCATGAAAATGTCACTTCTTCCAAGGGCTATTTTTCTATTTTCTAAAGGGGCCTTAATCTCAGGAGCGTGGCTCTGCAAACCTCTCTCTCTCTCTCTCTTTAATCACTCACCACATCCCGTCCACCCTGGATTAATGAAGTTCTGAGAATGTGGCCCCTTCTCAGTAAGGACACCTTGAGCCAGTTCATCTGGTAAATCAACCCTATGAAAGTGCCTGAGAAGAAAAGAGAAAATTTGACCTCTTCCACATAGGAGAGAGGACACAGGAACACAGTGGAAATTTGAGACATCCATTGGTCTGCATCATCCAGCTTCTCGAAAAAAATAGCCTAATGGAGAACAGGAAAATTGTCTTCCAAAACAAAGGTGGTATCTACCTCTGATCCCAGCAGCTCGGGAGGCTGAAGCATGAAGATCGTGAGTTCAAACCCAGCCTCAGCCAAAGCAAGGAACTAAGCAACTCAGGGTTACCCTGACTCTAAATAAAATGCCAAACAGGGCTGGAGATATGGCTTGGTGGTCGAGGGCCCCTGAGTCCAATCCCTGGTACCACCAGCCCCCCAAAACTCAAGTTCTTCTGGGCAGTTTCCCCACATGGATGAGATATTGGGACAGAAGGAGCTCAGGTGCATTGTGTGGAGTTGTGAAGTGTCTGACTTTGAAGGAGGCTTACCAATCTTGGCCTGGGGACTCCCCAGCCCTGGTCCTGTTTGCACAGTGTCCCAAGGAGGCCAGAGAGGCTGGAACCTGGTGAGCTTCTGGCAGCTCTTTTGGGGTGCATTTGGAAACATGATCCACCCATTTTAAGTGTGTGTGACCCACAGGATTTTGATGCATGACATAGTTTACACTCCTCATCTTAATTCTAGAACATTTTCATGAGCTTCCAAGGGACCTCATTCCCATGAATGGCCACTTGCTGTCCCCTCCCCTGGCCTTTAGCCACCACAAACCAACTTTGTTTCTGGATTTGCCTTTTGGGGGCCCCCTCCTGCCGAGAGAGCCCTGCACTGGGTGTTAGTCTGTGTCATGGCCCCTGTCACCCCACTTTGACTCTTGACACTGTCTCGGACAGATCTCAGGTGTGTTTCCACAGGGTGGCCATCTGTAACAGCTGCTCTGGAAGCTCAGCCTCAGGACCTGTCTGCCAGCTGGGTCCTGCAGAGGCTGCTGTTCTTGCCAATTCACACCCCTGGGGAAGAGCAAGGCCCCATAGAGCACTGTCATTCTGAGATGGTTGTGCACAGCCCTGAGGGGCAGGAGGGTGCTAGGATTTGCTCTTTTGTGGTCCTGGGGCTCAAATCCAGGGCCCTGGCCATAGCAAACTAGCGCTCTGCCATTGAGCTGGGCCCCAGCCCCAGGGCCAAGCTATGTTGTCTAGACTGGCCTCCACCTTGGTGATCCTCCTTCCTCAGCCTCCCGACCCAGACAGTTTTGGGGATTCCAACTTTTGTTTCCCCTTCTGAGCTGGACTCTTCTGTGGATGCTTCTGGGTGCTGCCACATAAAGGAGGAGACTGAGCCCCAGAGAGCCAGAATCACGGGCCACATCAAATGCAGCCTCAGGTGGCTAAGCAGGAAGCTCTGGTGTTGCTAACCCAAGGACTGGAGCTGTAGTGGTGATCCTGGGTGTGCCGTTGGGCATGGCCATGGACATATGTCCCCTCTAAGGGCAGCTGTGTCTCTCTGAGAATGCTTCTACCACTTTGCAACCCCTGAAGGCAAGGCAAGGAAGAGTAATGTTGACGTTGTCTTGTCCCCTGCAGGCAGACATGGTCACCCTCAGGTTCACCTCCTGGGGTGGTAACCCCCCAGTCCAGGCTCTTGTGCCCAGCCACATACCTTCATACCCACCCACTCCTAGGGTCGCTGGCTACCTCAGGTGTCTGTCTATATGTCTGTTTCTCTCTCGTGTTTAGTCCTATGAACTGAACCCATAGTCCTTAAGCAGGGAGCCAGAAGCCTGCCCTTTTTATTTTGCTTTGTATTGTTTTGAGATACAGTCTCCCCTCACAAAGTTGCTGAGTCTGCCCTTCAACTTGGTGATCCTCCTGCCTCAGCATCCTGAGTCCCTGGAATTACAGATGTGAACCGCTGTGCCTGGCCCCTCAGGTCTCTTATGGAAAGGTACCTTCCCTTGGGGTCAGAAGGAATTGGAACG
Source organism: Callospermophilus lateralis (assembly GCF_048772815.1). NCBI lineage: Eukaryota > Metazoa > Chordata > Mammalia > Rodentia > Sciuridae > Callospermophilus > Callospermophilus lateralis. Next base: position 1,526,360 of record NW_027512543.1, on the reverse strand, counting down.
TGCATCATGGTTGTCTAAGTCCCCCTTTGTCTGGTTGGTTTTGCTTTAACTCGATCCCAGCATTTTTGAAAGTCTGCAGAAGAACTTGTGAAGTCCAGGGACATCATCTACATGGATGACATCAACATCAGGGCTGTGAAGGTATGCTCCCCGGGGACTGTGCCATGCCTGAGGGTCTGCCAGAGAAAGACCTGGGTGACCAGGACATCACTTTGCTCAGTGGGGGTGGGTGGGGGAAGGTCAGCAGCTGTCCCTTTACCTAAGTCACCTTGACTTTTCTGTCTTCCTCTCCTAGTGACTTAAGCAGGCAGAGTGTTCAAGACCCAAACCCTGTGGGGGACAGGGACCAGACAGCCTTCGTCCCTTCCTGCTGCACCAGGCGGCATCTTCAATCTTCCTTTATCTCCCTGGTGTCCCTCCCTGAGTCCTGAGCCTGGGGACTTCACCAGGTGGCTCCTCCTCTATCTGCTGCTGCATCCCACGGTGGCTGCACCTCCCTGATTTATGGATGAGCCTAAGGCCTCGTGTCACCCATACCACCTAGAAGAGCCTGGGCCCCCTGCTCCAGTGAGTCCCCTGGATGCTCCTTTATCAGGAGTAAAAAGAAAGGGATTCAACTCAGGGGCTCTTGACCCCTGAGCCCCGTCCCCAGCCCTATTCTGTATTTTGTTCAGAGACACGGTCTCAACTGAGTTGCTCAGGGCCTTACTAAGTCACACTCTCGGTGTTTTCTGTCTTTCTGGTTCAACAGGAGATGGGCCTGGGCCTGCTCAGCGCAGGTGGCAGGAGGGCCTCTTCCACCCCAGCAGTTGAGGGCCATGGGGACAAGTCCTCGAGAATGCATGCTGGGGTAGGAATTAGGAAAGAACCCTGTGGTCCAAGTGTCTCAGAATGGCTAGAGCCAGAAGTGACCCCCCAGTTCCCCATACTGGCTGCTGAGTGGCAGACAGTGGGAAATTCAGTGGCTCTCAATGAAGAAGCCCTGTCTCAGGAGCTAGGAGACCACAGTACCAGGCCACCCATGGGTCCCTGCCACTGGCTCTTCCCTTGCTCATGAAATCCGAGTGAATGGCCCAGGCTCATGGGCTGCACTCTTTGGTCCCCCCAAGTCGCCTGATGTGACCGAACAAGATCAGGGCGAAAGTGCTTCCTGCAGCCTTGAGGGCAGCTGGTGTCAGCCTGTCCAGCTTCTGGGGGAGCTCAGGGCACCCTGGGTGGCATTGGGGACCAGGGGTTCTGCAGCCACCACCTGATAGTGTAGAAGTCCCCTCTCCGGGTCCCCTTACTTGATCTCCTCACTGGGTCCCCATCACTGGGTCCCCTCGCTGGGTCCCCTATCTGGGTCCTGCCTGGCTGGCTGAGGGCTTCACATGGATACATGGCATCCCCTGCTGGGGAGCCCTGTTCACAGTCCCCCAGGGTCCCTGGCCTGGCCAGCAGGTGTCTTCAGAGGGTGCTGCTCTGTCCACCCTGAGCCCCAGAGAAAGTTCCATGGGAAGGTGTCTCTGACCCGAGAACCTGCCTGCGGGGATGGAGCCCCGTGGTCTCCAGAACAGGACCCTGGTGCCCAGTCCCGGGGTCATGGTCGAGCAGCACTGAGGGATGTGACCCTGCCCCCCAAGCCCAGGAGCAGGGGCTGTTACCTGGTGTCCAGGGAGCACGCAGCCCAGAAGCAGGCTGGGCTGTGACCAAGGCTGGACTGGGCCAGGAGCTGGGGCTCTGGGCAAAAAGGGGTTGTGGTGGGGCGGAGGAGTATCTGGGACATGGGCACACTGTGGGTGACTCCTGACCTGCTGCTGACAGGCTGCTCCCCAGGGGACCTTCCAGCTCCCTGCTCTGCTGACCCGCGTCTGACTCTGGGGCCCATGAGGGACAGGGGGAGAAGGTACAGTGTTGGCTGAGGGCTTCTTCTCCTGAATTTCCGCATGGGCCCGCTGGGACAGTGGAACATCTTAATGTGCTGAGAGCCCATGGGGCTGTCCTGACTCGGGGACCTTCCCAGGCCAGAGCCAGAAAGTGTCCACCCCAGCAGCACCTGGCTTCAAGGCCCAACCCCACCCAATACATTTAGAGACAGTGTCTCGCTGAGCTGCTTATTTAGTACCTCACTTTTTCTGAGGATGGCCTCCAGCTACAATCCTCCTGCCTCAGCCTCCCAAGCTGCTGAGATGACAGGCGTGGGCCTGTGCAGTATCCAGTCTTTTTAAAAATCTTAGATGATGAGTCTGGACAGCAGCCTTGACTTCCTCATTTCCTTCTGTGTGGGGCTAAGGAGGAAGATCAGCAGCTCCTGTGCCAGGCCAGCTCCAGGTCATAGGCGTCAGGCCATAGGCAGTGGTGTGGCCTGGTCCCAGTGGGAGCCTGTGACCTAGTCCCAAGTGAGGCTTTGAAGAGCAGCCCTCTGGAGATGCAGCTTCTACACCCTGGAAAACTCCAGTAGCACTTAGTGTGTCCACAAAACCGCAAAAATGCCACCATAGTTGGTTTTAGAATGCTGCCACCCCTGTCCCCATCAGCTGTCCACAGCCCCTCTGCTGCTGTGGCCTGTCCATCACCCCGACCTCAGGCAGCGGAAGGCTGATTTCTGTCCCTTAGCCTTATGAGGTTTTGTGAGTGGTGTGACTGACAGGCTTCACCCCTGTCCTCCAGGCTCTTGAATCTCCTGTGGCTGAGGAGCACCCATTGTGTGGGGCCTTCACCAGCTCATGGATCTGTGCACTCATCAGTGCTGAGAGCCATAGCCAAGTAGGAATGACGCATGGCATTTTTGGTTGAAAGGTGACCCTGCTCAGGGATTAGGGTGGCTCCAGGTTTAGGGTGGATCCTGCTGGATTAGGGTGGCTCCGGGTTTAGGGTGGATCCTGCTGGGAATAGGGCATATCCTGCTGCCTCAGGCGCCCACTCCTTGAGTTCCCATTGAGTTCTCGAGGGGTTCTGAGAGAATTGGTATGCAGAACCTGGTGGAGGGAGTGTATTTTCCCAGAACATGGTGGTGCGTGTAGAGTGCCGGTGAGAGTTCGGGAATAAGGAGTTGCTGTTTGACTCTACAAGGCTGTGTGGTGGCCCGGTTATTTTGTGCCTAGCCAGACTGCAGCACATCAGCTCGAACCCGTGGGGGGGGGGGTGGCTGTGGGAGTAATACTGTTGCAGATGTGTGGGGACTGCGGTTTTTTTCTTTTGGATCTGTGTGGAGGGGTGGAGCTGCTGTGTCACATGGCACCTCTGAACTTCCAAGGAACTGCCAATAGGATGGCTTTATTGCCACACTCCTACCAGTAATGTCTGGAGGTCTTGGTTTTTCCACGTGCCACTTGACATCTTTTACTGTCCACTGTAGATGTCCTTGTGGGTGTGTGGTGGCCTATCACTTGATTTGCATTTGCCAAGGGCCAGTGAGACTGCATTTTTTGTGTTTTACTGGCTATTTGTATATCTTTGTAGAAATATCTGTTTTTATCCTTGGCCCTTTTTTATTATGTTATCTTTTTATTATTGAATTGTAAGAGCTTTTTATAAATTGAGGATACTAGACCTTTTCCACGTGTGTGATTCGTGAGTATTTTTTTTATTCTTTGAGTTGTCTTTTCAGTGTTTGAACAGGGTTTTTGACATAAACAAGATTTGAATTTTGATTTAAAACTCCAGTTGTTTGTCCTGGAGGTATATGTGGCTCAGTGTTAGAGTGCTTGCCCAGTGTGCCCAAGGCCCTGGGTTCCACATCCAGCATCACATTCACATATAAAAATCAAAGAATTGCAGTTTATCTGCTTTTTCTTTTATGTTTTTGGCCTCATATTTAAGATATCATTGTCCATCCAGGAGCAGTGACACACACCTGTAATTCCAGAGGCTGAGGAGGCTGAGGAGGCTGAGACAGAAGGATCACGAGTTGGAGGCCAGCCTCAGCAAGGACCTAAGCAACCCAGTGAGATCCTGTCTCTAAACAAAAATTAAAAGGACTGGATCTGGGGCTCTGTGGTGGAGCCTCCCAGCTCCAAACAAAATCAATAAAATATGGGTTCTTGGGGGCCTCATCCTCCTGCGCTGAAGTTACAAGCGTGCACCACTGTGCCTGGGGCCCGGTCACTGTTGATCATGTTTTTTCTCCTCTGAAGGATCATTAAGATCCGAGCCCAGATGGAGGGGATCTACATCAGTGAGAAGGCACTAAACCACCTGGAGGAGATCGGCACCAAGACCACTCTGAGGTGAGGCGGTGGCCTCCTGGACCCAGGTGGAGGCGGCACAGGGCTCAGGCTATCTCTGGGCTTCCAGGTGTGACAAGTCTTGGGACATCACAGAGAAGCTACCTAGCTTCGACTGCTGAGCGTCTGAGGTTGGTTGTGAAAGATAGATTGATGAGAGAGGTCCCCTTGTCCTGCCGCTGACACTCCCTCTGCAGGAGGTCACCAACTCTGTTACCATCCTCTGGGACAGGAGATGGACACAACCAGAATCTAGGCTCACTGGGAGACTCGTCAGCACAGCCTCTCCCCTGGCCCCTGGCCCCTTGCTCCTGTCCAGATGCATGAGGACAGTGGGCTCTCCAGACCAGGAAGGGAGTCCCCTACAGTCCATGAGGCCCTGTGACCCATTTTCTTACCCCCACATGTCCCTTGGTTCCAGCTGAGCCTACAACTGAAGCCTCCTGTGTGGTGGCTTCACTGAATTTTAACCTCTCTTAGCTGGAGACCCACATGGACGGGGCCTTGATTCTGTTGATTTATTGTGACATTGGGCTAAGGAGCAAATCCAGGGCCTTGCAAGTGCTATGCAGGTGCCCTACCACTGAATCCTGTCCCGAGCCCTCTTTTGCATTTTATTTAGAGATAGGATCTCACTGAGTTGCTGAGGACTCGCTAAATTTCTGAGGCTGGCCTCCAAATTGCCATCCTCCTGTCTCAGCCTCCAGAGCCTTTGGGAAGCCACTGTGCCTGGCTTGAGGAATTTCTAGACTAGGGTTAAGATGTGAGGACCAGAACTTATGTCACACTGGTGGCCTTCCTGATGGGGCTGTGACTGTGATGTTCCCATTTGTGGAAGCTCTCTCCTTTGCTGGCTCCACAACAACCAGCCAGAGCCTGCAGGGGCCCAGCTGGCAGAGTCCTGCTGCCCGTGGTCCTGAGGGGGGACCTCTGCGCCTGGCTGGACTCCTGGCCCAACTGTCCACTGCAGGTCCTTGGTGCAGCTGCTGACTCCAGCCAACATGCTGGCCAAGATCAACGGGAAGGACAGCATCAAACAAGAGCCCATGGAGGAGACCAGCAAGCTGTTCACGACACCAAATCCTCAGCCAAGATCCTGGATGACCAGCAGGACAAGTCCATGAAGGGACCAGGGAGGCTCTCCATGGAGACTGCGTCCCCACGAAGGCAGCGTGCACCACCTGAGCCGGGCCTCCCCTCTCCCATGAGCTCTGTGGTGTGGTTAGTTCTGTCTGAAGAGTTTTTTGTTTTAAATTATAACTATTTGGGGATTGTTTTGCTGGAATCCTCCCTCCCCTGAGGTGCTTTCAAATAATGTCTTAAATGTTATTTGGACACCACCCCTCCCCCTCTATCTCCCTCCCTTCCTCCCTCTCTCTCCCTCTTTTAAACTTTTTTTTTTTAGGGGCAAGGAATAACTAGGATTAAACCCAAGAACATTTTTATTCAGAGACAGGGTCTCACTGAGTTGCTCAGGGCCTTGCTGAGTTGCAGAGGCTGGCCTCCAAACTGCGATCCTCCTGCCTCAGACTCCCAAGCCACTGGGATGACAGGCGTGTGCCACCATACCCAGTTGGCCATATCTTAATTATCTACTATTGTTATACATATTTCTTCCAACATGGCTTGGGCTCAAGGCCAAAGGTGTGGTTCTGGGCACTATCCCCAGGAAGGGTGCCTCTGTGTTTTCCACTGTGTGCTGTTGAGATTTCTCTGAGGTCAGTCCCTGGGACAAGCTCACTTGTCACAGGGGACAGTGGGGTCCAGGGTGAATCCTAAGCTTTACCTCCACCTCTGTCCACAATCTCCTCATCCACTCTGTCCCATGTCCCCACACCCTGGCTGCTGAGGTCCTGCCCATGTGGGGGATGCCTCTGTGTGCTCATGCACACTGTGCTCAGCCTATTGGGAAGGAACCTTCTGGTATGGCCAGCTGTCAGGGACTGCCCCCTCCCACTCACTCAGTGGCCCTCTAACCCTGAAATGGTCAGTGATGGGGATATGCTAAAGGGACCAGGAGACAACAGAAGGCTCTCAATGGCCCAGCAGGACCAACCTGAGCAACCAGAGAGAGTCGTTCTGGGTTTTAACCCAGTGCGCATTGATGTGAGTCACACTGACATCACAGGAACTTGGTCAACACAGGGGGCTGGGCTCGGCCACCTGTGGGCTCCAAGTCAATGAGGTAAATGTGCAGCCCAGGAAGCCAAGCCCATGATGCTGCCCTCCACAGGTAGACAGGAGAGGAGGGACCATGTGGGTGTAAAGCGTCCCCTCGACCCAGTCAGGAGGTGGTGGTCAATGCCAACTGGAAGTGTCCGCAGCAAGAGCCTTGACAGACACAGGGTACGGTGGACTCCCCACACCCAGGGTCCCAGTCAGGCAATGAGCTCAGCTGAGGGACATAAGCACAGTACCTGACAAGTCCTCCCTCAAACTGCTGAAGTCACCCAGAACAAGGGAAATTGAAGAAAAGGTTACATCCCAGAGAAGCCTCTAGTGATGAAACAACAAGGTCCCTGGCTGGGATTTTATGATAGAAAAAAAGGGGCATCAGGTAAAACGGAAGGTGGTGGGTGCAGGTGGTGATGGTGCAACTATAAAAAATGATGAGTGACACACAGGAACGCACTACTACTGTCACACTGCTCTGCAAATCTAAAACTGTTCTAAAATTCTAAGTTGCCCAGGGCCTCACATGGTCATCAAAAGTTCCAAGAAGTTGTGTGCAGTGGGGTCGGCCTGTCATCTCAGCAGCTCCAGAGGCTGAGGCAGGAGGATTGCAATTGGAGGCCAGCCTCAACAATTTAGCCAGGCCCTAAGCAACTCAGGGAGACCTTGTCTCTAAATAGAATATAAAATAGGACTGAGAATGCAGCTCAGAGGTTGAGTGACCCTGGGTTCAATCCCTTATACCCCCCAAAAGATGGAAGCCAACTGGCCATGAGAGCCCAGAGTGCCCTGGGCCGCACCCCCTCCCTTGGTGCTTGGAAATGGCCTCACTGGAGTCCTGGGTATTTGGAGGTTGTGGTCTTCAGATCTGACCTCTAAGGGCAGGTTTCACCCCGGCCCCACCTCTGACCCAGGCCCCAACCTTTCCCAGGAACAGGCCAGAGGCTGCAGTGACAGCAGGCTCCAGCTGTTGGTTGGGACAGAGATGCCCTGGTGACCAGAGGGGTCTTCTCATTCCTGCTCCACAGGTGTTGGGGAGGTGGCCAGCTGGCTCTGGGCAGAGGTGCCCCTGGGTGGGCAGGTGGGGTGGCTGAAGGGCCTGATGACCACATTCATCTCCCAGAGGAAGTTTTGACCAGTGACAGGCAGTGTCTCCATCCATGATGGGCAGGACACAACCCGGGCAGGAGCAGGGGATTTGTCACATCTTATTGCAGTGACATGCCATCTAGCAGCCATGACAGCACCCCCATTTTTGGTGCCATTTCAGCTTGAGCCTGAAAATGATTGTGATGTTTAGGTGAAGGGGGGGCTGGTCCCCGGAAATTGTTGAGGTGGTCACAGCTGGGCCCAGGCTCTGGGGTGCCTCCCAGCATGGGATTGGGTGACCCATCAATCCCAGCTTCCTGCCCACTCTCAGGGGTCTCAGTGGGAGTGGGAACCCAGAACAGGAAGGGCTTTTTTTGTTGTTTTGGCACCTGGGACCGAACCCAGGTATCCCTTACCCACTAACACCATCTCCAGCCCTTTTTATATTTTATTTAGAGCCAGGGTCTCGCTGAGTTGCTCAGGGCCTCTCTAAGTTGCTGAGGCTGGCCTCCAACTTTCAATCCTCCCCCCTCAGCCTCCCCAAATGCAGGGATGACAGGTATTTGCCACCCAGCTAGGCTCCTTTCTGTTATTGAGCCTCGGTTTCCACATCTGTAAGATGGGCCTCTGTCTCCTATCGCTGGAGGGTGTGATCATATCCCATGGACCTGGGAGGTGATGTGTGATCAGCCACCCAAGCAGCCTGGATTAAGAGGAGCCCCCAATCCTGGTCCCTCCAGGAAGAGGACCTGGCAGTCTGTCAACAAGGAGACCCCCTTGGTGGTTCCACCCTCCCCTCCCAGTGATAGACCCAACCTGATTTTCTCTTAAAATTGGGAGCCATCTTGCCACAAAGCCATGAAAAGCTAATTTTGCCTTTAGCATAAATTACTGCAAATTCTGAACCTGCTTGGAATGCCTGCCAGAGCCTTGAACTCACCCATGCCTGGCTCTCTGACCAAATAGCATCCCTCTCTGAAACTTAGTGACACCTCACAAATCTTGGCCTTCCCTGGCCAGACAATGACCCTCTCTGAGGCTCTAATGACCTTCATAAATTCTGATGTTGGGGCCAACAAAAATGTAAACTACCAACAGTGTGATGCTTGTCAGAGTTCTGTTATCTGTAACCCACATTTGTGGAACTTTCTGGGCTATAAAGCTGGGCTGCAGGAAAGCTATGGCTGCTGTCTCATTCCCGTAGTTTTGGGTGGGAGAGACAGCCCCGCCAGTGGAATAACAAGCTTGCTTTAGTTTGACTTTAATTGGAGTCAGTGGTCTTTTCTTGCTTCCTGGTCAAACTTCCCATTATTTACGTGGCTTCTGACCTTCAAATTCCCTGTGTACTCTAGTCCTTGGGGTTAAATTTTCCTGTAGTTTACAACAAGTCTAGTCCAAGCACCCCTTCAAAATTAAACATGGGAAAAAGTGATTGATCATTTTGAAACTGGAGTTTTTTTTAGATGAAACTGAATTTCCCTATAACCAGTCTTCTCTGGGATCCTGACTCACAAATTTTGAAGAATAAAATCTATGGACACTCAGTGAAAAAAAGAGTAAAAAGAATAAGATTTAGTTAAGCAGGAGAAAATAGAACTCAACGACATGCGAGAGGACATGATCACAGAAAAACCCATTTTGGTGTGGCAGCTTTGGAGTATAGGTATGGTTTTGAGAAGAGCATGAGGCAAAATCTACTTAAAATAAATATTGAAAAAAGCATCCTGGTTACCCCCTGGGTTCACATCTGTCCTTTCTGTATCCCATTCTTCTTCCTGTAACTTCCACCTGGATTCATCTCTGGGAAAAATGATTTGGTTGAAGGTACTCCCACAAGTGAGCCTCAAGGGTTTTTACATTTGAAATAGGCCTTAATGGTGCTTATTAACATATCTATCCATTAGCCTCCAGGAGTGCTTGGAAGCTCTCCATTATCCACCTGGTCAATTTACTATCTCTTCAACTTATCCTCAATCCAGGTGAGCAGGGAACCCTGGCTTTGGGAATGTGAAGTAAGAGCTGGAAATTCAGAGATTTATTCTGAATATGGATAGCTAAACCGGAGTTCTGTATATCAGACAGCTGTTCTGGACTTGAAATACTGCTCACATTAGATATAGAGAATTCAGGTGGCATGAGAACGGTGAGTTCAAAGCCAGCCTTACAACTTACTGGGGCCCTGAGCCACCCAGTGTGACCTTGTCTCTAGATAAAAATATAAAAATTGTCTGGGGTTGGGTGTCAGTAGATAAACATTTCTGGGATTAATTCCTGATCACAAACAAACAGTCATATATAAAAAAAATCAAACAAAAAAAAAAAAACTCAGGAGTAGCAAAAACACGGGTTCATAAAATCACAGCTTATTTCCTGAAGAAACACAGGCAATGGAGTGGCCTTCTCTTTTGATGTCTCTCTTTACCACACAATCTGGGGTCAGGTCAGGATAGTGGCACTTCAAAAGTGGCACACAGATTCCCACGTAGGATTTCAGGAAGGCCCTGAAAACACCATACAGTGGTGGCAAAGAATGCCACGGGTCTCCAATGCTGGTCTAAGGTCCACTAGAGTAGGCAGAGCCAACTGAAGACTGAGTTGCCACAGAGACACCTTCTGGTCACCAGTCACTGGAGAGAACTCTGAGGAGTCCCTGGCCCCCAATTCCAGTTCCCACCATTGCCAGTCCCACTGGCTTCAAATAGCCTCCCTAACCAGTCTCAAAATGTGAACACACACCTACCATTTCCTGGCTTCCAGTGTGCTCACTTTTTTCCTTGATAGTTTCTTTCAGCTCCTGTGCAGTGTAGAAAGCTGGGGCTCCTTACCTAGGACTGGAAGCATAGAAATGGTTTCAAAAAAATGGCAGGCTCCAGAAACAAAAGGAACAGAAGATGGTGGAAGCCTGTCCCTTCCTCACTGGCTGTGTGAGGACCGGACAGTTCTCACCTAAGAGACAGATTGGAAAGGGCTCAGGCACTTCCTCCAACAGAGCCTAGTAGGCCAACTGTTTGAGTGACACTAAACTGGATCTAACCCAGAAACAATTGATGTCAGAAAGACAAGGTCTTGGGGCTGGGGATGTGGCTCAAGTGGTAGCGTGCTCACCTGACATGCGTGCGGCCCGGGTTCGATTCTCAGCACCATGTACAAACAAAGATGTGGTGTCTGCTGATAACTAAAAAATAAATATTAAAAAAAAGAAAGAAAGACAAGGTCTTGGCTGCTCTTTTTTTTGTAGATAAAAGATGGGGGGGCTGGGGATGTGGCTCAAGTGGTAACTCGCTTGCTTGGCATGCGCGGGGCACTGGGTTCGATTCTCAGCACCACATAACTAAAATAAAGATGTTGTGTCTGCCAAATAATGACAAGTAAATATTAAAAATCTCTCTCTCTCTCTCTCTCTCTCTCTCTCTCTCTCTCTCCCTCCCTCTTAAAAAAAAAAAAGACGGGGGATCAACCATTTGCAGTGGTGCATGCCTGTAATACCAGCAACTGGAGAGGCTGAGGAAGGAGGATTGTGAGTTCAAAGCCAGGTTCAGCAATGCTTAATAACTAAGAAATTTGGTGAAACACTATCTCTAAATAAAATACAAATATGGCTCAGGATGTAACTCAGTGGTTATGTGACACTGAGTTAAATCCCAAATAGTAAAAATAAATAGATAAATAGATAACACTGGGGATTAGATCCATGGATGCTCACTACAGAGCCCGATGAACACAGATTGTCAGATGGATTGATGGATGGAGAGAAACATAGATAGATTCCTAGAGCAGCATCTCTAAATCTCCTGAGATTGATTTTCAACTGATATTACAAAAATGCTCCACAGTCCTGAGATCTTTTTTTTTTTTTTTGATTTGTTGTGAATTGCATTAAGGGTCTTAGGATGGAATTACTTCATGCCAGTGTTTTCTCACAATACATAGACCCACCCAGACAGAAGTTCATTGAAATTTATCAATGTATATAAGGTTAAATCAATTTGTGAATACGTATGTATATATTTTTATTTAAAAAATCACAATTTCAAAATTTTATTTAATATTTCTGTACTCTGGTATTATGAGAAAACATCTTGAGATTTCTACTCATAAGTAATTGCCTGAGGCAGCCATGTCCCTACTCCCCTAAAAAATGAGGCTCAAATAAAATTTAATGTTTCTAGCATTAACATTAAAATGAAAAAAAGATGTGGGGTGCCAGGTCTCTAGATCTGTCAGTATCCCAGACTATGGAGTATAAGCAATAAAAAACAAACTTATTTGCAATTCTGCCTTGAGACTAATGGGAGGATTATGCTGTCTTTTCCCCCACTTTGGTATGGGGTACTATGAGAATATGAGCACAAATCACAGGCATGGATATAGATAGAGATAGAGATAGAGATAGATATTTTTTTCCATAGCTCAATACAGCCCATCAAGAGAGTCAACTTTAAATTTGAATTAAAATAAATTAAATCTGTATTGCCAGGGTCAAGCCCTAGCAGAGGTCCAGGGGTCTTGAAGGATGAGTGGCTTAGGTGGAAGAAGAGGAGACAGGACTACAGTTGCAAGTTACAAGGGATCTTCAGAAGTGTGTGCTGCCCCTAGAGGGATCTTTATTTCATTCCTTTTTACAGATGTTTTTTCATGTAGTTAATGGATAGCTTGAAAGCTCAAAATTTATATAGTTTCTGAGAGTTACAATCTTTTCAGACATATATTAATTACCTAAGCTATTGAGTATATTGTTTAAAATATTTTCCTATAACATTTGCCAATCATGATTAAGCTTTTATATTTTCACCTCAATCACTAGACTACACAACTGGACTGCAGGTATCTTGATCTATTATTAATTTTTAACTTTAAAACATACCTATAATTATATCATTAACCTTTAACTTTAATGCATACCTATGATTATTGGTAAGATTTTTTACTTCTAAAGTCCCAATATAACACACTTCAAATAGTGAAATCCTATTACTTTCAAGTATCCACTACTATGATAACTTTAGTTTAATTAGCCTCATATTTATGATTTTTAAATTGCATTCTTAAGAATAAACTCTTGCAGATTTTATGGTTAGTAGGAATTATCTTTATTTCCCTGAATCCCAGAATCTGGTCTGTATCAGGGTCACAAAATTCTCTCCTTCAGGGTAACTTGTGTTCCCCTTATGAACATTACTTAGAAACTACATTTCTCCTGCACATAATAGTTTGATAAAGAATGTGACACAACCTGTCCAGTTGATCCAGAAAGGGTGCAAGTAAATTGCTTCTTGGAAAATAAAGCATAGAATCAATGTGTCGGGCCTATTTATTTATTTATTTTATTGTACTGTGTGTTGAAATCAGAGCTAGTCAACCATCGAGCTACATCGCCAGCTCCTTTTTTATATTTTATTTACATAAAAGACTCATTGATTTGCTTAGTGCCTCACTGATAAGTTGCAGAGGCTGGCTCTAAATTCATAGTTCTCCAGCGTCACCCTCCCAAGCTGCTGGGAGGTATGTGGCATGTGGCACCATGTGCAACCTACAATTTACCCTAAAGGTAATTTAGTTCTTTTACCATGTTCAGTGAAAAATACTACAATGAAAATATAAATGTAGTGTTTTCTATGATGTAATTACTCCAATATTTTTAGATACATACCCAGAATTACTAGTACTGAATCATATGGTATTTTCATTTAACGTATTGAAGAACCTTAATACCATTTTTAAAAATAGCTTTATACAATTTATATTCTCACCAGCATTTTTAAAACTGAGTCTTTATATCCATGCTCATATGTTCTGGAGTACATACTATCTTTCAGATTTTCATTTTTGCTACTAAATATTTTTTATTTGTTTATTTATTTGTCATAGATAAATTACTTTTATTTATTTATTTTTATGTGATTTTGATGGTTAAACACAGTGCCTCCCATGTCCTAGGCAAGCACTCGACAACTAAGGCAGAACCCCATCCCCAATCTTTCAGATTTTTATCATAGGTATTCTGACAAAACTGCACAGGGTGTAGGAAATTTTTTCATTTCACTGATGCATTAAATTTCTGATGTAACTGTTTTATATTATAGGCTGTCAAGTAGCCCGAGAAAGAGTGTGCTGTGAATATTTTCTGTGATGAAACAGGAATCGGTGATTTCTAACACATTTTTACACTACTGCTGAAAATTTTATTTTTTGAAAGTAGTTACAAACAATGTAAATCCAGCTGTTCATAATGTCTGAATATTTGCACAAGCTCAGTCTCTATTGCTTATAGAAATTGGAAGTTAAAGATACACTCCCTGGAACAGAAGTCCCTATTTTTAGATGCTCAGTACATGGAGAAAGTCCTTCTGAAAACAATTGGTAGGCCTGGAATTATGACTGGGGTGAACAAGGGTAGGTCAGGGTTCAGAAAGAGTTCAAATCTTATTGAGCCTATCAGTAGTTTGCTTAATTTCCCCTTTTTGTAACTATAATTGAATCGAGAGAGACACAATTCTTCCCACAAAAGAAGTTAGGAAAACCACTGGTAAATCTCTTTTTTGGGACAAATTGACATCTTTGATATTGAACTTCACTGCCCTGACTTCAGGTTGTGAAGGAAATGAAAACACACCAAATAGAAGATGACCACTGTGTCCTTTTTATACTTCTATATTATTTCTTCTCTAATCAATGGATAAATTAAGAAGAAAATCACAGAAATTTTTAAAGTCAGCTTATATATGATCTCAATCTTTCCTTATTTAAGGTGACCCCTGACTTTAGGGGGATTTTTTCTCAAATATCTGGCACTTTACTCAACAACTCAAATGCCTAGGTGTATCCCAGCTATTTCCACTCATTTTGCTGTAGGTATTGTTTTCAATTGTCCAAAGTATCTAAATCTTAATTTTCCAATGTATCTGAACTTATTGATGACTTTGTCAAAGAATGACCCGTAACATGAGTAGATGTGCAATCAATGTATCAGTAGAGAGAGGGAGGATTAAAAGCCTCATATTCTCCTATATTTCTGTCATGGTCCAGTTGTTGGTGTCCCCCAAAAGCTCACATGTGAGACAATGCATAAAGGTTAGGAGAAGAAATGATTTAGTCATCGCCTTAACGGCATTAGTGAACTAATCCCTGAATGAATTAACTGTGGTAAATGAAGTGATAGTGTGTCACTGGAGGAAGTGGAAATTGGGGATTTGACTTTGGAGCATAAATTTGTATATTCCCCCCAAACAGAGTCTCTGTTTGCTTCATGGTCACCATGTAAGTTTCTTCCCTCTGCTACACCTTTCTGCCATATTCTGCCTCACCTTGAACCCTGAGAAATGGAGCAGTCATCCGTAGACTAAGACCTCTGAAACCCTAAGTCTGCAAATAAACTGTTATTCCTCTACTATTTCTATGGTCAATTTATTTAGTCACAGTGGTGACAAAGACTGATTAAAACAACTTCTAACTTTACCTCATCTGAACATCTGCTTTTTGTGATGAATTTGAATGCAGTACCTTACATATTCTGCAAGCAAACTCTCTGGGAACTGTGACCCAAGCTCAAACATCTAACTTTAAATTGTATTGTATTATCCACTTACTTCTAGTGTTATTTTGGACATGGATAGGCTTAGACTATTCAATTGCTCTTAACGATACAAAAAAAATTTACATGTATATGAGTTTATCTTTGTGTTTGGTTCATACTATAACTCCTTGCTCTTCATTATTGTATTAGGGTTTTATAATGTACATCAGTGTCACTTATTGATGCTACTAGTTTACTTTCTTCTCTGAAGCAGAGGTTTTGGGGGTATTTCATATATACTTTTCCTCCAAAGTATTTTTTTTTCTTTAGTCTCTTTCCCTTAAAAGAGAAGCATGCTAAAATCTCTTTGTTAATGTTTTTTTCATAGTTGTAGTTATAAATAATACCTTTATTTTATTTATTTTTTTATGTGGTGCTGAAGATTGAACTCAGTGCCTCCCATGTGCTAGGTGAGCACAATACCACTGAGAAAAACCCCAGGCCCACATGCTAAAATTTTAATGAAAAATTTTACAAATTATATTCATGGAAAATTGTTTCCTTTGTAATGATGAGTCATATCTAAAGACATGTGTGTAATTGGGCCTTTTGTGTCCTTGTTCAAGTTTTTATTTTCTGATAAATTCTACATATTTTCTTTTCAAACATATATGCACTTGTGTAAAGTAGTATACAAGTGTGACATTTATATCATACTGATGTGGAGTTTTGTCCTGCTGGTTAGGCTGAATGTAGTGTGGACAAAATATGTGTCAACCTTAGAAACCATTTTACTCACACTTTATTATTTGTATCTTCTCATGTGTACATTATCTTTTCCTTCACCTTACAGATCTCCACTATATGGACCATTCAGCTCTACTTTTATATGTATTTTGTCTTAAAAGGGCCATCCGTTTTCTATTTTAATCCTACTGGTGGGTAGAATCCTGTTTTTGAATAGGCACAATTTTTAGCAGAGGCTTCAGCCAGGCGCAGGCCAGAGGTGAGTGCGAGGCCCAGCGTGTAGAAGGGACTCAGGCGCGGCCCCCACTGGAGGAGCGAGTGGCTGCCACCCAGACCAGTGCGGGGTGGGAGAGAGGCTCCTGCTCTCCTGAGAACAGCGGCTGAGCTGGGCAGGTGACTCCTCCCAGAAGGTGCATTCTTTGAGGGAAACGCTTTGCAGCTGCAGCACAGGTGGGAGACGGTGAGGGGAGCCAGGACTCGGGAAGTGATAGGGGTGTGTGGGGGTGAAGAGGAGGGTCCAGCCGCGGGCTGAGCCTCCAGGAGGAGGAGGTGGAGAAGAGGCGGAGAACAGCTCTGGCCCATGTCAGCGCCTGGGGCAGAGGGTGAGGGGTGCTGCAGGACCCGGGCTGATGGGAAGGAGCTGCTGCAGGCAGGGCGGCGGTGGCGTGCTTTGTCCGAGCTGGCCAGGCCACGGAGGGGGCGGGGAGGCGGGGCCTGGTCCCCGTGGGGGCGGGGAGTCAGCAGGCCAAGCTGCAGAGGGAAAGCGGAGCCAGGGGGCCAGGCCATGGTGCGCAGGGGAGCAAGGGACAAGACTGAGGTGGTGGTGGGCGCAGGGTCTCAGTGTGGGCTGGGAGCTGGTAGGGCCTCGGTAGGGTGGAGAGCCTTGCGGCCTGGCTCCAGTGGGGGGCGGGGAGCTGGGGGCAGGGCCGCGGTGGGAGCAGGGAGCCAGAGGCCCCCTGCCTCGGTGGGGGCGGGGAGCGGGGGGTGGGGTGGCTGGGAGCTGGCAGGGCCACGGAGACCAGGCATGGCCGTCGTGGGGGTGGGGAGCCACGGGGCCAGGTCGCAGTGGCGGTGGGGAGCCGGGGTCTGGGCCGCTCTGGGGGCGGGGAGCCAGGGGCCAGGCCCAGATGGGGGCGGGAATCCAGGTGCCTGGACAGGATGGGGGAGGGAATCCAGGTGCCCGATCGCGGTGGGGTCCGGGGTCTGGGGCTTGGTCGTGTAGGGGGCAGAGAGCCCGGGTCAGTTAAAGGAGGGGGCGGGGAGCCTGGTCCTGGCCGCATTCGGGGCGGGGAGCCGAGTCCTGGTGTGGGAGGGGAGCTAGCAGGGCCGCGGTGCGGGAGCAGGGCACGTGCCCAGCAGCCATTAACTCACGGAGGCTCCATCAAGGTCAGCACACTCATTTCCCGTACCTTCTCCAAGGCACAGGTCTCCCTGGAGACACAGGACAGGATCCTGGGGGCAGACACAGTCACCGAGAGGACACAGCGGGCCATCTCAGCCTCACACCACCCACAAACCACAGACTCGGACACCACTGAGGACCCAACTCACAGGGGTGAGGACACCACCTGGCCACAGGAAGGATCCTGGGGGCAGACACAGTCACCGAGAGGACACAGCGGGCCATCTCAGCCTCACACCACCCACAAACCACAGACTCGGACACCACTGAGGACCCAACTCACAGGGGTGAGGACACCACCTGGCCACAGGAAGGATCCTGGGGGCAGACACAGTCACCGAGAGGACACAGCGGGCCATCTCAGCCTCACACCACCCACAAACCACAGACTCGGACACCACTGAGGACCCAACTCACAGGGGTGAGGACACCACCTGGCCAGGACGTCCTGCTGCAAGGCACGTTCCTGCCCAGAGGGGACAGGCCAGTCCCCCTGCCCCACCCCTGGACAGACCCCTCAGGCCAGCAGGGATGACTGGGCAGGCTGGGGGCCCCCGGTGCCTACGGGGAAGCGGGCTCAGAGGGGGGATTCACCGCTCCCCGAGCCCAGCAGCCCCTACGCTCACGGGAGCAGGGGACATGGTGACTCAGGACTGTCACCAGGGAGGGTGATGTGGAAAGGGACAGGCGGCAAAACAGCCCTGGCAGCAGAGAACAAGGGACAAAGAACAAAGCTAGGGCCCAGGGCTCAGGAGAGGGGACAGTGGAGCCCAGACACAGAGGCCCGAGAACACAGAGCTAGGACCAAGGGCCCAGAGAACACTGAGACGACACAGCGGGCCATCTCAGCCTCACACCACCCACAAACCCCACACTCCACACCAGTGAGGACAGGCAGGTAGGGCAGGAGGCAGCCCCTAGAAGGATGTGGGCAAGGGAAAGGCCAGAGGGCACCAGGGGGATTCTGGAGGGAGGGAGGGAAGGGAGGTCCCAGGAAGGGGAAGGAAGGGGTACCAGGGTCGGAGGTGGAGGCCAGGGCTGGGTAGGGTCCTCCCCCCCCAACTTGGGGACAGGGTTCTTTTATCCTGGGGACCCTACGTAGCCTGGACACTTGCAGCCAGGACTCCGCATCCACCCTAGTTTCCACACTGAGTCCACTTCCCAGCAGGGGCCTGGCCCAGGACTCAGGGGCCCATAACAAAGGTGGAGGCTGGCCTCCCTGGAGCCCTGGAGGCCTCTGGTTTCCCAGCTCAGCAGGCCCAGGGCATTTTCATGATGCCAGGCCCTGGGGGATGCTCATGCAGGTGACCTGCATATATTTGCATATCCCTGGGTAATTAGGCCCAAGGGCCTGGGGGCATCTGGGCTCCCTGTCTCCCAGCAGGCTCTTAGGGCTGCAGCCATATCCTGGGGGTGCCCTGGCAGGCAGTTTGACCTGGAAAGATAGACTGTGTGTGTCCCCCACCATGAGGCCACTGTTCACCCCAGGTCTGGGCTAGTGGGGGGAGATCTCCAAAAATGGGGTCTGACCTTTCTCATCCTTCCACGGCTTCTAGAATCTCAGAATAAAGGCCAAAATTCTCCTGTAAACACAAGACCAACCCCTACCAGTCCCTGGTATCCGCTCTCTCTCCATCACCACCCATGGTGGAACTTCTTCCTTGGAGGACCCACTCAGCAGGCTTCTGGTCACCACAGGAGCCTTGCACATGCTACTCCCAGCGGCAGTCTTGCACTTCCCTCCTCCTGTTCACTCCCTTACAGATGGTTCATCCTTTGGATTCCAGGGAGAGTGCCACTTCCTGGGGAAGCCCTTCCTGTCCTGTCTGCCTTCGTGCTCCATTAGGCCTCAGTTCCCTGGTAAAGGAGAAATTATCACAATGACGTGGAGGAGCTCATGCCCACTTCTCCCCCACCAGACTGTCAGACTTCACTCCTCTCCTCACTGCCCTCCTGGGTCCTGCCCTGTACCCAGGGGTCCCAGGCAGGTAGAATGAATGGATGGATGGATGGATGGACAGATGGATGGGTGGATGGACGGACGGATGGGTGGATGCACATGAGGCCCATGGCCGCCGACTCAGGCAGTGCCCAGATCTTCAGACCCTGTCAGCTGGGAACCAGCCACATTACTGTGCATGAGCCTCATCCTGATGACTCCCTGAGGTGGAGGCACGGGATCCTGTGCACCTACAGATGAGGAAGAGACTCCAGGGAGACTCCAGAGTCTAGACCATGCGGTGAGGAATTGGCAGACTGGAAGGCCATCTCAGGGCCGTGTGGCCGGTCCCCAGCCCATCTGCGCACATCCCCAGGGCCCTCTGGACGGTGAGTTCACTGGCATGCACACAGCCTCTGAGCCTCGCTGGGCCACACCCCTGCCTATGTGCACCACCCTGGCCTTCAGTCCTCGTGAGCGTGCGTGCGCGCGCGCGCACACACACACACACACACACACACACACCAGCACCCAGACTCTCGCTCAGTGATTCACCAACATCTCACCTGCATCCGCTCTCTGTGGCCTCTGGGCCAGGAACAGACAGGGCGGGCTCTGCCAGCCCCCTCGGACTTTCTCCGGGGGACACACACCTGACTGCCACTAACACGAACATCGCTTCCCTAGAGCAAAGCTTTCTGCTCACACAAGAGTGGACAGATGGGCCAGGTGCAGTGTCGCACACCTGTCATTCCAGCAACTCAGGAGGCTGAGGCAGGAGGATGGCGCGTTCAAAGCCAGCCTCAACCACAGCAAAGTGTGAAGCAGCTCAGTGAGACCCTGTCTCTAAACAAAACACAAACCAAGCCTGGGGATGGGGCCCAGTGGTTGAGGGCTCCTGGGTTCAATCCCCTGTACCCCCCACAAAGATAAGGAAAATGAATGAACAAAGAAGAGTTCACACTGATCCTCCCTGAAGTTCCCCACCCCACTCCACCCACAACATCCAAAAATGGCCTTAATAGTCATTGCAGCCACATTGATGCAGCACCTACTATGTGCTAGGGACTGCTATGCATTAAAAAAACCCCATGAGACACACCAGTACCTCCATTTAAGAAAGAAACTGAGGCACAGAGAGGTTAATTAACTTACCCATGGTCACACAGCTCAAAAGAAGCCCAGCAGGGTTTTAAACCCAGGCCACTTGGTTTTCACCCCAGACCCCTCAGACCAAAGACGCAGCAAGTGGGAGGAGAACATCAGACAGATGATCCACCTAGGGCAGGAGAAGACTCGGGTGAGTGGAGCCTTCCATGATACAGACAGTGTCTCCCCCTCGGGGGCTACCTCACCTGGTCCTGAGAGGCCCACTCGGCCTGGGGGGAGAGCAGAGCCCCCTTCCAGCCTGTTGGTTTAAGAGAATATTCACTTACCTGAGCTGCAGAGGAGGCGGGGCCATGTCTTGTCAGAAATCCTTAGAGGTGACCTCATTTTAAGGAAACAAGCCTGTGGCCAATGGTCTGAGATTGATTACGTCAGGGACCAACACAGGCAGCTAGCAGAGGGGACACCACTGCCTGCTCCAAACATGCTGCCTGCCCTTTGTAGAGATGACCAAGAGCAGGGCCCAGGGGCATGGGGCACGGTCTGGGCACAGACCCGGTGGCTCCCAGCTGACATCCTCCCTGTCTGGGAGCAGCAAAATCATGGTGATTTTCAGGTGCATGGGTGGAAGGCACTGCTTGATCCAGTCTCAGGGTAGGACAGGGAAAATTTCAGGCCTCATCAGACTATGGGCATAAGCAGGATGGTGGCCGGGAGGGGAAGACATCAAGGGCCTTCATCTCACAGCAGTTTAAGCATTGTTTGTTTAGCCCCTATAGTGCATCATATGGATGTAGCTGGAAAGTGGATTTTTAGCATGTGCAAAGGACCTGAGGGAGCAGTGGGCTTGGTCCACTTGAGGCTGTGTGGAGTTGAGGCTGGCTGAGCCAGGATGTGCCTGGGGATAGCTGCACCAGATGAGGCAGTTTGGGAGCTGATTAACTTCTTTCCCTTGTGTTCCACCTATCGAAGAAACAAGGCACAGAGATGAAGCTCTTTCACATTACAGATGAAGAGTCTGAAGGTCAGAGTGGTAAAGACATTTTCAGGTCCCGAAGGTAACACATGGCGGAGTTGGAATTCTAACCCAGGTCTGCCTCTAGAGCAGTTTACGTGTCCCTTCTAGCATGACTTTCTGACAAGTCCAGACCCACCCAAACTCAACCTCCTGTACCTAGTTTGGAGAGTCCCAGGTACATGAGTCATATAAGGCCCTGATAAGTACTTCTGCAAAGGAAGTTTCTAATATTTCTTTAACCCAGCACTTGCAACGTTCATTTGAACATGAGATCCTTATAAGTGTGACCAGAATGAAGACATTTCAGAAGTGACCTTGGGAGACACTGGTCTTCCTGATCTTGGGGAAGAGAATTCTGGATATATTTTGGAGACTCAGTAAGATGGTGAAGGCATGGAGAAAGATTCAAAGCACTAAGGGGGCTACTTCAGAGCAGGAAGAGATCCCTAGGAGGACCCTAAGAGGGACTCTGGAGACATTTCCTCCCTCCCTCCAGAGAAAAGAGCCAGGGCCTGTGAGGGGAGAAAAGGGGTTTGAGACTGGACCTGAGATGGGCCATCTTGGTTGGGCGTGAGCTCCCCACCACCAGCAGTGTGCAGTTAGAAACTGTTGCATTACACTGCTGAAGGTCACTTCCTCTAGGATTCTGGGCTTCGGGGAAAGAAAACGCAACCCCAACTCGTCCATGCTCAGTCCCCTTTCTCTCCAAAGTGGGCACAAAGAAGCCAGGCGTGGCACCTTCATGACATTAGGAAAATTCTTAGGAATAAGTTAGTTACTATGAAAGCTGATGAGCTCTCCACAGTTCAGCACCTCTCTACAGGAATATAGCCAACCTTGTGATTCCAGTGTCACCTCCTGCCATGGACTAGAGGAAACACTCATTTTAAGAAGTATAACAAAAAAAGTGAGTGACAGTCTATTGACATTTTAAAAAGTGTGTGAGCAGGAGTGGGGCGTGACTGGCTGGAGAGACCCAGAGACAGGAGGAGAGAGGAGCCACATCGGTCCCCTCCATCTCCACTCAACCTGGAGGGCTCAGGATCCTCCGTTGCCCAACAGCTGCGGTTTGGTGTCCCCTCCACCAAGAAGGAGGTCGAGGTAAGAAGGGGTGGGCAGGGGGCAGACCACAGGCCTGGGGTGCCCCGACTCCTAGGTCAGGGTCTCCCCTGGCTGGGCTCTGGTGTCTATGTGAGACTGTCCTGGAAGGGCAGGCTGGGAATCTGGCCAGTGGCGACCAGGGATCCAGGTCCCCTCAGCTTTCCAGCAGGCTGCGGGCTCAGGGACACACGTGGACCCCACCTCGTGCCCGCCCCACTGCCACCTGCCCCCCTAGAACTGAGTGCAGCCCGGAGTGGGGTGCTGTGGTGTGGGATGGATGTCCACAGAGACTATTCTAGGGAGGACCTGGGGCCATCCCTGCGCCCTCTCCAAGGCGAGGGGCGAAGGGGTTGCTCCCGGGGACTCTCTGGGCACTGACAGGTACAGTGCCCTCGGGATTCTCGGGCCTCCACCGTGACGGCCTCTCACCCTGCCCTCCTAGTGCAGCACACGCGCATGCACGCACACACACACACACACGCATGCGCGTGGGCCAGCGCACACTCATGAGGTGGATGTCACCCACCTGAAGTAGCATCAACGCACGCGCAGGAGGGGCTGTCAGGGGGCGGTCCACCTGCACATGCGCAGACAGTGCGCACCCACCCCGTGATGCATGCACCCCCCCCCCCACACACACACACACACGACTATTCCGTCTTATGCACGTGCACACTTATGTGCACACATGGGGACAGACCCTCGTTCTGGCCCGCGTCCCACACTCCCAGACAGGTGCCCGTCCAGCACGTGACAAACCCACGGAGCGTCATACAGGAAGTCACGGTGGCCTCCCCACCTCGTGGTGCCCCACTCCATGATCAGTGTTTGCACAGCTGTCCTGTGTCCCCTGAGCGCTGGGGGAGCAGGCCACGGGTGGCCTCGATGGAGAATGTCACCCTCTCCAGCCCCTCCTGCCCTGAACCCGCCTTTGTAAACCAGGACAGCACTCAGGGGACCCTGCTGTCCTGCCCTCCTAGCTGGCTTCCCTGCCAGGGCCCTGGGCAATGAGTGAGCCTCGGCGTCCCTCCTTGCCCCATTGCCCCTGCCCAGGCCCTATCAGTGGGCGCGGGTGGAGAGGACAGGGGTTGCCAATCGGGAGGCCTGTTCTAGAAGCATCCGCCCGTCCCTCCCCTTCCTCTCCACCCGCCCAGCCACTCACATCCGCTGGTGGCCCCACCTCTCAACCTTTGTCCAGGCTGTTCCCCGCCCCCAACTCACCCCTTAGGAAGGACCCTTAGCCTCCCTCTCCAGGAAGCCCTCCCGGTTCTCTTCCCTCGTGGCCTCGAGGCTGCCTGCACCTCTTCCCTGGTCCCCTCTCACACCAAAATGTCCATTTCTTGCTCCCTGAACATGACCATGGGATGGGGAAGAGTGGAGTCATGGGGAAGGTGTACAGCTGGGCTCCCATCATCCTGGCACCCCCAGAAGTGTGGCGGAGCCCTGGCCAAGTGCTAGACCTCTGTAGAAGGACGGTGGACGCTTCTTATCCATTAAGCACATGGCAAGGCTTTAAACTAGGTTGAACTGGCTGTACCTGGACTGCCTCTCTAAAGGTTTCTTGGGGCTTAGAGAGCAGCTCAGTTGCACATGATTCCAGGATTCTTTTTTTTAATGGGGGAGAGAGAGAGAGAGAGAGAGAGAAAGATAATTTTTTAATATTTATTTTTCAGTTTTTCGATGGACACAACCTCTTTATTTTATTTTTATGTGGTACTGAATATCAAACCCAGCGCCCCGAGCATGCCAGGCGAGCACGTTATTGATTGAGCCACATCCCCAGCCCAATTCCAGGATTCTTACAATCAGCTTTCCTTAATTTCTTAAACTTTTGATTATACTAGATATTTTTTTTTGAGAGAAAAATTAATCTTCACAATTCAAAATAACTTCAGGTTTGATGAAATAATCTTTGCCCTGCTCATGGCATTCAGATACATGATCACAGCCTCTTTGCTTTCCTTTGACATGTTATTTCCTTTTTTTTCTTCTTACTTTTCTTTGTAGAACTATTTATTGGTAATGAGATTGTTTTATGGAATGTTGTTTTTATTCCTCTTGTTACTTTCAAGAGTGAATATTTCATAACCATTTCTCTCTCTCTCTCTCTCTCTCTCTCTCTCTCTCTCTGTGCCTGGTCAGTCTGTAAGTCGCTCTCTCTCTCTCTCTCTCTCTCTCACACACACACACACACACACACACTAATTTTTTTTTATTTTGTCTTCTCTGACTTTTTCTGAGTCCTAATGTCTTTTTTTTTAATGTGGTGCTGATTTTCAAAATCAGTGCCTCACATATGCTAGGCAAACACTCTACCACATAGCTACAACCCCAGCCCAATCCAACTGTCATGATCTGAGAATTTTAGTATGTTGGCCTGGAAAATTCTGCCATCATAAGTCATATTCTAAGCCTCGTATACAGCAACATAGATTATTTCAGAAGGAGAATTTTAAGACATTCTTTTTGGGGGTGGAGGGCAGGTATGGTGGATACCAGGGATTGAACCCAGAGCCATTGGGCCACTGAACCCACATCCCTAGCCCTATTTTGAATTTTTATTTAGAGACAGGGTCTCGCTGAGTTGCTTAGTGCCTCAATGTTGCTGAGGCTAGCTTTGAGCTCAGGATATTCCTGAATTTTAAGACATTCTTTTAGGAAACTTGCTTATAAAATGTGATAGGTATTGTATTACAAAAAGAAAGAAAAAAGCCTGTGATCAGAATCAGAAGGCTAATTATACATTTAATAACATCAAAGAAAAACAAATGTGAGATAATTTATGCTCTTGTTATATTTTTTCCTATAAAAGTTGAACAACCCATGCTTATCTGTAGCACCACCTTCCATCTTTCTTAAATACAGCATTGATAGTTTCTTATTTTCTGGGTTTCATGATCATAATGAAAGACCATTTATTAGTCTCTCCCACATATATAGTTAAGTCCTATACAATATACTGCAAAATGTATAGATGTACACACACATATATACACATACACACATTTGATATCAATTAATTTATAAGATGGTATCTGTATTTATATAATTATTTAAAGATGGAATTTTACTACATTGCACTGGCTGGACTAGAACTCCTGGGCTGAAAGAGTTTTTCTGCCTCTGTCCTCTTAGGAGCTGGGAATGATACATCCTGCACCTGGCATGTGGGATGGTTGCAAATTACTAGTTCAGTCTCTTAATAATTTTTAACATTTCACACAATATAGTTTGTGTTCCCTAAACATGAATTTTTCCCTTAATCTCATCTAATTTTCTTACCTTAATCATTAGATAAAAGACTTTAATTTATTGCCTTGACTGGAGGAAAAAAAGAAACCCAAACAGAATTAATCCTAATGTTTAGATTTTTATAGTCATTTTATTAATATAGATTATTAAAGCAATTATATCTTTATACACCAAGGATAGCATATTTTTTACTGTGAAAGGGGGAAACTGGTTGCTTATACTCTTCAGAGAAAATAGAAACAAAAATTTTGTTTAGATGTGAAACAAAAAAAGACTTAAATGTCTTAATTCAAGGGATAAGGCAATATAATTTTTTAAACAAATTGTTTTCAGTCTGATTTCATTTATCATTTTGCTTTTGCCTGGATATTTAATATTTATGGTTTTCATGTTCTAAAACTTTTTTTTCTTATTTTATATTAGTAGAAGGAGCTGTAATTCACATTTTATGGTCACCTACATAGTAGATGAAAGAACTAAGAATTTGAAAAAAATTTCAAATCTTTTAAGGTGGGAAAAATGCTTTCTGGCTTATAGTACTTATTTTTTATATTTTATACACTCTTGTCTTAGTTTCTTCATTTAGTGCAATAAAATTTTATTTTGTAAATCAAATAATATTGAATATTTACAACATTGCAAGATACTATGTTTTGGGAGAGAATAGTGCATTTGTTTATAAATCTACTGAGCATAGCAGCTATATAATCTAGTACATAAAGTACAAGAATTCTGGTTTTGTATCCTCAAAATAAGCCAAGTTGGAAGCACTTAGTAGGAATTTAATTAATTCTTATTGAATGTATAAATGAAGATTTATGCCCGTGGGGGATTTATAATCTAGTTGGAGATGAGATGAATCATAAACACTTGGAAAATTAAATGAAAGCAAGAAAATAATTACATAATAATCCTGGCTTAATGAGATTAATTATATAAAGTGTTTAACAGAGTACCTAATACATAGTAAATATTTGAAGTGCTTATTTTCTTCCCTTTGGACTAAACACTAAAAATTCCATAAAATCATATTTACATGTAGAGATTTGTTTTGTTTTTAAATGATAATAAATGCTCTTGAGTTTCAGAGAGATTACTATGAGCTGAGTGGGCTCGAATTTGAATATTGGTAGAATATGAAAAGAAAAGGTGTTTGGGGAGGATAGCAGGAAGAGGAAAAAGCAAACAGCAAGGCATGGACCTGGAAAAGTTTCGTTCTATCTGAAGATTCATTGCTTCAGTTGAAGCACAGAGTGTGTGAGTAGGGATTATGAAATGTGAGGCTAGAGAGAGTAGTTTGGGACAGACTGTGGATATCCTTGTTCTGCTGGGAAGAGTCTGGTGCTGCAGTCTGGCTGGGCACAAATAACCGAGCTGCCACAAAGCCTTGTAGATTCAAACAGCCACTCTTTATTCCACAACTCTCACTGGCACTGCCACACCACATGGGAACCGCCCCCCCCCCCCAGGCAGCAAGAGCCGCCCTACTGCCCGAGAGTAAAGGTCAAATATACAATACAATGAATCCAGCATCACAGCAATTATATATAGCTTAACTCAAATCTTCATCTCAATGGTTCGCTGGCTTCACCTTTCAACCATTCCATCTGATCTAGTAAATGCCAGGCCGTGGCTCTCAACAGGCTGGACTTTATATGCCACCTGAGATTTGTAGGTTTATACTTTATACATAGACAATTAATGCTTTAAATATAGAAAAGTAGGCCCCTTGAAGAATGCTACTTTAAGGATTAATGTACATATCAAAATAATTTTATTGGTTTATCATGTGTTTAGAACCCCTTTGGAGCCATAAACAACATCATACATTATAGAAGACTTGCCATTTGCATGCATGCTTTCTGAGACCATTTCAAATCCTCATATTTTAACATTATAAGATTTTTGTTCAAATCTTTACTTGCTCTGACTGTATTTCTATTGAGTCTTATGTTTCTTGTATATACTACTATTCTACATGTTAATATTCTTTAAAACATTAGTGAGTGTTTTATTTTACTTTATGAATTATTTTTGCTCAGGTTGGAGTATTTGGCGAATCACTTCAATAAATTCTTTTTTTTAAATCTCAAACATTTGGTGGACTTGTTCACATTCATTGATATAAGTTGTTATCAAATGTGATAATCTGTTCCTTTTCAGGTTAAGAGTTATCATTTTCTTAGTCTTTACATTTTTCCTTTTTCCAATATTGGTATTAACAGTTTGGCTTTCTTTGGTGGTGATGAGGAAGACATTCTTTTTGAAGAAACTCGGGGGGCTGGGGTTGTGTCCCACTGGTAGAGTGCTTGCCTAGCATGTGCAAGCACTGGGTTTGATCCTCAGCACCACATAAAGATAAATAAATAAAATAAAGATAATATGTCTAACTGTTAGACCAGGACTCAAGAAAAGACCACTGACTCCAATTAAAATCAAATTAAAGCAAGCTTATTATTTCGACTGGCCAGGCTGCCTCTCCCTCCCAAAATGGCAGGAACAAGACAGCAACCCCACCTTTCCTACAGCCCAGCTTTATAGCCCAGAAAGTTACACAAAAGGGGGGTTACAGATAACAGAACTCTGACAAGCATCACACTAATGGTAGTTTACATTTTTTTTTTTGGCCCCAACATCAGAATTTATGAGGACCATTAGAGCCTCAGAGAGGGTTGTTGTCTGGCCAGGGAAGGCCAATATTTGTGATGTGTCACTAAAGTTTCAGAGAGAGCTGCTATCTGGTCAGAGAGCCAGGCATGGGTGAGTTCAAGGCACAGGCAGGCATTCCAAGCAGGTTCAGAATTTGCAGTAATTTATAGTAAAGCCAAAATTATCTTTTCATGGCTTTGTGGCAAGATGGCTCCCAATTTTAATAAAAGATCAGGTTGGGTCTATCATTCCCCCCTTTTCTTATGTGTCCCTTTCAAATCTTTGATAGGGTAGGGGAAGAGCACTGAGGGAATTTTAATCCTTCAGGTACCAGTCTCCAAATTTTTAGAACTCACCCCTAACCGGTCTCCCTGATTTTACCTGATTTAATTAATTACTTATATTGATAGTCTATTTATTTTTGGCTCCATTGTTGTAATAAGAGAGGCGTCACTCAGTTTTGCTTCTTCTGAGCTGAGAGAGGGTGATGTTAGGGGGCATGGCGTGAGGCACATAAGTTGACTTTTAGAAATCAGTTGAGGAAAATGAGTTGCCTTTTAGAAGTCAGTTCGGTTTGAAGTCTGGTTGGGGAAGAACAGGTTGTAAAGTCATCTGGGGATGGGTGCTTCTATGAGAGAAACAAAAACCATGAGTACTGAATAAATGTTGCAGCAGCTGGAACATATATTACTGTATAGAAGTTCCCTCACCAGGCTTTAACATCCCCAGTTATCAGGACTGTAAACTTAACATTTAACTTTTAGTGTTACAGTTGTCCCTCCCCATAAGAAACAGTTTAATAATTTAATGTCATCTGATCTTGCAAAATCCTTTTACTAGTATGACCTCTGTGTCTAATAGAGAAACCTTTAATTCTGTTACTCAGGGCTGGATAATCATACTAGCGAACACGAAGTCTACCTGTGTAGGTTAGGAGTATCTGTAGGCCTTAAACTAAAAACTTCTGTCTCTGGGAGCTCCTCTTGATAGTCTCTTTTTATAGTTATCAGGCATTTCTGTCTGAGAATCCTTCCTTGTAGCCTCCAGTCTTACTTATTTTGGGAGGCTAACATAAAGTCTATACCTTAAAATATTATTTTTATTATTAATATTATTAATATTACTATTATTATTATTATTATTTAAAATGCTCAGGAATGGCTGTATTTTGGTTTTAACTGTCTTTGCTAAGTGTTTAAGATGAAGCAGTCAAACTGACTTTTGTTTCTATCTATTGTTAACAGTCAGCTGAGCTTTTATGGGAGTCATTACTGGGGAAATTTGAGAGCAGCTTCTCAGTTTTGCTAGTGCCATTTGTGCTAGGATGGGTCCAGGTCTTGCTTGACCATGTGGCTTCCCTCAGAAGCATCAGGGATGTCTCTCTTCTCTGATGACACTCCTCTTCATAGCAAATGCACTGTTTGGCTTTCTGTTCTCCAGTGGTCTCATTTAACTTTAATTTTAAATCCTAATCTAAAACATCCAGCAAATAAATTTTAACAGTCTTATATTAAGAGTACTGGGCTTTAATGTCTATAACTTTATAATTATTTATCTTTTTATTATTTGGGATCTGTATTATTGTGTCTGTCTTGTGGGGGATGACTTATTATCTTAAATTAACCCATGTTGTGTTCTTAAAGCAACACTTCTGTAAAACACTAACAGAGAATCTTTAGATCACTTATAAGGAAATTACAAAATAAAATTAACAAGAGTGAAAACACTTAGTTTGTTTAATAGCTACCCTGAATTTTTAAACTGAGTGATACATTATATCCCCTGTTTGAGATCCTAGTAATCTTGACAGAAAAAAAAACAACTTTTGAACATAACTTTAAATGAAGTAAAATCTGGCCTACTTCTTTCGTAGTCATTCTCACATGTAATAAGATGGGACACAGAGCCTTATCTCAGGTAAGGCAGGGCTCTTTATAAGTCTTAAGTGTTTTAGTTCTAAAGCTGATCTTTGTTTTTTAAATATCATTTTACAAAGATTACATAAATTGTTTGAGGTCACATGAACATTAGGTAACACCATATGATATCACATTTAAAACATGAATTAAAGAAAGGCAGAAAGTTTTTAACCTTTACAAAGATTAGGCTCTCATTAACTTAAAAATACATTTAAATTGTTCCCCAATGTAAAAAGTAACATAAAACTTTACACATCTTATAGATAACATGTAGATAAATCCCCAATATATTTTTTACCATACAACTTCAGAACACCAGCTTGATATAATGCTCTTTTAAAGTTTCTACCTTACAGATTTGTGTACCTGGAAGATATGAGCACATTAATAGCATTACAATTACATTGATGTTTCTACATTAACCAAGATTAGCTTTTAAAGAAATGGCAGTACAGTGCTCTAAAATAACAGTTCTTATTTTTGTTTAATTTTTATGGTTGCTTGCTCTAGAAAAAAATAAAACTTAATAAACACAATGTTATGGGTAAACTTATGTTTTAAGAAATTTTTGTCTCTTTAACACATGACTGATTTTTACAATCTTATACAGACTTTAGTACAAACTTATACAGACCTTAGTAAATCAATCAGATATCTAACAAAAGTACTCATTAATGAGTAATTTCATATCAAATTTACTTTACTTATTTATCAAAATATTAGACAAATGTATTGAACAGTGTAAACCATTTTTTTGTTGAAGGAAAAATCCTAGAACAAAGTCATATTAGACATTTTATAGACATTAATATTTTATTAGATATTTGAACACCTAGAAAAACTTGTAAGCTTAAATTTAAAGACATTTATTTTTATCTGTTTATCCAATTTAAATTGAACCATTTAAATCACGTGAATTAAAGATCTTTGGATCCACTTTTTAAAATTTGTTTTTATAAGTGCTCCTTATATATGTTAATTTGTATATCATATATATGATATATGGACATATGTGTGTATATGTATATATGTATGTATATATATATATATATATATATATATATATATATATATATCTCACATAACAATAGTAAAGGCCTTGTAGCTTTTCTCAGGTGAAATCTCCATTGCAATATTTCAAAAACTCCACAGTTGGTCAAAGATAGAACTGATCAGAAAAACATTAACATAGGTCTGTAGGATAAAAAATCATGAGCTCAAAAAAATAATAAAAAATACAGAATTTAAGGAAAAAAATAAAGAGTCCTAGAAAAAATGACTTTCCAGTAATTAGTAAATACCATACAATTTACCTTTTTTTTCCCTTAGGCCTCAGATCAGTCTCCTACTGAGCTTGCAGGCTTCTTTCATTTGCATTTCAACATAAGTCCTGGCTGAGGTCTGGAAAGAGCAGGGAAACACTGCTATTCTGAGCAGACACCTAAGGCCTAAGGCATTTTAACCATAAGTCATAATTTTCAGGTTCAGATGTTGAAAATTATGATACAAGTTTAACATACAATTCACAAAATTTTATATCTTTACATCTTGTTTTGTCAACAGATACCATACTATGATTTACTATCCTTGTCCAAATTAATGCACTGGTATACACAGTGATATTTTCCCAGGCTACCCAATTCAAAATTGGTGAAAAAAAGACTGAATGATTGGGAAGTTACTTGCCAACTTGGAAGTAGAGTTCTTTAGTTTTCCATCCTAAGTATTTAAGTTCTCTGGCATGAATTATCTGAAATCATAAACTAAACAACTACCTAAACCCAACTTTTAACTGCAAGATTGTGCAATGCTTCAAAAACCCATTCAGATACCAGATTGTTACAATAAAACAGCATCATTTAGACACACATTCAGCTAAGATAATTCCCAAGAAACAATTTATAATATCAACACATTATTGCACCTATCTTAAAGGGCCAGAAACAAAGACACAGGACAGACAGAAAGGAGCTCCAGACTATGGCTGACAGACAGAAGCCTTTAAAATAGAGCAGATAAGAGAAAAATCTCCTACACCACTGGCACCATAGATGTCCCCACAAGGGGGACAACCTGTAATGTAAAATCACAGAGGGGCAACCTAAAATGTAAAATCAAGGGTCTCCATGGTGACTTTACTGCATTTAGTGTCCCCTTTTTCTTTTTCTCTTTTTTAAGAAGACAGAGGTGGCAAAATCCTTACAGTGCAGGGAAGGAAGGAGGGAATTCCCCAAAGCAACAGGGTTTTGGCAGCTGCTGGGAGTCCCTCAGTCCCTCCTTTTACTTACAGGATTAGCTCCTCTGGTTTGGTTCCACCCCAAGCACCCTCCATCTCCTAACATTTCAGTAGTCAGCTCTCAAAAAGTTCCGGGGGGGGGGGGTACCAAAATTTGTAACTTAACTTTCGGTTCCTGACCTTGAAGCCAATTAATGCCAATTTAATAATGAGGACAGGGTTTTGAGAAAAAGAAAAAGGGAGGTTTATTGTTTTGCTAACAATGGAGAAACACAGGGGACTCTGCCCAAAGGTTGATCTGGAGGGACAAGGGGTTTTAAAGGAGTCTCACTTGTTAACCTTGGAGATATTCAGTTCTTAGATCCCCAGCAGGCATTGCCCTGTGCAGTGGGTGTGCTCCAGGCAGCCAGCTAGGGGCTTCTCTCATCCTGCTTAACAAAGGAGGGTAAAGTTCATCGCATTCCTTAAAACACAGTCCAAAGGGGTGTCAGGCTTACTTGCTTTATTACCCATTTTCACGTTCAATATCCTTAAGTTTTTATCACAGAAATCACACAACAAAATGCACAAAAACAAACAAACAAAAAACATATAGAACACAGAACAAAACACCAGTGCTAAAACAGAAAAACAGAGGAGCAATGAAACGTCTTGCTGAAGCTCCGGGGTAGGAGCGCGTGCAAGCCTGTCGGCACCTCTCTATCCTTCCAGAGGAATTCCCTACAGAACAGAACAGAGGACAGAATTATTTCTCATTACTGTCCCGGACAGGAGTATATGTGAGCCTTGCCAGGCCACCTCTCTGTCATCAGAAGAGATCCCCCTTAACCGGATACCAGATGTTATAAAGGCGCCAGTTACCTATGGAGGCCTCCTCGACCAGGTGCTTGCTGATAGTTTTAGTGCGGCAGTTCACTGCAGTGCTCTGGGGACCGAAGGCTCACTCTCAGGCCTTGGAATGTCTCAAGTAGCGCACCCACTATGGTGGTTCTCCAGCCCAGATCCCTGGAGCGAAGGCCGGCTTCAGAATTTCCAGCAGTCTGGTCTTGTGATCTGGTTGGGCAGGGTCATCTCGCTGGGGCGTCCAAAATGTTAGACCAGGACTCAAGAAAAGACCACTGACTCCAATTAATATCAAATTAAAGCAATTTTATTATTTCGACTGGCCAGACTGCCTCTCCCTCCCAAAATGGCAGGAACAAGACAGCAACCCCACCTTTCCTACAGCTCAGCTTTATAGCCCAGAAAGTTACACAAAAGGGGGTTACAGATAACAGAACTCTGACAAGCATCACACTAATGGTAGTTTACATTTTTTTTTTGTTTGCTGGCCCCAACATCAGAATTTATGAGGACCATTAGAGCCTCAGAGAGGGTTGTTGTCTGGCCAGGGAAGGCCAATATTTGTGATGTGTCACTAAAGTTTCAGAGAGGGCTGCTATCTGGTCAGAGAGCCAGGCATGGGTGAGTTCAAGGCACAGGCAGGCATTCCAAGCAGGTTCAGAATTTGCAGTATTTTAAAGTAAAGCCGAAATTATCTTTTCATGGCTTTGTGGCAAGATGGCTCCCAATTTTAATAAAAGATCAGGTTGGGTCTATCATAACTAAAACTAAAAAATAAATATTAAAAAAAAGAAACTCAGGGTTTTAAAAAATAACATTTCTTTTATTAGTTGCTCAAGACAATACAATGACCTTGACATATCATACATTTGATTCAAATAGCGTTTGAATTCTCATTTTTCCACGTGTACAAATTGCAGGATCACGTTGGTTATACATCCATGTGTATACATACAGTAATCCTAGTGTCAGTTGTATTCTGCTGCCCTCCCTATCCACCCCCTCCTGGCTCCTCCCCTCCCATCACCTCTCTCTACCCATTCTACTGTGACACTTATTTCTCTCTCTCTTTTTTTCATCCCTTCCCCCTCATACCTTCGGATATGTATTTTGTGTAACCATGAGGGTCTCCTTCCATCTTCCATGCAATTCCCCTTCTCCCTCCCATTCCTTCCCACTTCTTTTCCTTGTTTCATGGTAATCTTCTTCTCATGCTCTTCCTCCCTACACTATTTTGAGTCACCTCCCTTATATCAGAGAAGACATTTGGCATTTGTTTTTTAGGGATTGTCTAACTTCACTTAGCATAATCGTCTCTAATGCCATCCATTTCCCTGCAAATGCCATGATTTTGTTATTTTTTAGTTCTGAGTAATACTCCATTGTGTATGAATGCCACATTTTTTTTATCCACTCATCTGTTGAAGGGCATTTAGGTTGGTTCCACAATCTAGCTATTGTGAATTGTGCTGCTATGAACATTGATGTAGCTGTGTCCCTGTAGTATGCTCTTAGGTACACTTGTACATTGCTGGTGGGACTGCAAATTGGTGCAGCCAATTTGGAGGGCAGTACTTGGAAAGCTGGGAATGGAACCACCGTTTGACCCAGCTATTCCCCTTCTCAGACTATACTCCCCAAAAACATTTTTAGTAATTGCCTTTGAACTTTAAGATATAAATGAAAAACATTAGGCTGAACTCATGCATTTTTAGTCTTTGAATTAGGCCTTAACCTTTCCATTGCCTTCACAAAGTATCTTCTGCATGGGTAACCATGAGCGTGATAGTCTGATATACTGAATATGTTTATAGAATTCTTCCCTTGATTGATATCTTCTTTTCTCACACTTCTTTGTGTGCCTGTATCTGTGTGTGTGTAGATGTGTATACTATATGCATCTGGTTTTGTGTTTTTTAAATGAACTTTCTAGCCCCTTGAGCAAACATCAGGAACATTTGTAAAGATTTAATATTTAAGAGAGTAAAATATGCTGGGGGAACTGATTGGTTGGGAACCTAAGTGAACCTTTATGAGATTGTAGAAACCTACTGCTGGGTGGTTATTTATATTCTGTCATAAGGCAATGATATGGATATAATTAATTTAGTGGTTTGGGTAGTTGAGGGTTTTCTGTATGGGAAAACCAGTATTTGTTATCAGACATTTGGCGATGGCTTAGTGAAAGAATGCACCACTCTTTCCTATAGCATTTCAGAGGTAATATGTCATCTAAAAACTTCCTACTCTTTTTTGAAAAGGAATGATAGACAAATAAGTGTAAACAGTACAGGAATTTTTCTATGCTAGTTACAGAATAAATACCAGGTCAAAAGTTTTTTAAAAGAGCAACAATTCTATATTTGTCTCCAAAATTAAATAGATGTCCCATTGTATTTTATTTGTGTTTGTTTTTATATTCACTGCTTTTGCCTGTAACTGTTTCTATTGTAAGTACATCTATCATATGTCATTTGTACTCATGGTGTATATGACATGTTACATCTACTGGACTGTGAACTGTTTTATTTCTATTGTTAGTCTTTTAATCCCAATGCCAGGAACTGTGCCTAGTACAGAGTAGATGCTCGATTAATATTGAGTTGAATGAATGTGAATATTTGACTGTATCATTTGAATTATCATTTATTAGAAGACTGTACTATCTTATCTTAGCTTTTCTTGTGGACTGGTCATGTACTCTAACCAGATTGGAAATGTGTTATGAGTAGGAACTTGATTTTGTCTTTCCTAAATTCTTCTTTATAACACTTTGGGCTGTAGTGGGTAATAGGTATTCTCAAACATGTGATTGAACTGAAATATGTTGGTAGTTTTTATTTCCTTATCAGGAGATTCCTAAAAACACAGTCATTAATAAAAAATTTGGAAGAGATTCCAAAAACCAGTATATATACTTTTCTGTCAGCTTGTGGGCTTCTGTAAGACTCCATACTTTCATAGAGTAAAGAGTTATGGTTCTGGGTCCTTGCTTCTGAGTGGCCTACTTGCTTTATTTTGGACTTCTACTTGTGTCACAGATGATGTAAGTCAGTGGCTCTTCAAATGTGGTCTCAGATTAGAACATCACCTAGGTACTTGCTAAAAATGCAGATTTTCCTGCCCCTTCTAGATCTACTAAATCAGAAACTCTGAAGGTGGAGCCCAATCTGTGTTTTAATTAGTCCTCTAGGTAATTTTGATGGTGAAGTCTGATGTCACCATGTGATGTAACTATCTTTAAGAGAGAGGGATCAAGGCAATGCTTACGTGCTAGAGAAAACCCAACTAGCAGCCTAGATTAAAGAGCGTAAGTAATTAAAAGGTTTTTAGAGGAAGTTAGGTTTAGTTTACAAGAAGGCATTAAGATGTAAAGCAGGGGCTGGGATTGTGGCTCAGTGGTAGCGTGCTTGTCTAGCACATGTCAGGCAATGGTTTTGATCCTCAGCACCACATAAAATAAATAAAGGTATTATGTTCTTGTATAACTAAAAATTTATTTTAAGAAAGATGTAAAGCAAATTCCTGAAACTTCATTGTATGCTATTTTTTAGATTAAGTAAACCAGATTATGGATTTTTCAAGTATTTCTCTTTTTATGTGTGATTTTGTGTCCAAATTAAAAGATGAGAACTTTAGTTAAGTTTTCTGTACATTATTTTGGATTTTTATAGGGGCAAATGTTCTTTGTCTCCCATAGCAGATGACTGAGAAACAACTGAAAAGTATTCAACACAACTGGCACTTTGTGTGTTTTCTTTTTGAGTATGCTTTTTTTCAATGATGTCATTGATTTTGAATTCGAATCCTTTTAAAAAACATTTTTATTTGCTCTAATTTGTTGAATATGACAGCAGAATGCTTTTTAACTCATTGTACACAAATGGAGTACAGCTTCTCTTTTCTCTGACTGTACACGATGTAGAGTCACACTGTTCGTGTAATCATACATGTACATAGGGTAATAATGTCCCTCTCCTTCTATGATTCTTCCCACTCCCATACTCCCTTCCCTTCTCTACCTCCCCTCTACCCAATCCAGAGCTCCTCCATTCTTCCCTATCCCAACTTCATTATAAACCATCATCTGCATAACAGAAAACATTTGGCCTTTGGTTTTTAGGGATTGGCTTATTTTGCTTAGCATGATATTTTCCAACTCCATCCATTAATCCACAGGTGCCATAATTTCATTCTCCTTTAAGGCTGAGTAATATACCATTATGTATATAAACCACATTTTCTTTATCCATTCATCAGTTGAATGGCACTGATGTTGGTTCCAAAGGCTGTCTATTGTGAGTTGAGCTGCTATAAACATTGATGTGGCTGTGTCACTGTAGTATGCTGATTTTAAGTCCTTTGGGTTTTGGTATAAATTAATTCAAATGCTTTGTAATTTTAGATTACAAGGTAGTTAAAAATTGTGTCAAGTACATTTAAAATATTTTAGTTTATTAGATACAATGCATGCAGATAAGCCTGCTTACGTATGGAAGATTTCTGTTCCTTTTACAAGTTGAGTATCCCTTATCTGAATACTTGGGACCAAAAATATTTCAAATTTCAAAATTTTTGATTATGAAATATTTTCATAGACTTTACTGGTTCAACTGTTCTAATAGGAAAATCCAAAGTCCAAAATGTAACATGGAGTGCAAAAGGTTTCAGATTTTTGAGCACTTTGAATTTCATATTTTTGGATTAGGGATGCTCAACCTATATATATTCTTTTGACAAATAATAATTTTTAAAAAATAGTTCTGGCATGATTGTGCACACTTATAATCCTGGTGTGGGAAGCTGAGGAAGGAGGATCGCAAGTTTGAAGTCACCCTCAGCAACTTAGAGGTGCTATAAGCAACCTAAGTGAAACTCTGTCTCAAAATTAAAAAAAAAATAAAAATAAAAAGGGCTGGGGATGTGGTTCAGTGGTTTAGTGTCCTTGGGCACAATCCCCAGTACCAAAAATAAAAAAAATTAAATTAAAAATTAGTTTCCTATTTACCATGTAAACTAAATGGTAAAAAATACCTACATAATATTGTTTGTCTTTTTTCTAGTGGTTGGGAAATGGAAGATCTAATCTTAGATACACTATGTTAAAAAAAAAAAAAAACTTATAAAGCATCCCAGAAGTTTTTTTTTTCAAATTTTTATTTAGTTGTAAATGAACACACAGTATCTTTATTTATTTTTATGTGGTGCTAAGGATTGAACCCAGTGCCTCACACATGAGAGGCAAGCACTTTACCACTGAGCTACAGCCTCAGCCCCCATCCTGGAAGTTTAACACTTAATTTTTTGAAAATAATTCCAGAAATTTCTTTTGAAAATATGTTATTATCATTAGCTGTACTCATACACAAAAATGGCAGTATGATGACTTGTGCCTGCTTTTTATTTAAACTCTGGAAAGTTCAGGGGAGAACATGTTTAAAAATATTGAGGTGACATTAGAACAGCCAGAAGTGAGATTTCTGAAAAAGTAGTCAAAATATAACAATGATATGTCAAGAATTATCCCTTTAAAAAAAGTAGCTGAAATCATCACTTCTGTACTACTCAGTAAGTTTGGAGACCACTTACTCTCTTATTAGAGGTCTCTGTTCTGGAAGGAACTTTATTGTGAAGATGAGAAGGGAGAACTTTGAAGGAACCTTGCAAGCTATTGCATTTTCTGGTAACCTTATATATTAGGTGTATGCTGTAAGCTTTCATTGTGATAGTTTACTTAGGTCTTGGACCATCAACTTAGTTCATTTGTGAGAATGCTATTCCCTTTAGGGATATAATCCAACTAATCTCTTGGTGCTTCTTTTTATTTCTTTCTAAAACTAATGAGTGTAGACAGAAACATCCAAGACAGTCTACAAATTGGTGGGCTTATGAGACTGAATCTGATGAATGAGAATTGTTTGGTTGTAATAGGTTTCAGTTACAACACTCTGCCTATGATGGTACAGCCTTGACAAGGTTGAAGGGGATTGTTCATGTAAAGGTAGGTTTAACTCCAATTTCTTTGTCTCTCAGTTACCTCGTTACCTATGGAAACATTCATAGTTACTATATACTTGTACATTTTTCTAGAGATAATACCTACATGTAGAGACATATGATGTGTTTACCTTTTTCTTTCTATTTTAGAAAGACACCTGAATGATTTTAAACATTGTTCTATGTCTGGCTTTTTTTCATGTACTCTATCATGGGTATTATCCCACCTCAGTGCATATAGAGCCATCTCCTTTGTAATAACTACCTAGTGCTTTTTGATATCCTATTTTTTCATTATCCTACTTCATTTTTTTTCTTTCAGCTTTTTCTTCCATTTCCTTCTCTCCCTTGCCTTTTCAATTAAATAATCCAATACAGACAAAAATATAGTGTCATTTATGGAGACATGTTAGCTGGGATTTAATCTTTATTTTGAAAGGGATTTATATTCACACCAATTACTATGTTTTAGGCACAGGCTATTTTTTCATAAGAAATAGCTTCCTTGTATAGGAACATGTATTTTAAGACTTTTGTTTTTAATTTTCCAGATGTGAAAAACTTAAGAGGGTGACATTATTCTTAAAGAGTCTTCTCTATTCTCACAGGTCTTAGTTCAGGTCCTAATTTTCTTCCAGTTGTACTCTCATAATCTGTTTAACCAGTTACCCATAGATGGGCATTTGGATTGTACATAATTTTGTCTTTTTTCATTATATCATTTCATACTTTTGCAAATATATTTGAAAAAAACACATTCTTTCAAAATTATTGGGTTAAAGAATGTATAAACTTATGGATTTAATGGATATTGTCCACTGTAATGTGAAACTGATATATACATACACAGCATACATATGCGTGCTTCTCAACATACTAGATCATTAAATTAGTGAATTACGGACCTTTATCTGTCTAATAGAAAAAGGGATATAATTACTTTTTTTATTTTTGGCAGTGCTGGAGTTCAAACTGTGATCATAGCACAGACTAGGCATGCATAAACTACTGAGTTCCACCTCCTCACCTTTTCTTTTTTTAAAATGTTTTCTTTTTTTAATTGTAGTTGGACACAGTATCTTTATTTTATTTATTATTTTTATGTGGTGCTGAAATTCAAATCCAGTGCCTCGCATATGCAAAGTGAGTGTTCTATTGCTGAGCCACAACTGCAGCCCACTGATTATACTTTTAATTGACATTTCTCTTACATTTGAGGTTGAAAATGTTTTTTAATAAATTTGAGCTTTTTGTATATCTTTCTATTAACATGCCTTCTTGTGTAGTTTTCTTTTGAGTTCTGGATCTTTTTCTTACTGATTTGAAGGTACTCTGTGAAAGTTAAGAAAAAGCCAATTTGTGAACTGTGATATTCTGACTTGTTTTGTTTTGATCTTTGTCAGAAATTGTCTTATTTTTGTATAATAGTTCTTCAGCAACTTTTTAATTGCTGTATAAAAATTTTTAATGAGGTCAAATGTATTTTATAGCTTTGGATTTTATCTTATTCTCAGAAAGGCATTGCAAATTTTGAAATAATAAAACAAAATAAAACCTCCCTTTTGTACTAATATTTTTAGTGTTAATTAGATTTTTATTTTTTTTTATAATTTAAAAATTTTTATTTTTATAGTGCTGGGGATTCAACCTAGGCCCTTGCATATTCTGATAAACATGCTTTGCTGTTGGATTACACCATCACTCCTGACCCCAATTTTAAAACTCCATCTGGCTTTTGTTTTAGTCCTCATTTTCTCCAATGATGTACAGTGCTACCTTGAGCTTATATTAAATTTCTACATTGATTTGGATTTTTGGATTGTCCATTTATAAGTGCCACATTTAAAGTTAACTATTGAATTATTGCTTGAAATATTTTAAGACTTTTGAATAATTTTTGGTTATTCTTATTTATTGTTCCATGTGAGGTTTAGAATTATGTATGGATTTGTTTTCTAAAATTGCTTGTATTTTATTTGATCTCATGTGATATTTAAAGATATATTTAGGGAGAAAATTTTTTGTAATGCCAAGTTTGATTAAGAACATGGTATTTATTCTCATTCTTTCATGTCATTTTTTTGTTCCCTAAGCATTAAAAATTTCTTTGTATAACTCTAATTATTAAATTTTCCTGGCATTCATTCATATTATTTGCAAATGGTAAAAATATGTATTTATGATAGCGTAAATACAGAACTAATCAAAGCATATAGAGAAGATAAAATTGATATTTAATGTTATCATTATTTTGATTGATTGAACTGAGTAGATTATTGCATTTATTAAAGCCATTTTAAGAGTGTAAAATTCTATGGCAAAGCATACAATTCCACGCTAATATTTTCGTTAGACTAAGATTTAATTTTTTCAGCTTTAAGTGCCCGTGTCACTATTCTACTTAGGTAAAATAATTATCTCGTTGTAGAATATGTAATTCCAAAAAACTTAAGCATCATTGAAGTAGAAATAGATACTGTGGATATTTGATGCCTTTTCCTTTGTGTATATAATTGCTTTCACATTACTTTTAATCATTTCAATAAGACACATGTAATTCAATCAATTGAAATCTCAATTTTAAGAGCTCATTGGAATGAAAATGAAAACATTACTGTACCTACATCTGGAAGATTATGAGAAGATTGCTAAAATAGATATTATATTATTGTGGTACTAATAGAAATGAGTCCTTTTAAATAAACAGAATTTAATTGTTTACTCATTAAACTTATTTGGATGATTCTCCTAAATCTTTAGGGATGTGGTAAGGTCATCTATAAATGTAAAGTTCTTGCTTACTTGGAAAAGCAAGTGGAAAACATTGTGGGAAAACATTGTTTTCTGTTTTAGTGGATTCATATAAACGAAATTGGAGGAATACGGAAATATATGAGAATGAATAATGATAGCGTTCCTTGAGGAAACTTAAATAGAGCTCCTCCCTCACTTACAGTTAACATAAATTACTTGAATGACTTAATGTTTACTACATATTTTTAATTCCTTAAATGGAAATTATTTTATTTCTACTTAAATTATTTTATTTCTACTTATTTTATTCTACTTTAAAAACTCTGGCTCTTTCTTAGTCTCTCTGTTTTACTGAAGATAAAAGGTTTTTTTTATGGTTTATTTCCTGTATGTAATTCTTCGGTGGGAAACAGGAAAAGGCAGATGTCTCTGGTTTTCTTTTTTTGCCTTTCACTTACTTTTCTCCTGCATATAACAAAGCCTAAAACAGATTTGAGAGGTTGGGAAGTTTTGTTATTTGTAGGGAAGGGTTAAAATAAAATCACTCAAGACAAAGAATTCCTTGTAAATTTTCAATATATGGTTCAACTGAGACTTTTAATTTGGAAGGATATCATAATAGTTCATGTGATTTTGCTCCCCCTATCCCTTTACTCTTTATGAAATAAAGAAACCATCTCAAAAGTTTAAGAGAAAAACCCTGAGCAAACTACTGCACACCTTGCACTTGCTTGCATTGGCTGTTTTAGATGATCAGCTCTTAGAGGATCTGGACTGAATTGTAACATCCAGTCTGAATTAAACTGCATATAGGTGTCTTTTTTTAATCTTTTGTCTCCTTGCAGTCTGTGCTTTTCTTTATTTTTATATACTTTGTGACAGATATCGAAAAACATCATATATAATTATCCTATTTACTAAAGATTCTTTGTTAAACTGAATTTTTAAAAATAAGTATTTGGTCTAAATTGAGTTTTGTCTTCTTGTTCCCTACAAAGGCCCAGATCGCTTTTCTTCAGGGCGAAAGAAAAGGTCAAGAAAATTTGAAGAAGGATCTGGTGAGGAGGACCAAAATGTTTGAATATTGTCTTCATCCACTTCAGTGGATGGTCTTTGATTGTGTGTGTGTGTGTGTGTGTGTGTGTGTGTGTGTGTGTGTGTGTGTTATGCGAAATCTAAGGCAGTTCATTGCTTTAGGTAATTAAGTATTTGGTAGTTGATATTGAAATTCTTTATTGTCAGTTTTTTCTTTGATTTGTAAATCACTTATTTTTTTAAGTTGGTAAATGGACTATTTGTTAAGCTGCCATAACATAGCACTTAGATAGTTTTATGAATATTGAGACATAAATATTTTTATTAGAACTTGTGTTCATCTTCATATAGGATCATTATATAGTACCAGACCTTTTTATCTCCTAGTAAAAGAAAATAGTTGGTTTTTTTTTCATACTTTGAGAGCTTGGTTGAAAGTTGGAGAGATAAAAAGTAAAACATTTTTTTGAAGTATGTAATCTGGGAATTTTTGACATCTTAAGCTTTCTAAATTATAGGTTTAACCAAAGAAAGTATATTAGCATTAATAATGG
Organism: Callospermophilus lateralis; assembly: GCF_048772815.1. Taxonomy (NCBI): domain Eukaryota; kingdom Metazoa; phylum Chordata; class Mammalia; order Rodentia; family Sciuridae; genus Callospermophilus; species Callospermophilus lateralis. The sequence continues at coordinate 1,482,828 of NW_027512543.1, read as the reverse complement.
TAATTTTTTAATAACTACTGTGTTCTAGGCCCTAAAGACTTATATTTAAGTAATTTGTATAGAGAAGCAGAGTTATAGTAGAGCTGAGTTAGGTCCCTCAGGATTGGTTCTAAAAGCTGTATTGTTTACCAGTATATTTTACTGTCTTGCAAGGTAGGAGAACTGAAATATACAAATACTGAAGTAACCAGAGTAGGTGCATGGGAGTGTATTCAGACTTGTGAATCACTATAGTGTGTGAAGTGTGATGGTTTCTATGGTAGATGTATGTCTAGGCTATACAAGGGGTCACAAAGAAGGGACTGGATATTATCTTGAAGTAGTAAGGAGGGCATTATTAGAGGAGGTGAGGCTTCAATAGCAACATAGATAATAAGAAGGTGCTTGCAAGTTAGGTAAGGTGCAGGAAGTAGAACATGTTTGACCTGGAACAAAGCCTTTTGGTGTATTCAGAAAATTGTAGTCATTGCATGTAAAGAGTAGGGTGTTAGTTGTGATTTCACCACTGATAACATGGTAGGGGAGGTCCAAGTCAGATCATGGAGTTTAGAATACCGAAGAAGAGGTACCTAAGGAGTTCAGACTTTTACCTTACATGTGATAAAAAACATGGAAAATTTTCAGGTTCTTTTTATTCAAAAATGATCTTCAACTAACAGCACATTTAAGTATAATAAATTAAGGAATAAAAAAACATTTCTTCAAGACCTGGAGCTCTAGAATTTTTCCAGTGTTTTCCATTCTAAAATTGTTTTCCTAATGCTTAAATGCCAAGAATTAAAAAGAAAATGTTTTTGATTGAGGAAAATTTGAGACCCAACAATAGAAAGACTAGTACCTTTTATGTACATCTCCAAGATTTAACAGATAATGTTTGTCATTCTTGTTTTAGTGTGGTCTATATAAGAGTGCATTCCAGACATCTTGTCATTTTGCCTATAAACACCTAAGAGCTAAGGCATGTAATGTTGTGTTGCTGGGTAGATTTTCTATGTAGTCCCACTTTAATATAAAATTTATTTGAGGGCTCGGGATGTGGCTCAAGTGGTAGTGCACTCGCCTGGCATGCATGCGGCCCGGGTTCAATCCTCAGCACCATATACAAACAAAGATGTCGTGTCTGCAGAAAAAATAAATAAATAAATAAATATTTTTTAAAAATTCTCTCTCTCTTAAAAAATTGTTTGAAAACTGAATCTTTATCATTATAGCAATGAATTTATTAAAGTATTCTTTAAAGTGTAATAAAAGTTACAAAATAAGCAAATTTACAGTTAGTTTTTCAAGAATACAAAGTATATAATCCAAGATTTATTCAGAAACATTCATTCTGAGGAACTTCAAATACTATATAAAATACAGTTCTGAAACATTTTTCCAGTGTTGTTTTTCTCCATTCACTACCACTTTTCTTTTATCTGAATTAATGTAGAATTTACCTGTCTTCCTTGGCTCTAATATTTCCATTTCCTAGTCCATTTTCCTTATCCACAGGACTCACTTTCTGAAACACAAATGGAATAGTTATGTTATAGTCCTACTTAAAAATATCTAGCTGATTTCAAGGTTATTTTGCAACTAGGTCCTTTCTCTAGTCCCTTCACAGAACTCCATTCCTTCTAATACTAAATACACTGCAAAACTGCTGTTGGACCCACTGTCTATTTTTCTAATTCACTTTTATGACACTGCTTTTGACAGAAATACCCTCCTCTATTAATTCATTTGTCTGACTAGAAAATTCTTACTGTTCTTTTGAGGCTTAGGTGAAATCATTATCTTCTTTTTGATAGCTTTGATACATGACCTTTTATAGAATCAGATAATCCCTTATCTATATTCCTGTAACACTTGATATAACCCTTGTAAGTTCTTATCATAGTGTGCTGTAGTTATTTACATTCCTGTCCCTTAGGCACCTTCTTAATTCCATCCCTACCTGACTGCAAGCAACAGGTTATTCCCAGCACTCAGCACACTGCCTTGCACATTGTAGGAACTCAGTAATAGTTAACTGCAATTAGTCACTATTTTAGCATCAACATTTAAGATGTTATTGGGTATACTATGTTTTATTTCCAGCACATTATTATAACAGAATTTAACAACAAAGCTAGAATGAAACTTCTTTAGTTTATTATAGTTATCAAACAAGTTTTTTTCAATAAGTGCCAATTGGGGGGAACCTGACTCTTTTGTCAAATATGAGTTGTTAGACATGAAATCTGCTTATTTATCCTGTAGTCAGAGTATAGTGAAGATACTTTGCTACCACAATGAGCTTGAAGTATTAAAACAATGGGAAGCAATATGAGTGAGGAAGTATATTTTAACATTGGCTTCAAAAGTATATTATTAGGCTTAAGGAGAGTTTTGTAAAACATTACTTCGTGAATTTAACAAGTCAGTAGAGAGAGCATGATTTAACAGTTCTTTACATATTTTGTTTTTGTATGTGTGGGGCTAGGCATTGAAACTAGCCTTGTGCATGCTTATATAAATTCTTATGAAATGTTGGGTGTCTTTTTGTTTGTTTGTATTGGTACCAGGGATTGAATTGATACCAGGGATTGAAGTGGTACCAGTGGTTGTATTGGTACCAGGGTGCTTAACCACTAAGCCACATTCCCAGCCCTTTTTATATTTTATTTAGAGACAGGGTCTCACTGAATTGGTTAGGCCTCATTAAATTGCTGGGGCTGGCTTTGAACTTGCAATCCTCCTGCCTCAGCTTCTGTCACTGGGATTATATGTATGTGCCAAGATGCCCAGCAGAATGTTACTTCTTAATGTTATTGTTTTTATTATATTTGTTTTGGAGAATGCTTTCTGTTCCTTCTTGTTAATTGCACTGCTGTTTTTCTTAAGACCACTAGAATGCACTAGAATGCAATATTTTCTGCTTATAAATGTTTTTGTTTCTCTTTTTTTATTTTTATGTACACATATAAATTCATAAATTTTCTTCTCACTTTATTTTAAAAGCCTTAATATAACCTTTCCTTAGACCATGTAGGTTCAGTTGCTATTTGGGCTCCTACGGAAATAGTATTGCTTTGTCTTATGGTAGATGAAGTATATTTCTGGAAAATCTGAAGAATGACAATGACTTTGAGAATCTTTTTTTACTTTCTGGTAATTGTAAGTCATATTAATTATAAATATTTATTACTTATGATCAACATTATTATAAATAAGTTGAAATAGATTTGGAAAAAAATTAGTCTGGTGATGATATTTCTCATTAAGAAATATTGGGAATAGAAATCCCCAGTGAACAAAAACAATTGAGCCACAGGAAATAGAAATAACTTGGACCAAACATATTTACTAAAAAAATTTAAAGATAGATACATACATTTAATTAATCAAATAACTACAAAAATAGTTATTTTATTACCTTTTTATTATTAAATTTTATTTTATTAAATAAAATAGTTTATTTTTATTACCTTCTGCTTTAGTTTACTGATTTCCTTCCCAAGGAAATCATATTAGCTAATGGCTTATCATGTATCTTTTTAAAATATTTTGTGCATGTGAAATTCTCTTTCGCACACACAAACACCCCCTCACACACACACACACCCCTACACCCACACCACAGACGGAGGCATGTTGTATATAATATTTTAGATGTTGCATTTTTGCTTAAGCTTAGAGATCAATTCATATTAGCATATCAATGTTGTTGTTTCTTATTTTCTTATTTCTTCTTAATTGGTTACATGTTATTACAAAACCTATTATATATATACATAGGATTAAAGACAGATAAGAAATACTCATGTACCTCGCATTAGTTGCCTATAATTTTTATAGTTTTTTAAGACTCCTCTCTAAATAAAACTGGCCAGTCAAAAATAAAAAGCTTTGATTTTTCTGCTGTAACTGCAAAATCAGTATTATTGCAAAATAATCATGAAAGATTTGAGTAACATATCTGACCAAATAATTTTTATTTCCTTTATATTTTTTGAGTTATAAAAACATTAATATAAATGCTTCAATTATTTTTTCAAATTATTTATTCTAATTTGTTATACATGACAGCAGAATGCATTTCAGTTTATATTACACATATAGACCACAATTTTTCATGTTTCTGGTTGTACAGAAAGTAGAATCACACCATTTTTTCCTTCATACAGTACTTAGGGTAATGATGTCCGTTTCATTCTACCATCTTTCCTACCCCTACACCCCCTGACTTCCCCTCCATTCCCTTTGTCCTATTTAAAGTTTCTCCATTCCTCCCATGCTTCTTCCCCCATCTCCATTATGGATCAGCCTCCTCCTGTCAGAGAAAATATTTGGCATTTGCATTTGGGGAATTGGTTTACTTGGCATAATATTCTCAAACTCCATCCATTTACCTGCAAATACCTTGATTTTATTCTTTTTTAATGTTGAGTAATATTCCACTGTGTATATATATACCACAGTTTCTTTATCAGTTCATCTATTGAAGGGTATCTAGGTTGGTTCCCCAATTTTGCTATTGTTAATTGTGTTGCTATAAACATTGATGTGGCTGTGTCCTTGTAGTATGCTGTTTTTAAGTCCTTTGGGTATAAACCGAAGAGTGGGATAACTGGGTCAAATGGTGATTCCATTCCCAGTTTTCCAAGGAATCTCCATACGGCTTTCCATATTGGCTGTACCAATTTGCAGTCCCACCAGCAATGTACGAGTGTGCCTTTTCCCCCACATCCTTGCCAACACTTATTGTTCTTTTTATTCTTAAATAACTGCCATAATGACTGGATTGAGTTTAAATCTTAGTTTTGATTTGCATTTCTCTAATTGATAGAGATTTTGAACATTTTTTCATATATTTGTCGATTGATTGTATATTCTCTTCTGCAAAATGTCTCTTCAGTTCCTTGGCCTATTTGTTAATTGGGTTTTCTTTGTTTTTTGCTGTTAAGATTTTTGAGTTCTTTATATATCCTGGAGATTAGTGCTCTATCTGATGTGCATGTGATAAAACTTTGGTCTCATTCTGTAGGCTCTCTATTCCCCTCACTGATTGTTTCTTTTGCTGAGAAGATGCTTTTGAGTTTGAATTCATCCCATTTATTGATTCTTGATTTTATTTCTTGTGCTATAGGGGTCTTATTATGGAAGTTGGGGCCTAATCTGACGTGATGTAGACTTCGGCCTACTCTTTCTTCTAATAGATGCAGTGTCTCTAGTTTAATTCCTAGGTCCTTGATCCGCATTGAGTTGAGTTTTATGCATGGTGAGAGATAGGAGTTTAATTTTATTTTGTTTCATATGAACTTCCATTTTTCCCAGTACCATTTGTTGAATAGGCTATCTTTTCTCCAACATATATGTTTCTGGCACCTTTGTCTAATATAAAGTAACTATAATTATGTGGGTTTGTCTCTGTGTTTTCTATTCCATACCATTGGTCTACAAGTCTGTTTTGGTGCAAATACAATGCAGTTTTTGTTACTATTGCTCTGTAGTATAGTTTAAGAACTGGTATAGTAATGCGACCTGCTTCACTCTTTCTGCTAAGGATTGCTTTAGCTATTATGGGTCTCTTATTTTTCCAGATGAATTTCATGATTGTTTTTTTCTATTTCTGTGAGGAATATCTTTCATATTTTGATTAGGATTGCCTTAAATCTGTATAGTGCTTTTGGTAGTATGGTGATTTTGACAACATTAATTCTGCCTATCCAAGAATAAAGGAGATCTTTCCATCTTCTAAGGTCTTCTTTAATTTCTTCCTTTAGTGTTCTATAGTTTTCATTGTAGAGGTCTTTCACCTCTTTCATTGATTCTCAAGCATTTTATTTAATTTTTTGAGGTTATTGTAAATGAGCTGGTTTTCCTAGTTTCTGTTTCAGAGGATTTGTCACTGATGTATAGAAATGCCTTTGACTTATGTGTGTTGATTTCATATCCTGTTACTTTGCTGAATTCATTTATTAGTTCTATAAGTTTTCTGGTAGAGTTTTTTGGATCTTCTAGATACAGAATTATGTTGTCAGCGATAGTTTTTGTGTTCTTCTTTTCTTATGTTCATCCCTTTAATTTCTTTTGTCTAATTGCACTGGCTAGAGTTTCAAGAACTACGCTGAATAGAAGTGATGAAAGAGGGCATCCCTGTCTTGTTCCAGTTTTTGGAGGGAATGCTTTCAATTTCTTTCCATTTAGAATGATGTTGGACTGGAGCTTAGTGTAGATAGCTTTTACAATATTGAGGTATGTTCCTGATATTTCTAGTTTTTCTAGTGTTTTGAACATGGGGGTGCTGTATTTGTCAAATACTTTTTCTGCATCTATTGAGATGATCATATGGTTCCTATCTTTAAGTCTATTGATGTGATGAATTACATTTATTGATTTCCATATGTTTAACCAACCTTGCATCCCCAGGATGAACCCCACTTGATCGTGGTGTACTATCATTTGATATGTTTTTTGTATTCAGTTTGCCAGAATTTTAGCATCTACATTCATTAGAGATATTGGTCTGAATTTTTCTTTCTTTGATATGTCTTTGTCTGGTTTTAGAATCAGGGTGATATTGGCCTCATAAATGTGTTTGTAAGTGTTCCTTTGTTTTTTCTATTTCATGAAATAATTAGTTCTTCTTTTAAAGTTTTTGTACAACTCAGCCGTGTATCCATTCTGTCCTGGGCTTTTCTTTGTTGGTAGGCTTCTGATGGTGTCTTCTATTTCATTGCTTGAAATTGATCTGTTTAAATTGTGTATATCATCCACATTCATCATATGACTCTAGATTTTTGTCAATGCCTTTGATATTTTCTGTTTTATTGGAGTACAAATTTTCATAATAATTTCTGATTATCTTCTGTATTCTGTACTGTAGTGTCCATCAAAAAATAATAATAATATAGTCAAATTGGAAATTACTTCCTGTAGTGTCCATCAATAAATAAATAAATGTAATTAATCACATCAAAACACTTAAAGGTAAGAATTATATGATCATATTTTCTTTTTCATCACAAATTTAATTTGAATTTTCTCCCTCTCTTTTTTGGCATAGCTAACGGTTTATCAATTTATTTTTTCAAAGAAACAACTTTTTGTTTTGTATTTTTTTTTTAAAGAGAGAGTGAGAGAGAGGGGGGAAGAGAGAGAGAGAGAATATTTTTAATATTTATTTTTTAGTTTTTGGCAGACACAACATGTTTGTTTGTATGTGGTGCTGAGGATCGAACCCAGGACGCATGCATGCCAGGCGAGCGCGCTACCGCTTGAGCCACATCCCCAGCCCTGTAATTTTTTAAATTATTTATTTTGTTTCAATTTCATTGATTTCAGCCCTGATTTTAATTATTTCTTGTCTTCTACTGCTTTTGGTGTTTATTTTTTTTTCCTAGGGCTTTAAGGTGTAACGTTAGTTCATTTATTTGACTTTTTCTTCTCCTAAGGAATGAACTTCATGCAATGAACTTTCCTCTTAGTACTGCCTTCATAGTGTCCCAGATTTTTCAATATGTTGTATTAGTGTTCTCATTTACCTCTAAGAATTTTTTTAATATCCTCTATGATGTCTTCTGCAACCCATTGTTCATTCAATAGCATATTATTTAGTCTCCAGGTGTTTTTAGTAGCTTTTATTTTTTATCATTGATTTCTAATTTCATTCCATTATGATCGGATAGAATGCAGGTTAGTACTTTTACTTTTTTGTATTTGCTAAGAGTTGCTTGTGGAATAACAGGGTCTATTTTAAAGAAGAATCCATGTGCTGCTGAGAAGAAAGTGTATTTGCTTGTTGAATGAAATATTCAATATATGTCAGTTCAGTCAAAGTTATTGATTGTATTATTGAGTTCTATAGTTTCTTTGTTTAGCTTTTGTTTGGAAGATCTAGGCAGTGGTGAGAGATGTGTTAAAGTTACCCAGAATTATTGTGTTGTGGTTTATTTGAACTTGAGGAGAGTTTGTTTGATGAATGTAGATGCTCCATTGTTTGGGACATATATATTTATAATTGTTATGTCTTGTTGATGTATGGTTCCCTTAAGCAGTATGCAATGTCTGTCTTTATCTCTTTTTTTATTAACTTTGGCTTGAAGTCTATTTTATTTGATATGATTTTTATAAAGAAAAAAAATCCTATTTGACCATTTCCTTTTTCTTCCTTCTATAGTATTGCATTTGGTTTTTAAAATTATTGTTGTTTTATTATTATCTCAGTCTTAAAGCAATGAGTATTTATCACTGGCTTCAGTATTTTGGGGAGAAAATAAATCAAAATACATAAATGCACTAATCAGATATGGGCATTTTAAAATTATCCTTTCAAAAATTTCTGTATCTGGGTTATTTTTCTAATCTCGTGGTTAAATCTGACATGGGCAATTCAGATGGGTAAATCTCAGTAACCAGAAATAATGACATTTTGTTAACTTTTAGAAAGACACAGCCTTTTCATTGACAGATCTAAATAAAAGACAAAAAATATCTTGACTAAGAAATATTTTTTCATTACTACTAGAATATTTTATTCAATACTGATGATTTAATACTTTAAATGGTTCACCATAAATATACATGGTAAATTGTACATAATCTAAACTACTATATTTATTTTAAAAACAAAACAAAACTCAATTTTGGGAAAAGTTAATCTTAACACATTTATTTCATAGTCCACCCCCCCTTTTTATTGCTTTTGATTTATTGTAAAGTCCAATTTTGAGTCATTAAGAAAATTTGAATACTGTAGAAACTAGAATGTTAGGTGGTTGATTTGAAATTACAGGAAGATTTATGATTCCTAGTGTTTTTCATTAGTTATGATGACACCGATGTTATAACAACAACAAAAAAGGCAGGTGTTTTTGTGATAATGACTTTAACACCATGAAAGACCTTAAGCCTTGAAAATTCTAGGAGTGTTAAGCCAGGACTACCACATAAACTGCTCCTGTTATAGAACATAAAGTTCATTTAAATGTGTTTTAAGATGATTGATATTTTTGTCATTTCTTTGTTATAATCAAATACCACAAGTTGAAATATGGGACAGAATTGAATCAAGGAGATATGAAGCCTCCAAGCTATGATTCTGGTAAGTTAGTTTTAAAGGAAGCTTAAGTAATAAAAAGAAGTTAATGACTAATATTTTGTAGCAACAACATTTATAAATTTAATTCAATTTCTAATCATTTGCATGTTTTTCTGATCTGCTTGTCTGTTGGCACTAATCATTTTGTATCCTGTAGATAATTCCCCCCCACCTTCCTTCCTTTTCCTTCTTCCTCTTTCTTTTAGTTTGCCATTTTCTGCTTATGTTCTACACTTATTGGAAAGTTTCAGGCTTCATGGGGTAACATGCACCAACTTAACCTTGTCTTTCTGGGTCCTTCTATTATTAATGGAAACTTTGAGACGCACAGTACAAAGTACATGATGCCCTTGAAACCCTGAGAAAGAGTAGGAACTATGATGGTAAGAGATTTCTTTCTCAAAGCACAGGGGAATTCCTAATCCTTTAAACCTGATTTAGCGCCTTTGTGGGGGATGGAGGCCAGATCATTCTGTGTGGTTTGGGCTGGAGGTGAAAAGACCACAGAAAGGAGCGGCTGTGGGGTGGGGGGCAGCATGGCTCTGCCACCTCAAGGGTCCTCTTCTGCTCTGGTAGGCAAGAGAGCCAGTGCACCTGGAATCACTTGATTTTTAGGGAAAAGCCAACAAAGGACTTTCAATAGAATATTCTACATTGAATAAGGCAGGGAATAAGATTTTAAGGGAGTTGCCCAGTCCCATTGGGTAACGCTCAAGTCCAGAGCTGAGGCAAATTTATTTGCCAGCTGAAGTTCATGAAGATCATTTGCTTTGAAGGTCAATTATGTACAGCCCAGGCATGTAATTCCAGGCCCACACCCCCTTTACTCAAGTCTGAGACGGGATACTCAGCTCATGAGCAGGCAGCTCCAACAATGACTGCTCAGTTTCACGCTGTTTTGGCCTTTCTCGTGCACAGAAAATTCTTTTCTATAAGCAGAATGTGTTTTAACAGGTGAAACATTTATCTTTTTATATTCTTTCTTCTTTTTCTTTCCCCAACCTTCCTCTTTACCCACCAAATAATAGAAAGTAGCACTTGTAAACAATATAGATATAATTCACTTATTAGTAGATATAAGGGAAAGTGAGAAAAACTGTTCAGAACTTATCACATAGGTGAATTTTTGGCATGATTTCAGATGAAATTCCTCAAATATCTAAGGATTTTTTTCTTCATATTTCAAGTACTGAAAACTGTAATTTATATCACTTGCTGAAATTTGTACTTATGCTAGTAACTTTAAAAACTATAATTATTTTATTATTATTTTTAGTTATACATGATAGTAGAATGTATTTTGACTTATACATATGTGGAGTATAAATTCCCATTCTTGTGGTTGTACATGATGTGGAGTTACACTGGTCATGTATTCATATATGAACATAGGAAAGTTATTTCGGATTCATTCTGCTGTTTTTCTCATTTCCATCTCCCCTCCCTTCTCCCCATTCCCCCCTCCCTTCTCCCAGTCTGGTTAACCTCCACCAAAACCCCCTCCTTGTGAGTTAGCATCTACATATCAGAATGTTCAACCTTTGTTTTTGCAGGGATTGGTTTATTTCGCTTAGCATGATAGCTTCTAGTTCTATCCATTTACCTGTAAATGCCATACTTTTGTTATTCTTTATACCTGAGTAATATTCCACTGTATATATGTACCACATTTCTTTATCCATTCATCTATTTAAGGGTACCTGGATTGGTTCCATAGCTTAGGTATTGTGAACTGAGCTCTTATAAACATTGATGTGGCCACATCACTATAGTATGCTGATTTGAGAAATAAAATAACTGGGTCAAATAGTGGTTCCATTCCAAGTAAAAACTATAATTCTTAAAATAGTTATTCAGTAAATAAAATATTGTTCTCATGTCACATATGTGTAATTTTAGCTCACAGAAGTGGACACATTTTCCAAATTTCTATTAAATGATGAAGTGTAGAGCTGAATCCAGGTCTACCTGAAAAGAAAACTAATAAGGACTACTTTAATGTCAGAAGGAAGACCAAGAGAGTAGAAACTAACAGAGGAGAGAGTTCCAAAGGAAGGAATGTTTATCACTGCTGATGAATTAATTCCTAGAGGGTAAAGAGTATCTGTCAGATTAGTAGCACACAGAGGTCATTCATTGGGTCACTGAGAACATAATTGGAAGCAGTTAAGAAACAGGTGATGGCAGAATCAGATGTCAGTATAAAATGAAAAACAAATGCAGTCAGCGTTTTAGATGCTTAGCTTATGAAAGTGAGGAAGGACTGAAGGACAACAGCTAAAAGATAACCTGGGGTCAGAGAGACTGTGCGTAGGTGGTTGGGGCAGGGTCCATAAATAAGGAGCCAATAAAAGGGAAAGAGTAGATATACTCAGATTAGGAAGGTATCTGGAAAAAATGACTGGGATTGGATTCTGAACATAATGGCAGACATATTGGAGGAATAACATATTTCTTGTTATTATCTAGAGAGAAACATAGGAAGTCAGGTAACAGATTGTAAGTTTGAGTTTCACTTTGGATGGCGGGTATTTGAGGGAATGTCCTCTTGATAGCTTTATGTACGAGTCATTATCTACAAAGAATTCATCAGACTTTTAAGAAAAGCAGAGAAGGTTTATAATACTGTTTGTGAAGAGAAAGACAAATTCACTAGGAGTTAGTAGCATTGAAAAATACCTAAGGGTTTGGTTAAGTTGTTGTTTTGTTGCAAAAGTCATTTTTCTTTAAAGAAATTTAAATAATAATATGAATATTATATCTCTAGTACTCATAATGCCTTTGTATAGAATTGTATTTCCATCTGGTATCATTTTTCTCCTCCCTTTAAGACTTCTTTTAACATATTTTGTAATATGGGATGCTGGTAATAAGTTTTTTTCAGCTTTTGTATATCTGATAAAAGTTTTATCTTGCTATCATTGTTTCCAATAAGATGTCTGCTATTATGCTTATCTTTGTTCCTCTGTGTATAATGTACCCCATTTTTTTGGCTGCTTTTAAGATTTTCTCTTTATCATTCGTTCTAAACAAATTTCTTTGTTTTTTTTTTTTTTAACTGAGGAATAAACCCAGGGCCTTGCATATGCTAGGAAAATCCTGTACCATTGAACAACATCCCAGCCCTTTTATTTTAAGAAAGGGTATCACAAAGTTGCTGAGGCTGGCCTTGAATTTAGGATCCTCCTGCCTTGGCCTTCCAAGTACCCAGGATTATAGGCATGTGCCACCAAATGTAGCCAAAAAATGTTTATTATGATGTTCTGTAAAATAAAATAAAAATGTTTATTATGATATAAAAATGTTTACTATGATGTACTGTAGTTCTCTCCACAGTGTTTCTTAAGCTTGGGGTTTAATGAGTTTCTTTGACCAGTGGGTTTATAGTTTTTATGAAATCTGGAATTTTTGGTCATTATTTCTTCAGATATTGTCTTTGTTTTTCCTCCCTGTGTTAAAAGCTAGAAACTCATAGAAACTCTTTTACCAAGGCAGTACCTGGTAGAGTCATAAGGTTCATCCCTTTTCTTGCCTTCTCTCAAAGATCACTATCTTTTGGAAAACATTGTTTCATTTGTTTTTGTTTGTTTATTTGTGCTAGCTATTAAACCCATGGATATTTAATCAGAGTCACATCCTGATCCATTTTCATTGTTTTTTTTAGAGACAGGGCTTTGCTAAGCACCCACTAAATTTCTGAGACTGATCTCAAACTCGTGATGCTACTACCTTAGTTTCTGAAATTGTAGGTGTGTGCCACTGTGCCCAGCTCATCTGTTTTGTTTTAGGTGGGAGGGTCAATGCAGTCCCTGTTATAGAAACTATACTGGATGTAGCAGTCATGTCATCAAGAAATTAAACTATTAGCTACTTTATTTATTGATTTATGTTGGTACTGGAGATTGAACACATGTGTACATTACCATTAAGCTATGTTTCCAGTCATTTTTGTTTTGTTTTGAGACAGGATCTCACTAACTTACTGAGGTTGGCCTTGAACTTCTGGTCCTTCTAACTTAGCCTTCTGAGTCACCAGGATTATAGGTGTTCTTTATTGTGCCAGAGATACCTTAAAATTCTTACTTTAATATAAAGCTTCTTTTTAAATATTGTAGGGCAAAAATGAATCTGATAGTTAATAATTACTTACTAGAAAGGACTACAACTTGGCCTACCATGTAAGAATAAGAGTAATTTGTCTTTTAAGAGAATATTAGTGCATTAATTTTTAACTGGTCTTAACTTACTTTCTAATAAGGCATAATTTTTAAGGGATAATTTCTGTACAGTAAAATTTATCATCCTTAGTGTTTTCACAAATACATAGTTTTATAACTATTATTTTTTGTAGTCAACCCTTCCTTCCCCACTAATCTACTGGCAACCACTAAACTATTTTCCATTTTTATACTTTCGCCTTTTCCAGAATCATGAATTTAAGAATCTTATAGAATGTAGCCTTTTTTTTGGGGGGAGGGGTGGTTGCTGGGGATTGAACCCTGGATCTCATGCATGCTAGGTAAGCGCTCTACCACTGAGCAAAATCCCTAGTCCAGAATATAGCCTTTTTTTTTGATCTGGTTTAACTCACTTCACATAATGCATTTGAGATTCATCCATGTTGGTTGGCTATCAGTTGTTCATTCCTTGTTCTTATTGAGTTTATGTACCATACTTACACAACATCATTAGCTGCCAAAGTAGTCAGTTGAGTATATCTGAGGATGGCATAGAAAGGATTTAGGCCTCTTCTGATGGGAGACTAAATGACCACAACATTTCTTTTCACATCTGAAAATTTTAAAATCTTAAAAGTGTCAGTGTACATGCTCTTACTTGGCAAGTACAAGTTATTCAGTAGACTGAAGTGAATAAATTGTAACATAATTATGTTATGAGCAGTTCCTGAATTGCAAAATTCATAGAACAATGTAATTTTTTTCTTTCCACATTTTTAGTTGGTGCATTGTATTTGTACATAATGATGGGAATTTGTTTTTACATATTTATACATGCTCACAATATAACAATATAATTTCTCTAATATCATTTTCCAGCATTCCCCCTACTCCCATATCATTTTTTCATAAAGTATTGGGACATTATTTTTGCCCTCCCCTGCAAAACACACACACACACACACACACACACACACACAGACACACACACACACACACAGAGTTTGGCAGTATATCCTCTTTGAAGTTATCCCAAAGTAATCTTTCTTTTGGAGTTAAATTAATTTCTTTCCTCCACACTCATTTCCAGTCCACTCTGTTACTATTTCTTTAAAATTCTACAAAACTCACCTGAGTTAGTTTAGGAGAAAACAAAACACAAGAGATGATTCTTACTTTAATTCACATTTCTCCAGTTTTTATCATTGTTGTAATAAAACATGGAGGAAAGTGCTGGGTCTCTAGAGGGAGTCAGGAAGGATTTTTTACACTTACAACTGTGTTTCCAAGGAACCTGAAAATTATTCTCTAAAACTTAGCTTTTCATCTTTAACATAGGGATAAACATGAATTTTTTTTTTAATTTGTAAGAATTGAAAGAGAAGGAGCTGGGCTAGTGGCACATGCTTATATTCCCAGCTACTCAAAGAGACTGAGGCAGGAGGAGTGCAAACTTGGGGCCAGCCTCAGCAACGTAGCAAGACCCTGTCCAAAAATTTAAAAATAAAAGGGGCTGGGGACATAGCTCAGTGGTAGAGTACCCCTGGATTCAATCCCCAGTACCAATAAACAAACAAACAAACATATAAATAAATAAATAAATACATAAATAAATAGAGATAGATAGATAATTTATATGTATTTTAACATACATTTGGGAGCACAATAAGAATGCACTAAATGCTTAATTTTAGAAAATATGAAACAATTTCTTGTTCCCTCCTGTGTCTCCTCTTGAAAAAGATTTTATAAAGACCAGCAATTTCTTCATTTTATGAAGGACTGATAAAAAAATAGATGATTTTTTTTTAATATTGTGAAAGTTGAACCATTGTCTGGTGCGGAACTTTTTAGTTTAGGTTTCTCATAGAGAAATTCTTTTTATTAATTCTTCTGAAAGAATTCAGCTTGTACATAATGATGAATTTAAGCTTTAAAAGTTAAAAGAGGTTTAAAATTCAAAGAATGTCTTTGAAAGAATACTTGAACTTTTCATTTAATAACTTGCAAAGGAAACATATTTGGATTGAGGTTATTTCTTAGTACATCTGCTCTTTATATAATTAGATTTTTGGTCTCATTTCTAAATATTTTGTCTGGTTATAATGTGATATCTAATACTTATATTTGACTCTCACTCTGTATGACTTGATTGGATAGGTCTTGGTTCTAGAGCAAAATTCTCAGGCTAGCTAAAAGTGAAAATGTCTTTATATTCTACTACTCTAAAGGGAATCTAGTAGCATTAATTAATATGTGTTAGAGTTTTGTTATGGAAATTTGAATTAAAAACTCTTTTGGAGTGGGTGTACTGGGGATTGAATTCAGGGGCACTCAACCACTGAGCAAAATCCCCAGCCCTGTTTTGTATTTTATTTAAAGACAGGGTCTCACTGAGTTGCTTAGTGCCTCACCGTTGCTGAGGCTGGCTTTGAATTTGTGATCCTCCTGCCTAAGCCTCCTGAGCCACTGGGATTACAGGCATGTACCACCACACCCAGTTAAAAACATTTTAATTGTCCTAAAACATACATAAATATTTACTGGATATTTATTAATTGAGATGCCCTCTAATATGTAAAACAAGTCAGTTTTATTATGACAATGTATTTCAGATGAAAGTAATGAAACAGAAGTGCAGCCACAACAGAACAGCCAGTTAATGTGGAAGCAAGGTCCACAACTACTCAGACAGTAAGTATCTCGTGGCCAATGTTCTCAATAGTCGAGGATGAGAAACATTATTTTCATGAGATTGTTTTCCTTTTGTATTTTCAATTCAAAAGAATAAGTTTATTTCTTATTTTATTACTGCTTTGAAAAAGCTTAATTGAATTGCTGTTTAATTTTCATATTAAACACTTTTCCCCTTTTTGTTTTTGTTTTGTGGTACTGGGGAATTGAACCCAGGAATGCATTAACACTGAGCTACATTCCTAGTCCTTTTTTATTTTGAGACAGGTTCTTGCTAAATTATAGAGACTGGCCTCAAACTTTTGATCCTCCTGCTTCATTTTCCTGAGTTGCTGCAATTACAGGCATGTACCACAGCACTCTTCCCTTGGAATAGATTTTATATAATTTAAAGAATTATTTGCCCTTATTTTTCCTACTACATCATCTGTGCAAGCATATACATATATTTCAATATAGGTCTAATCAGTATTTGCATGTATTTTTTGTTAATTTAAAAAAATTTAAGTAATTTGTTGAGATTAAATTCTGAGATTTTGAAAATTCTGCATAGCATAAGCTTTCTCCTGTATAATGTGTATCTGAGACTATACAGAGGAAACAGTTCAGTTAAGGTTTTGGTGTCAAGTAGTAGACTATACCATCTCAGTGCTTGGTCCTTGTATACCACCTTTGAAACTGGTATTCAAATTTTATGCCAAGGTAAAATGAAATATGCTGCCTGTTTGAGACTTTTGGGTTTGCTTCCAAAATGAATAAATGCTAGTTATTCCTTTTGACTTAAGGAAGATAATGTCACAACATCTCTTCATATTTATTGTTTATTTAGACAAAATTAGAAAATAATAAATCCTTACTAATATTTAAGTGAATTTTTATTAGTGTCCTCACTTTGGTCTGAAGTATGACTTAGGTATTTTGATTTTTAAAATAGGCAATTTTTCTTAAAATGCTGACTTTTTAAAAGTGATTTCATAATGATGTATCCAAGATATACTTTAAAACCTTAAGAAGACCTATAATCATCTTAGAAAAGGGTGACATTTTATGAGTTACAAAGTAACTATTAGCCTGTTTACTTATGGCCATGTGGTTTTGTTGCCAAAGTGAGGTACACATCAAATATTATTGCTAAAAATAGAAAAATACATTTTTTTTGTAGTAGTCTGTAAGAACAACTGATTAAATTCAGGAAAGTTGGAAGTTTATTATTTTAATCAAAACTTTCTATATATATTCATTAGGGTTGAAAAATGAGCATCTTGGTTTGGTAAGATACACTTATTCCATTTGATCACATATCTTTGTGAGATCTTTCTGCTCAATTAACTTTTTTTTAAAAGAGAGAGTGAGAGAGAGGGAGAGAGAGAGAGAGAGTTTCAACATTTTTTTTTTTTTTTAGTATTTGGCAGACACAACATCCTTGTTTGTATGTGGTGCTGAGGATCGAACCTGGGCCGCAAGCATGCCAGGCGAGTGCGTGACCGCTTGAGCCACATCCCCAGCCCTCTAATAACTTTTGAAACCAAATCTTCAAATAAACTGAACAAATAAACTATCTTGTCAACCTTTGTTTTCTTTTGTCCAGTAGATTCCATATCAACATATATTAATGCCTAATATTTTTCTACTGTTTATTAATGGCATTTGCCCTTTCCATGGTCCTGCCCCTGCCATTTGGTCTTTTTTTGATTAACTTTGGTGTTAAATACATAATCAAGGGCTGGGATTGTGGCTCAGCGGTAGAAAGTTCGCCTAGCACATGTGAGACCTGGGTTACATCCTCAGCAACACATTAAGAAAAAATAAACAAATAAAATAAAGGTGCTGTGTCCAACTACAACTAAAAAGAATTTTAAAAAATAGGTATTCAAGTGCTGTCTGTATGCCAGAGACAGTATTAGTTGTGTCTGTTTTTAAGGAAAGAAAACTCAGGTTTGGGAAAATTAAAGTTATAGGGCAAATAAGTGACAGAAATAGATGTGAGACCAAGGTCTAACCCTCACTATAAAGCCTGTGCTCTTTTTTTCTGTGCTGCTGCCTTTCTGCAACATGCACGAATTCACATACATACCCTCTATCCCACAATTTAATTGTGGTTTATTTTTTATTTTTGAGTTATTTAAGCATAGATTTTTCTGTTCTACAGAAGTGACTTTTGGGAAAATACTATATTCTTATATGATGTGGAGGAAACCATAGGTACTGAAAACATTCTCTCCAGATCTCAAACAATTGATGTGTGACTGGGGTTATAGCACAGTGGTAGAGCACTTGCCTAGCATGTGTGATTCCTAGCACCACATAAAACTAAATAATCTAAATGAAGGTATTGTGTCCATCTACAACTAAAAATATATTTAAAAAAAACAGTTGATCCATGACAATTTACATTTGAAATATTAAAAAGTTGCAATCAATGTTATAAAATAGTAATTTGGTAGAATTCGGTAGTGAACTTGCTCTGATCCTGCAGAAAGAATGTGCTATGAAATATTGAGATACAGTTTCTGCGTAGTATAAATGTAATTAATGGTGTATTGTAGAATTGATTTTTCTCAGTGACTATAGTGGCTGGTACTGCAGGAGAGTGTTCCATCTGCACCTGGAATATTATTGACAAGTCTTAACTAGCATAGTGCTCCTAGGTCTTATGTATGCAGTGTATTAGAAGAATTGCTTTTATTTACACATTAAATTTTAGAATACTGATTCCTATATGACTGAATTGTAAAGATCCTCTTCACACAGGTATCTTCAGGAGGTGGGTTACACAGATACTATTCTAGATGTGAAATCTAAATGAGTACAAGCTTTGCTGGGCTTTTCAAGTGATATCACTTACAGGGAAGATGACAAAAATCAGGATTCAGTTATAAATGGCACAGAGGCTGAAGTTAAAAAAACAGCAATGATTGGGTAAGTATTTTGTCTGGGAAGTATTTTAGTTGTAACTTAGTTCATATTTAATATTTTTGAATTTGAAATATTACTTTTAGGTGGGATTTGGTAATAAGTTAAAGTTTCATTTGGTTAGAAGGCAACACAGGGGTTGAAGTTAGCATTTGAGACTATTTAGTTCAAGAATGTAATTTCATATTTAGGCTATTTTATTTGCTTGAAATTTATTTAATATAAGATTTTTTTAATATCTTGAAGCTCAGTCAACTACTATTAGAACCTCATAGAATATTTTGATTTGAAATGCAGTGGTAATCTATAAGAATGGAATTTCATTATAAGTGACCCAAAAATCATAAAAATACCTCACAATTCTTTAGAAGAAACCTTGTTAACCACTTTTGTTTATGTAATAATTCTGTAACTCATCTTTTCTTTGATGTAAAATATCTACTTTAAATATACATATTTTTAGATTGAAAAATTTAATAATTTGAAATATTTTTCTTTTTGAACATATTATTATTATACAGTTGTATATAATTCTAGTTAAATGAACACTAACAGTTCAATAAATTCATTGTTCTTCATTGGAAAAAAAAATTGCTATGATTTTTTCTCTTTTAAAAAACTATTATTTTATTTACTTATTTATTTTTATTTGGTGCTGAGGCTCAAACCCAGCACTTCACACATGCTTGGGGAGTACTGAGCCACAACCCTTGCCTCTGCAATCATTCTTAGTTGAATAGAAAGCCTAAGATTCTCTGAAAGTCTTAATTACGATGGTATTACATTTTAACCCATATTTAGGCTAGTAGAATGGTTTCAATTGAATGCTATTAATTTTCTAATGAGAACACATTTCCTGTTATTTGGAATATAAACTAAAATTATAAGATTAGGTAAAGACACAAGATAGGAATTTTATAAAAATATGTCTTTGGAACTTTCTTAAAAGTATTCATTAATAATTAAGAATCTATTGGGGCTGGGATTGTGGCTCAGTGGTAGAGTGCTTGATCGCACATGCAAGGTTCTGGTTCCTCAGCACCACATATAAATAAATAAATAAATAAATTTAAAGAAAGAATGTATTAACTTGTATTTACAAATGAAAGTATGGATTTTTTTCTCTGTAGACATAGATCATATAGGTATTATTGTTTTTTTTTTACCTTTTACATGAACCTAAGTCATTAAGTTAACTTAGGTAATATAAATATTTTTAGGGATGGTAATGCATACTTTTACAAAACCTTCAGTAATGACTTTCAGAAGAGATGTCTCCATTGTCTATTTTGTGTTTACCTCTCTTTTAAACTGAAAAGGATGTTAGTCTGAATTTGTCAGATTTCTGTAGACAAAGAGAAAAGGAGGAAAAAAATCAAAATCGTAGCTCTCAGCAGATTTGAAATTGAAGATTTAGCTATTTTTTAAAATTTCCCTATACTTGTGACTATAGTCCATCCCCCCCTCCCCGAAAATGCCTTCTCATCTAAAACATTTTCTCATGAACTAGAGAGAAAACATTCTGTTGTGGCCCCTAGGAAAGTGTTAACTAAATTTATTTTGAGGGAGCTATGTTCAAGCCTTATATTTGAAAATTTAGTCATTTCTAAAAGATTCATGGTTTATTCATTGGCAGAGTCAAATCTTACAATAATATCAATTTGACTAGTATATTGTTTTCAATAACTTTATTTGTACATTTTAGCTTTTTACCTCCTTAGCTAATTGTTTAACAAAAGATTCCATCAGAGAAAAATGACATATTTACTAGTTACTTAGTTATAAAAACTCATGTAAGAAGTTAATTGAAGAGTTGCAGAAAGAAATACATAGGGGAAAAAGGAGGCAGAGATAATGAGAGAAATATTTTCAAAAATACATTAAGGTTGATATAATGATCAAAGTAAATGTGAATCTTGAGAGGCAGTTCTTTTCAGTAGATTATCACTAATTTTTTTGTTCATTTGGTATTAGAGTGCTTTTATACACTGATCTATGTCTGCAGTCCTTTTTATTTTGATACAGGTTCTTGCTAAGTTGCTTAGGGCCTTCCTTCTTGAGACTGGCCTCAAACTTGTGATCTTCTAGCTCAGCCTTCCAAATTGCTAGAATTAAAATTGTGTACCACCATGTGAGGCACAATCCTAGCTATTAAGATAATTGAGCCAGGTGTGTTGGCACTGTAATACCAGCGACTCAGGAGGCTGAGACAGGAGAATCACAAGTTCAAGGCCAGTCTCAGCATCTTAGAAAGATTCTGTCTCCAAATTAAAAATTTAAAAAGGGCTGTGAATGTGACTTAATGGTTAAGTGCCCCCAGGTTTGATCCCAGGTACAAAAAAAGTTTATGATTATAAAGTACTTTTAAATGAATAGCCACTTCTTATATTGCTTTCTAAATCCATAGAATTGTAATAGATGAGAATCATTGTCATTTGAGACTCATAATATAATATAATATAATATAATATAATATAATATAATATAATATAATATAATATAAATGTAAGTTAGTAAAACTTATCCTGAGTTGATTTTATGTTGAGGTTAAAAAGAGTAACTGAGCATGATTATTTGTGTTTTAACCCAGAAAATCTGAGTTAATAGATTCTGCTTCTGTGCTGGATAATTTCAAATTCCTTGAAAGTGCAGCTGCTGATTTCAGTGATGAAGATGAAGATGATGATATTGATGGAAGAGAGAAAAATGTCATTGATACTTCAACAGTGAGTTAAGTAAGTCAGATAATATATATTTTAAGGACTATGTTTACTTTAAAAATAATTCATGTGGGGTTAGGGATATAGCTCAGTTGCTAGAGTGCTTGCCTTGCATGCAAAAAGCCCTGGGTTCAATCCCCAGCACCATCTCTCTCTCACTCTCACACATACACACACACATACACACACACACACACCAAAAAAAAAATCATGTTCTTTAATATAAACCTTTTACCTTTTTTGTGAGAAATTAGAAAGAGCTTTGGTATAGATTTCAAATTCAAGAATGCTTTTAATATTATAGCTTTGCCTTAAAAGCCCTCACTTGAATTTTTATTAACGTATCGAATATGATAATTTTTATAGAGCTGATGAATATAATGAAAATGATATTGGCTGAGATTGTGGCTCAGTGTTAGAGCACCTGCCTAGCAAGTGTGAGGTCCTGGACTTGATCCTCAGCACCACATAAAAATAAATAAATAAAATAAAGATATTGTGTCCAACAACAACTAAAAAGAAAATATTTTAAAAAAAGAAAATGATAAACATGTGTTATAGCAGTCTAGCGGGTCACCCATCTCAAGCCCACCTGCCACACTTGTGGGTCTGTGCTGGGCGGGGATGCAATCCTGCCCTCATCTGCTCCCCACCCACGAAATCCAACCTCACCTGCAGCTGGCTAAGCTCAGGGAGGGGAAGGGAGCGGGAACCGGGGCACGGGGCATCCTCCCTGGGCGGTGGCTGCAGTCCTCCCGGGAAGCCCTCTCTCCTCGGGAAAGTCTCAGCCAAACTTTGTTCAGCTCAGCCAGCGCCAAGGAGGCCGCGCGGATCAGGTGGGAGGGGGCCCGCAGTTGGCGGCCATACCTTCCCAGAGGCCCACTTCATACTGGGTGATGGAGTCGCCATTGAGCCGGGATGGATGACACAGGGAAGCCCCCAGTTGCAGGCTCCATGGAGCCCAAAGGCACCACCGCAGCTCTCCTTCCTCTGCCTGGCGCATATGTAGTAGCCGCGCAGATGCCCTGCACAATGCTTCCCAGGCATCTCCTGGGCTCCTCGCACTTAGACTTGTCGCAGGGCAGGCAGACCAGCGCCCGGGTGCCAGAGCGCATCAGGAGCAGCAGCCCCAGTACCTAGACCTGGAGGTGCCCGCAGCCGGCCAGCCCCCTGCCCCACCCCCCCCGCCTCCAAGTACATCCTCCTGCGCCGCAGCCTCCTCCTCACAGCCTGGCCAGGAGCCAGGCGGGCGCCCACCCCTGCAATGGTGTAGGGTTCAGGTTAGATGATCTTCAAAGACCCTCATACCCTAGGGTCCCATAATAGGTATTAAGTGGTAAAATCATTTAAAACATGCCAGGTTTTCTACTAGCAAAACTAAAAAATAAAACACACAACTCTGTTAAATACTAAGTTGTTTCTTGTAACCCAAAAAGGTACCCACACTTCTCTATGGGATTTGCCAACAAACTGTCATCATTGTACTGTGTTAAAAGGCTGCTTTCACTCTTGGAGAGGAAGTTATCTGTATTTCTGTCTAAATTCAAGTGTAAATACATTATTAAAATGTAGCAAAAACATGTAGGACTCAACAGGAGAAACCAAGGTCAGATGATGGGAAAAAAAGGCAAATGTGAGAGAGCCACTATCATTTAAAAAAGGGTGGTAATGATTATTGCCAAAGTTTTGCTTTTTTGTTGTTTGTGATTTTCCTCTTTTAAAATCAATGTATTAAGGATTGAGACAGCTACAGATGGAGCACAGCAAAGGGACAATATGGAGGTCGATATCTATCCTTAATGGGCCTTCAGAGACGGAATCACCTGTAAAGTAGATAGACACAATATGAGAAAGGCTGACTTCTCAAAGGAATTCTAGTCAAGCTTAGCAAGGACTAAAGAGAGTCTTAAGACTAAGATGGATGAATGAGCACAAAAGAATCAAGTTACACATGGTTCTTTTTTTGCCATAGAATTCATAGTTATAGAAGCAATGGAGAAAAGATTTCTTGAAGTTTCCTAGTGGCAAATGAGAAATCTGCAAGGATATGGCAGCTCATTTGAAACAGTATGTGAATGAGGAGCTTAGTTAAGCTCTTTTCTTCTCTGGGATTCTGCAGAGACCAGAAGCTGAGGCTTAAAGACAAAATGTTTCCCTCATCTTCAGAAGCCAGATTAGGGGTACAGAAAGAAGTTGGGTGAGCCCAATATAATGACAATAGGGTGTCATATGAGAAATGGACTGGGAAAAATTACATGGATCCTGAATGGCATGTACATCTAACAATTAGAGCCATGCATAGAAAGTGGCTTAATGCCTCTTTCTTTAGGAAGCCTCCTGGAGTTCATTCTCTTCTCTGTTTGACAATATTTTGTAAGTACCTCTGCTTACAGCATTTATGATTTTATTTGATCAGTAGTTCTTTAAGTAACCCTGAACCCAGTTAGGCTGTCAGCTCATTGGAGTGGGTGGAATTTAAGAATGCATGATGCATGAATGAATTAGTTGAAAGGGAAGAGAGGGAAGAATTAAATAGAAAAAGATGTTTGGATATTTTTTGTGTGGCCCTTTTCTTGGTTGTAGAAAATACCCCTAAAATTAAGCACTTAAAAGGGATGCTTGGGGCAGGAGGGAGTCTTCCAAACTGGGAAAAAAAACAGTCTCAAAGGAAAAGGAATTAGAATGTATTTCTGATCGAGGTATGGAAGAAGAGAGTGTCTGCCCCCTATTGGCCACTGGGCATGTTGGAGGGAGAGGATTAATATACTTGATAACGTCTGGAAATCAAAGTGTCTAATAGAAATGAGAAAGCACTAGACAGAATGCTGGTATTAGAGCCTTCCTCCCAGATACAATGTCTATTCAAACCTTTTGACTGGAATCACACTCTTTGGGATGTGCATACTATTTATATTTTCCTGAAATGAAAAATGTAGAAGTTGTTCTTTGAGTTGGATACAAGTATTATTATAGTGTAGTTGCACAAGAGAAAAAGTTTCATCATTTTATAAAAATGTGTCATACATTTTAGAAGAAATCAGGACAATAGGTCTGGCTCTTTCTGCGTCTTCCTGCCACATCTCTCTGGTCCCCATAGCTGGGATCACTTACATAGACTCTCACCTAATCTAGGCCTTGGCCATTTCATGACATAATTGAAACCCTAAATCTATGGGCTCAGCTATCTAATTTTGGTATCTGGATCTGGTACTTGGGCTGTACTATCACCATCTAGTACTTCATATTTACTAAATGGATCTTGTCTTATCTACTCTACCAGTGAATGGTAACTGTTCCAGATATACTAGAAGAGTAACAAGGCCAGGACATAAAACACAGATTCTCTGCAAGGTTTAGCCTAGGGAACACACACACACACACACACACACACACACACACACACACACACACTGCCCCCTTACTCCAAACAAGTTATTTATGCATTCTGCATTCATTTTCTCCCCTATAAAGCGAACCTAAGAATAGCAAAATTAAAGGGTATTGTATAAATCAAAGATTGTTACCTATTTTGTTACTTGTTAGAGTTCTTCTGATTGTCCTCTCGTTTTTTTTATGCTTGGGTGGGAATCTCTGATATGTGATATCTTAGCATCCATTCCTCTGAAACATCTGCCTGACCAGAAACTTGCTGTTTTTCCTTCTTAGGATCTTCTGTTGGTCCTGCTTTGGCAATCTGTCTAATATACGGGTTTTAGTCTTTGTGATATTTTCTTGATCTCATTTGAAAAAACAATAATTTATGATGATAAAAATCAGTAATAGCTAACATTTAGAAAAAGCATCTTAACTGCGAGTCAATTCATGAAACACTTCATATGGGTTATTTTAATTAATCTACAGAATACCCCTTTAAGTTCAAAGCCTTATATTATCTCCAGTGTCTTATGTTGTCTTCATTTTACAGTTGAAGAATCAGAGGCACAGAAGGTTGTACATATGGATATCAGTTTTGGAACTCAGTCCTGTTCAGCACCGCATAAAAATAAATCAATAAATTAAAGGTATTTTGTCCATTTACAACTAAAAAATATTTTTAAAAAAGCTATGGTGCATTTCCAATAAATTTTCACATACTTGTTCAATTATTTTCTTTGATAAATTCTTAAAGTGAAATTACTGGTGGGTCAAAAGTTATGTACATTTTGGCATGCATTGTCAGACTGCCCTCCACAAACACACATTCCCTCAAACACTTAGGGAAAGTTCTCATCTTCCCAGCTTGACGGCCCTTCATGTTAAAAACCTTTTTCGGTTGCTTTAAAAGCATCTTACATTGTAGAGCTTTTTACCTTTTTTGTCAACTTTAAAGAATTCATTTTCACATTCATTATTCCATTAGATCTTTTAAAATGTTCAGCATTAGAAGGTTTTAGTTATGGATTATTGAATGTTTCAACCTTACAAATTATCAAATCATGTAACCTGGCAAATTGTATACTCTACAGTTTTTTAAGGGAAAGTGTTAGGTATTTAATTAAAATTTTCTCCTAAGAAGGAATGCTTTTATAAAACTGAACTTATATAATTGGATGAATTATTGAAATTCTTTTCTAAAGGTGAGGCTATTTGAGGTCAGATGGACTGAAAGCTTTTTTTTTGGGGGGGGAGGATAGCTAGAAAAAGCAAGAGCAAGAAAGTTGAGATGAGAGAACCCAGCCAGGCATTGCAATAGAGAGGAGAAAGTTCCACTTAAGTACAATTCTACCTACCTCTCTGTCTTCTGTGTTCAACTCCTTTTCTCCTTCATGTCTTCAATAACCGGAAGATTCATAGCTCTAAATTGCAACCATTCTTCCTCCCAATCTATATGGCATCTATGTCAATAAATACAATCAAATTTATTTCAACCATGACATCATTGCTCAAATGTACTTATAATGTTTGTTTGGGAATTGAATTGGGTAGTCCTTTGAAGAAACAAGCCTTATTGTTTGTTATATCTAACCCAATGTACTATAACTCAGGCAGATTATCTTCTTTCTTCACCAGACAAGGCTCTATTCTCTTGTCATCTTTACCAATTTCATCCTCAAAGGAAGCTTTGCATCTGTTGGAAATATTGAAAGGAACCAAAACATGTTAAAAAATAGCAAAAGAAGAGTTAGGAAAAAAAAGGTAGACATTGAGAGTATTCATGTGAAAAGCATACAGCTTTTCCAACTGCTGACAAGTAGACCTGATCTGAATGTAAATTCTCATATGATAATATTCTTTAGAATGCTAAGGCTTTGCATTCATTCCTACATATGCT
Organism: Callospermophilus lateralis; assembly: GCF_048772815.1. Taxonomy (NCBI): domain Eukaryota; kingdom Metazoa; phylum Chordata; class Mammalia; order Rodentia; family Sciuridae; genus Callospermophilus; species Callospermophilus lateralis. The sequence continues at coordinate 1,455,984 of NW_027512543.1, read as the reverse complement.
GCAATTACTTTGTCATTGAGATGAGGATTCATTACCTATTTTCTGGTAGGAAATGGTAGGTCTCACCATTATGCCTGTTCCTTCTCTTCAATCTGGACATACATCTAACCAGCATTTACTAGCTTCCTTGTAGGTTTTTCTGGAGTCATGAAATGTGCAGGGAAACAATGGGGGATCTTCTATATGCCTGATATCAAAAGCCTCTCCACCATTCTGCATTCTCTGATATTCCATTTCTGCTGGCTGACAGGCCTTCCAAAGAGAACTCTAAAGCACTAGAAGATTCTAAATCCACTAGATAGATGAATCCTGGATCCCTGAACAACTGCATATATTGGACTTCCCACATAAATACACACATTCATATATACCTCATTGAATCTCACTGGACTCTAATTTGAGTGAGAAATTAAGCAGTGTAAAATGTCATGAGATTAGGGGCTTCTTTATTACAGTACTGAGTCTGTCTATCCTAACATAATATTTTAGCTTACACAAAAATGGCCTTTACTGTTTATTCAGAGCCAATCGTTTGTTTATATCCTTATACAAAATGCAATTTTGGCATATGTTTACAACTAACTTACACTTGTTGATTGTTTGTGTAATGAATATATAATTCTTAGGCTACCAATCTTGGCATTCAAAATATTTTCAATGTTATCAAATTACAATGAGATCCAGAAGTTTATTAGTACTGATTAGGGGAAATTAGAATAAATATTATCAAAACTTTCCACTTACTCAAGTGGGAAAACTATTATCTTTATTATGCTGCCCTGTAAGTTATATTTCCCGAGCCTCCACACTCTTACACATCTCTGACGGTGGATATTGGGAGTAACCAAGATCCTGTGTACTTAAAGGAAAATGAGATTCTTCAAATTCTTATTTTTTTTACAAGTCTTTTAGAGTCTTTTTCTTCCTTTCCAAGTCTCCATTGTAGTACTACTATGTGATTTCCCCTTTGACACCTTCTCTACTCTTTCTATTGCATCAAGATCTGCAGATTTATTGTGGACTATAAATAAGCACCTCTTTCTACTTATCATGTGAACTTTAGGAATATTGTAACATTTTTATATGGGAAGCTAAGGTCATCAGACCCATATTCCTTATAATTAACAGCTTAATATTTCTTAATCACCTTACAGGCAATATTTGTTTTGCTTCAATAGCTTTTTCAAGCTCAAACTAAAGCTCATACAACAAATCAAGCTCATTACCCAAAGTTACTAAAGTGTTATAACTGTTTAAATGACTATTGGCAAGAGGAAAAATGGAAGATTGATTATGTATATTGTTATAGGTTATCAATCGAAGAGTCAGGATTTGGGTATCTGATTTCAGAGCACAAGCTTTCCATCAAACCTAAAAAATTATAATGTTTTATTTAAACAAATAGAATATTATAGATAGTGTTGTTTTTCAAAGTAATAATGCTGTTACCTTGAGACAATATATATATACTCATTTCCTAAGAATGTTGACATTTCCCCAAAAATATTTTTGGAACTGGCCTTTGATCCAATTATAAATCAACTAGAAAATTAGACTTGTTAGGTTCCTAGCCTGGTTTTTATTTTTAAAAAACCATTTGCTTAGTAAAAAAAATAGTTCCTTCCAGCAACAAAATTGATGAATATTGTCCCTCACGGAAATATACAAAATCAGTTAATTCCCAAAAGAAGAAATAGAAATGACAAATAACATACAAAAATAGTTTAAGCAAATATAGTCAAAGACATGCAAATTATAACAAGAAAACAATTTTCATCTATTAGATTGACAAAAACATTAATGATTGGCAATATCCGGGACTGGCAAGGCTGGAGGCAACAAAGACTTTCATGAATTATTGATAGTACTACAACACAGTTCCTTTTTTTCTGGAAAGCAATTTGGCAACATATATGAAGTTTTAGCTGGATATATTCCTGATCCAGATATCATAATTTTGTGGGGCAGATGGTTCCGGAGATTGAACTCTGGGGCACTTGACCACTGAGACACATCCCTAGCCCTATTTTTTGGGTTTTTTTTTTTGTATTTTAATTAGATACAGAATATCACTGAGTTACTTAGTGCCTCACCTTTACTGAGGCTGGCTTTGGACTCAGGATCCTCCTTCTTTGGCCTCCTGAGCCACTGGGATAATAGGCATGTGCCTCAACACCCAGCTCAGATACCACAAATTTTTATTGTATCTGGAAAGATATTTATGATACATTGTTGATTTTTTTAAAAAAGGAATAGTATGATAATAATGATGGTAGAATCTCATTTCATTTATATTTATACTTAACTTTATATTCTATCACTGTACACAAAAATATCATATATAAATAAAATTCTGGAAAAAATGTTCACACACATATGATCTACATTGGCACAGGTTGCAATAATTTTTAACTGTTTTTAAGACATGAAACATATTCACAAATGAAGTGGACTTGCCATGTCTGAAGACAAGCTTTCATTATGTGAAACGTAGATCAGCCTCAAAAGAGAATTTACAAAATTGTTTTATAATATAATGGAAAGAAGATCTCCAAATGGTGAAGGCATTCAAGTGCTCAATATTTGAAGGTGTAATTCTGAACGGTTTGTTAACAAAATCGTCATACTGGTCTTATTGTTGTACCTCATTTGTTCTGTTTATTTACATCAGTTTTCATTAAAAAATTTGAGAACTGAGCCCCCCAAAAATTCACTCACTCAGTGTATGAACAGGCAGTAATTTCTTTAGCTTTGGCATGCATTAGTAAATGAAAACATATTTTTACTTGATTGACCAAGCTCAGGAATATGCAAGTCTGCTAACATAGCATTATGTGGATGGTGCCCTGAATAATACCATGTGCCTTGTTGCAAAAGCTGAAGATATACTTGTGGAATTTATTTTATTCCGATTTATGAGGACTGCTGAACACAAATAGATTATTGTATTGTCTGTGATTAATGGGACACCACATGGCTGCATGGACTTCATAAATCATTTGATGCAATGTCTGAATGAATTTTACTTGCAAAATCAGTTTCAATCAGCCTGGCTTGAAAACTAGGTAAAGCAGAAGGAGCTGTCCAGTTATGGGAAATATCAAGGTGGAGCAGTAGTGAGCACTACATCCAGTTTATATCTCCTGTTATCAGTGCTTTGGAAGAGTGAATACACAGCACATTAATTAAATCTGAAGATGGAATTGGAAATGTCACAAATGCTGAGAAGGCCAGGGAAATGATACAAATTGGCCTGAAATGATAAGTGGGGGGTGGAATAAAGGCAAAAAAATGTGACAGATTTGTCTGTGTGCACACTTATACTCGCATGAATATGCGAGTGCTTTGAAAAGTTAATTAATTTTATAACTCCTTTAAAATCCCAAATATCATATAAAATCTATTTGGGAATAATGAATATTTTAAAAAGTGACTGCATGGTTTTATTCCAAGATCAATAATATTCAGCATTTGTTTTTAAAATAATGATTTTATGGCTTTTTCAATACATAGATAACACATATTCATCACGGAAGAATCAGAAGCCATAGATCAGCAACAATAAAAATATTCTTTAGATTTTCAATGGGATGTATATTCATATAAACAAAAATGAGAAAATGAAATCATGTTGCATATTTAATTTGGTATTCAGCTTTGTGTTGTTGTGATTATTGTTTTATTTTTTCTTTGTTTTTTCAGTACTGGGAATTGAACCCAAGGTCTTTCATATGCTGGGAAAGCATCCACCAATGAATGACACCCTGCCAGCCCTTTTCTTAAATACATTTTTTAGTTTTTGATGGGTCTTTGTTTTATTTATTTGTTTATTAGTGATGCTGAGAACGTGCTAAGTGAGCGCTCCATCACTAAGCTACAACCCCAACCCCACCAACACTTTTATTTCTCTCTCTCTATGTGTATATGTGTATATGTGTATATGTGTGTGTATGTATATATATATATATATATATATATATATATATATATATATATAGAGAGAGAGAGAGAGAGAGAGAGAGAGAGAGAGAAATGGGTTGATGGGTCTTTATTGTTATTTATTTATATGCGGTGCTGAGAATCAAATCCAGTGCCTCACACTTGCTAGGCAAGCATAGAGTGCTTGCCTACAATTGAGCTACAACTAAAGGCCCACTAAACCTTTTTTTCAATATTTTTATTGGTGCTTTAGAATTGCACATAATGGTGAGATTCATTGTTACATACTCATACATGCAGACAACATAACAACATAATTTGGCCATTATAATTCCCCAGTATTTTTCAATATATTTCAGTCAATATCATTCTCCTTCCACCTTTCCCCTAGTCCACTCCTATACTGATCTCCCTCAATTCTTCTATTTTTATGAGATCCCCTCATTTTCTTCTCCTCTTTCCACATAAGATAGAAAACACAGGAACATTTGCTTTCTGAGTTTGGCTTGTGTCACTTAACATAATGTTTTCAAGTTCCATCCATTTTTCTGCAAATGACATAACTTCATTCATAAAGGCTGAATAAAACTCCATTGTTTATACATATCACATTTCCATTCTACCTTTTTAGATAGCCATTGAGTAACCAGTCTGGTGTCAGGTACAGTTTCTCAATGAACAAGGCAGACAAGTCTCTGCTTTTATGGAGCTTATACTGAAATGATTGGAGCATAAATCAGCAAAGAAAAAAGTCTTATTGGTACTAAATACTTTACATGGAATTAAAATGAAGAGTGTGAGGGTCATCCCAGATAGACTGAATGGCTATGTTGAAGGGGTCAGGAGAGAGCATTTTTTTAATAGGTAATATTTAAGCTGAAATAGGAATGAGCAGAAGTGAGCCATTGAGTATGAGGTCAGAGTCTTTCTGGCAAGGGGAACAGCTAATGCCAAGCCCTAGGCTGAGGACAAGCCTGGGAGACAGGAGGACATTAGGATGGTGGTAGAAGTAGAGGGATGATGAACAATACAGGAGAGCCAGACTTAGTGAGGAAGGGGCAAAGTCAATGGGTTGGAAGTCTTAATAAATTGCTGATGCAAAGGAAATCTCAGAGCAGTGAACTGTCAGAATAGAGAGACATGAGCAGAGAAGAGTATGCTTGGAACTGAGATTATAGAGGAGCTATAGTTATTGGTGATGATGAGGTTAAGCATAGGAACCAGTGAGTGAAGAAATTGTGATGGAGAAATAGATCATTGGATGACCAAAGTTCATTAAGAAAAAATATTTTGTACAGCTTTCTTTACTTTCTTTAGATATATTTCATAGTTAACCTACATAAACACATTTTAAAAAATTAATACAATTCTCTAGCTAAAATACAAGGATAATTAAAAGAAAACACTTTTAAAATTTTATGTATTTCAATATTTAAGTGCTTAGATACAATTACATTAGACATAGAAGTAGACATACAGTAGACATATGCTTGCACCTGTGCATAGTATCTCCTGTGAATTTAACAGCTAAAAATACAGATTAATTCAGGTGTGTTATGATGGTGACTTAACTAGCATTGCTTCAAGTGATACACATACATTTCTAAAATGGCGAAGACCTACTTCCAACAACTCATTGAAAAATGCCATATTAAAACTTCACAAATCCTGTAATCTCAGTGGCTGGGGATGCTGAGGCAGGAGGATTGTGAGTTCAAAGCCAGACTTAGCAAAAGAGAGATGCTAAGCAACTCAGTGAGACACTGTCTCTAATAAAATACAAAATAGAACTGGGGATGCGGCCTAATGGTTGAGTGCCCCCAAGTTGAATCCCTAGTACCAAAAACAACAACAACAACAGAAATGTCAAAAATACTTTGTGTTTCTATGTTAAACATAATTAGGTTCAAGGATAAAATGGCTATAAACAATTCTTTTTAGCAACACGAAAAAATCCAGCACATTAAATAATGGTGCAGGACATAAGATGAGTCTTTGTTTCTGGGACTGGTTAGTATAGTGTAGGAAGCATATGGTCTGTGTATTCTGCCAACTGAGGAGCATCATCTTCCTACAATCATTGTGCCCACAGAAAATGACCCATAGATTTTTGAAAGCTGATATGTGGGTCCACCCACAGAGTCTATTTAACTGGTTTAAAGCAAGGCTCAGTTCAATTGCTGGTCTAGGAGAGGCCCAGCTGAGTGCTGGGAGAGAACTGTTTATATTAAAATATAGACTCCTTGCATCAAGGCCATCAAGAATGGTGGTACAGGGCTGGGGATGTGGCTCAAGTGGTAATGCGCTTTCTTAGCATATGCGGGGCACTGGGTTCGATCCTCAGCACCACATAAAAATAAAATAAAGATGTTGTGTCCACCGAAAACTGAAAAATAATCTTAAAAAATTCTCTCTTCTCTCTTTAAAAAAAAGAAAAAAAAAAAAAGAATGATGATACAGTTTGTACACTGCATAGTCCCAGAGGGAAAAACTAGTCAAATGACTATTTTTGTCTCTCAAATAAAAATCATAAGCTTGCTGGGTGGCTCAAGTGAAATTACATGTGAAAATATCATATTCATATTTTAGGTAACAATTTTTTAATTGTTATGTTTTTCTCTTCATAGACCAATAAGATTTATTGCATATATTAAAATTAAGCCTTATAAGGTATTTTAAATTAAAAAAATATATATAATCATGAACTCACAGCCTGCACACAATTCTTTTGTCTTTTTCTAAGAAACCCTATCCTATCATAAGTCGGAATACAACAAACTCTGAGGTACTCAAAAGAAACAAGAAACTTCCTGAGTTAGAAAGATACTGGAGATTGAAAACACTCTTAGAAAAATAATAAGCATGCCTCCATATTAGGATAATCATAGATGTAAAAATACTGTTACAGAGAAATTGGAATTGATTATTTAATATTACAGACTAGTTCTTTTGTTCACAAAATGGCTCTCTGACTTATAAAGGAGTTTGCTTTATGCACTTTTATAAAGCTTCCTTATTGCAGTGATAAAGTGACTTGACCTACAACAATATTCCTTGAGGCATAGTTCTTAAAATCTGAATATTCTTTTGATGGTATTTATTGAGTTTCTACAATGTGTCCCTCACTGTGCTGGGCTCTGGGTATCTCAATTAAGACCAGACACTACCTCTGGCCAAGAACAGCTTCCAGTGTGAGAAGACAATGTGTGAAGTGTGAATTCAAACACAATACCACAAGTAATAAATTTAGAGTTGTGATTGAGGTGTCCAGAAGACAGTGCATATAATTGAGCCTGGAGGAGGTGGCAAGGGTTTTACCAAGGAGATGGCAGTTCAATTGAGTCTTGAGTAGTAGACACTTTCCCAGCGAAAAAGTAAGGAGAGGAGCAATCCAGCCAGAGGAAATAGCAAGCACATAGAGACTGAGGTCTGACAAGTGAAGGGCTAGATGAGACTAGAAAGTGAATTGGCAGAGGTGTGGTGCTGTGGTGAGGGGAGCAATAACCATGAAATTAGCTACAGCCTGTGGAGGCCTTTGGATGTTATGCTAAGGAGTTTGGATTCGATCCTGCAGAAAACTAAAAATCCACAGGAAATTTTAGGCAGAGGGCAATATCAATTTTGTTCTTTAGGGAAGCAACTGGGAGCCATGTGGAAGTGGGACAGCAAGGGGAAAGACAGATGACAGAGGGCAGTTTGGAGCCCTGTGTTAGTGGCATTATGCCCTGGTGGCTTTCATGTGTAGATTTCACCCTCTGCAGTCAGGTCAGGAGCTGTGGGCAGAAAGTAGGTTGAAAATGAAGCTTAAAGTTGACTTTTAAAGGCAGCAGGTAAGAGACTGAACCTAGAAGAGAGGGTAAATGCAGGAATGAGCTACCAATATGGACTTCAGTGTAGAGCAGTCAGTAGAGGTTGGAATCCGGAACCTAACCTAGGAGAAACAAAGTGGGAGGGATAGGAAACCATGGAAAAGAAATCTAAGACAGAAGATGTGGGAGGGGGGGAAGGCATTAGACACAAGGTCAGGGTATGAAGAGTGGCACCAGATAACATACATGCCAGGGTTTCTCAAACTTTACTTAGTATCACAATCACCTGGAGGCTTTGAAAAATACAGCCCCCAAGATGATTATTCGGTCAAGGTCTGGAACAGCGTCTAACAATTGGCATTTCTGCAAGTTTCTGAAACAGAAACTTGATACTGCAGGTCCATGGACTAAATTTAAAGTAATGAGGTTCTGAGGGTGCTTCCAACCCTACAATAACCTGAGTTGTCTACAAGATTTAAAAACATTTGAAACTTCAGGTGTAGGCAGTCAGTTACTAGAGAGAGGTCTGAATCTGTGGAGAAAGGCCAGTTCTGACAGATCAAATACACAGTCTGGGAGGCAGACCAGGAAGGTGGGCAGCTGTCCATGAAGACTAAACGAGACGTGATTTAAATTGTTTTTTTCTTTTTTGTTCCTTTTCTCTGCAGGTAGCACCTACAAAATGGGATTAATGGTTGTGCAAGAAGTGAGAGAAAGGGGCAGGCCTGTGCAAACACTCTGCTAGAAACTGTCTCTGAAACTGGATCTGTCAGGCTAGACCTGGGGTTTCTGCTCACCCTATCCTTCATTGCTCAGGCCACCATCCAGGAGCATCCAGGGATCCCTGGGACCAAAGATCTCAGCCTCATTGTGAAGCTCACAGTTTTTCCTGGGACCTTCTTCAAATGGGACTGAAGGGTTCTGTTGCACTATTAAAAAGGAAAAAAAAAACATAGGTGCAGATAATCAAATTTTTGAGTTGGTTAAATTGTCATGCATCTTTTTTTTAAAAACAGTTTATATATATATATATATATATATATATATATATATATATATATATATATATATATATATATACACATATATATATTAGTTATTGGCGGACACAATATCTTTTGTTTGTATGTGGTGCTGAGGATCGAACCTGGGCTGCACGCATGCCAGGCGAGCGTGCTACCGCTTGAGTCACATCCCCAGCTCTGTCATGCATCTTATAATATGACAGACTGAAGAGGCTTCTAGAAACTATGCCGTATTTTCTGGAGAGATGCCAGTAATCATACAGTATGAATGAATATACAAGCGAGATGTTAATGCTCAAAAATTTTTCTTATTCCTTTTTCTTTTCTTTTTTTTTTTACTTAAGCTTTGAAGGTAACAGTAACACTGAAGCAATAACCAGTACAACTCAGGCAACAGATGGCAATTTGCTTAAATTGCAAGATGGGTTTGAAATTGGAATTGATTAAAATACTGATGCCTATAGTAGATGAAAAGAGTTGATTCATTTTTTGAGATCCTTCAAATATGGAAATTATTAATCAGCAAGTCTGCTGGTTTATCACTAGGTATTAGCATGTTACAAACACCAAATTCCTCCAACATTATTACCTATGTGACATAAATCCCTTTGGTTGCATAAGAAAATAAACACTCAATTTCCACATCATGAATAAACATAAAAGGTAATCAAGGCAACAGGGCAACTTGAACAGCATGGTTTACATTCTAGTTACTTGCTATAAATTTATTGACTGACTGACTGACTGACTGACTGGATGAATGAGCACCAAAGAGCACCAAAGCAGAAAATGGAGGTAACTGTCAGCTTGGCACTAGACCAGTACAATAAAAAATGGTTAAATATTCACTGTTGGATACAGAGTTCCAAATTGAGGGGATGTTAGAAGGACAGGAGAGATGGAGGAGGAAGAGGGATAGGAAAGTATAGAGACTGGATTATTGGTCAGGAGGGACCTGGGAGACTGGAAGAGGACCACTAGAGAGAATTGGATGACTGAACTCCTGATGAAAAACACTCCAGCAAAGTAACTATTCAGACAAGGAATGCATTAAAATCAACATTGACATAAACAAGCTCTTGGTTCTAATTATTTGGCAAGTAACTGCTGCAAATCTCAAAGAACTTGTGTGGGCAAGGCTGGATCTGTGGTTTCTGGAGTCTACTCAAGTCATCTCAAAGGCTCTTAGACAAACACTAGGTGATGGAAAATCCAAAATGTTGGGGATACCAATTAATTCAACAGGGTTCAAGGTACAAATATTTTGCTTGACACAATGGTGAGTGATGCATAATTCATATCCTCAATCTGTATGGTGAGAACATAAATGTTTAGAAATAATTATATAATAGGGTAAACTTTGATAAGTGCCCAGAAATATGAGAATGATTCAGAATATCCATCCATTTATTTTTTTAAAAAATGTTTGCAATTCAGTAGTATTAGTAAATTCACAAAGTTGTACAATTATCACCACTATACATTCCACAATATTTTTATCACTCAAAGAGAAACTCCCTCTCTTTCTAATCCCAGATAACTCTAATCCATTTTTCCCTCTCTATGGATTTCCCTATTTTCAGTTGATGTCTCAAAATAAACTGGCCATAAATGTAGGGTTTCTTTCTGGACTCTGGATTTGTTCCAAGGATCTTTATGTCTATTATTACAACAGTATCTCACTTTTGATTTCTGTAGCTTCACAATAAGTTTTGAAGTCAGGAAATTTCAGCTATCCAACTATGATATTTTTCAGATTCTTTTGGTTATTCTGAGTCTCTTACATTTCCATCTATACTTCATTTGACATTGTAAATTTCTGCAATATATATATATATATATATATATATATATATATATATATATATATATATATACATATTTGGCAAGTAACTGCTGCACACACACACATACTGGAAACTTGATAGGGATTCCATTAATCTGTAGATCAATTTAGGGATCCATTTCATCTTAACAATATTAACATTTCAACTCGTGGAATGTCTTTCTACTTATTTGAATCTTCATTTATTTCATTAATATTTTATAGTTTTCAGAGTATATGTTTAAATTTATTTTTAAAAAAACTATCCCTAGGTATTTTATTCCTTTTGGTACTATTAAAATGGAATTCTTGAAATTTTATTTTCAGATTATCTATTAAAACTAGTATATAAAAATACAATTGACATTTGTATGTTGATCTGATATTCTTCAGTTTGGCTGAAGTACAAACATCCTGAAGCATCACAGAGGAGTTGTATATGGTTCTTGGACCAGAACAGATCCAGAGGGTAAGCTATAATTTTCTCAGTACATTATAAATGTCTTAGCATCCAACTTCCCCTGTACCAGGAGTAGAGATGAGTAACTATATAGGTCCACTCCAAGGAAGGGTAAAAGACCCAGTGAGGATTCTTGGGATTGAATTCTGACATAAATCTGGAAGAATCCATCTACAAAAGATATTGGTTCTTTGAAATCTATTGGGTTGAATACAGTGCTTTTGTTTCACACTATGGCTTTAATATTCTAGATTTGGAAAAAAAAAATTTCTCTCAACTATAAGAATCACTGTTTCTTTCCACTCAGTGGCTTCTACCGGCTGCTCAAGTATTAAATATTAATTCTCTCTGTGATTTAACAATGAGTGTATATGCAGCCAGATAGTTGCTGTATTGGAATCAAAACCAATGAACAACTCAGCTTGCTCACAGCTTATGAATAAGTAGGAAGAAAAAGGACTCCTTTACAAATGCTCAAACACATGCACCTTCTTGGCCACTCTTGCTTTTAAGAAGTTCTGGAGACCACTAGGTGTTGCTCTGTACAGATCCCTACATTTGATGCAAAGAACTCTGTTCCTTGGCAAAGCTGTTCTCCTTTGCTTCATGAGACTGACTGTACATGATGGGTGTAATTTAGATCTGGCAGAAAACTCTCTGGGATTCCTGCCCTTCATGTCCATTTTCAATTCTCTTGATTTCCTGGCTAAGGACGTATTGGGTAGCTGAGGCACACACTGCCAGTTCTAGTCTCCTAGATTCCCCAGCTCCTCCAGGCAGAGCAAGCTTTAAGACAGGGAGCCACCTTCATGGGGAGATTTGAAGCTATGACATCAAGACTTTCTTCTGCTTCAAATATTTGCTTTATTACTGGGTATTTCCTACCAGGTGTGAAGGTTGTCCAGCAAGATCTGCCCCTGGGCTAGGAACACTATAAGTTAAACATATTGTTATTTAGATGTATATGTAACCTGGTGCTTCTCAACATCACATTAACATTAAATTGAGGGCCTGGGGATGTCGCTTAAGCGGTAGCCCGCTCGCCTGTCATGCGTGAGGCCCAGGTTCGATCCTCAGAACCACATACAAATAATGATGTTGTGTCCGCCAAAAACTAAAAAATAAATATTAAAAATTACCTCTTTCTCTCTCTCTCTCTCTCTCTCTCTCTCTCTCTATATTGCTCTATCTCTCTTACTCTCTCTTTAAAAAGTTAACATTAAATTGAGTTATTTAAATATATTAAGTTAAAATGATATTATCTACCTGTCTCTTTGAAAGGCACAGAATATGGATTTAAGAGTGTAAGTTTCAGTTAATAAAAAGGCAAGCCTGCCAGGGATGTGGGGAAATGTAAGTCTGGGGTGTTAGATTCTCACAATGTATATCATAAAATTCAAGATGGTTGATAGAACTAAAGAGTCAGAATAATATTTTTTTAAAAAAAGAAAGTAATATATGGCAGTATTAAAATATTAAATTCATAAAACTTAATAAGCACAACATCAGTGGATATGAGGAAACAGTCTTCTTCAGAGTTAGAGCAAATACCACAATCATTTTCTAGTAAAAGAGGTAACTGAGAGATGGGTGAGGGAGTGTGTACCTGTAATCCCAGTGACTTGGGAGACTGAGGCAGGAGGACCACAAGTTCAAGGCCAGCCTTAGAAACTTAGTGAGATCCTGTTTCAAAATAAAAAGCAAAAAGGGCTGAAAGTGTAGCTAAGTAGTAGAGTGCCCTTGAGTTCAATTCCAGGTATTGCCCCCTCCCAACACTTTGAAACATTATACACTGCATTATTTGGGAGACTGATATGGTGTCATGAATCCCACTACAATATAAAATTTAAATGCTTCAATAAAAATAAAAATTAAAAACTCCAATGTACCAGAGTAACACTCAACTAAAGAACATCTTCAGCCCTGATTTGGTAGTAGTGTATATTAAAATTAAAGTGAATTGTGTCATACTTGAAAAAAAGAAAACCCACAATTGTCTTTCAAAAAGAGAAAGAGGGAACTGAGAACTGTGATCCCATCACTGGTTTAATTCATTTGATGTATTAATAGTTTGAATGGATTACAAATCTAAACTGAATGTTTAAGTTAGATTTGCATAGAACCCAAAGGTTTAATCTGTAACCTCAATAGATATCAATATTTTATATTAAGAATATTTGAATGTGAAGAATTATATAAAGTACTTTATTCACATTATCATATTAAATCTCCATAATAACCTATCACTTAGTATATTATGTTAAATTTTTTGATAATAAATTGAAACACAAATGGGTGAAGTAAGTTGCCCTAAAAGACATTCTAATAAGAGGTAGGGCAGGATCTAATCTCAGATTGGAGGTTTCTCAGGGTCAGAGACCTTAACCATAGTGATTATTACAATTCAAAAAATTCTTTATAGTTTTCAAAATGTGTACAGCATTTATTTGTGGACAATATCCTGTTAATCCTGAGAGCAGAGAGAGTAGACATGACTTCCTCATCTTACAAATGTGAATCTAGAAGTTTGAGGAGTAAAGAGACTTGTCCAACGTCATGGAATCAGAACTCAGATGGAGGCCTAATTCTATTAAACACTCTTGCTCCAAAGATTAGACATATAGTTAGCAGGGCAATGTAACAGCAGGCAGAGGGAATTCTAAGTAGAATAAAGACAAATGGTGTCAATCATGCAACTTTACTGACTATTTAAAACCTGAACAGCCTTTGGTCAAGGGGAAGTGATGGTAGTTAGAATTATTAAAATCTGCATGACTTGATTTAATTAATTCTTATATTATTTAATTGCATATGGTTTGGACTCTCAAATACATTAATTTGTGCAAATCTGGATTCTTGTAGGCACACCTGATTACCTATGTAATCTTCTTTATGCCCAAGAACTGCCTATTCATCCACAGTGATTGGATTAATCTCCTGTTATGGTTTAGCTATTAGATTTCTTCCATCCCTCCACCTTAAGCTCATGTGTTAAACAATGCAAAAATGTTCAGAGGTGACCCGATTATGAGAACTGTGATCCCATCACTGGATTAATTCATTTGATGTATTAATAGTTTGAATGGAATACTAGGTGATAACTGTCAGCAGATGGTGTATGACTGGAGGGAGTAGGACACTGGGGGTGTGGCCTTGGATGTTATCTTGTTCCTGACTCCTTGAGCTCTCTCTTTCTCACTACTTCCTGTCCATCATCAGCTGAGAAGCTTTGCTTTGTCATGCCCTTCCACCATGATGTTCTATCTCATCTTAGGCCCAAAGCCATGTAGTCAATGGACCATGAACTAAACCATGAATCTGTGAGCCCCAAATAAACTTCTGCTCCTTTAAGTATTTTGTCATAGTGACACACTCCTACATGTGATGCTCTCTCATCCTCTCCCAACCAGAATTGAAGAGAACAGGATCCATGACCAATTCAATTAATTTCTATGTGTGGATAGAATGGCAGACCATGTAAAAATGGAGGATCATTGGAAATGTGTGAGTTAGAGACTGAATTGAGATACAGGAAAAGTAGATATCAGAAAATTTAAAAAAAATGAATCAATGAGGCAAGCAGAGATGAAAAATAAAAAAGAACACTTTTCTGGACTCCTAATGCATTTCCAGTTTCTTGTCTCACTTCCATCAGGATGCCTGATCCTTTTCTGGCCATTTGGCTAGAGATGGGTTTGGCTATGTAGGTAGCAAGGTGTACTTAGCCAACTTCCCATTTCAGTTGGTTAATGTCTCCGTTTTTCCCTTTGGAGTTTGCCATGGTTTGAATGTTTTTTGTCCATCCCCCAATTCAATGCTGAGATCTAATCCTTGATGAGAAAAAATTTAAAAGGTGGGCCTTTGTGATGGTGATTAAATTATGAGGCCTTATGAATGGAATTAATATCCTTGTAACAGAGACCCTAGAGAAGTAGCTATTGCCTTTCACCATGCAAGGCACAGTGAAGGTACCATATATGAGAAGATGTGTCCTCACTGGTCAACAAATCTGTTGGTGCATTGATCTTTGACTTTCTAGCCTCTAGAACTTTCAGATAAATTTTGTTGATTCTAAGATATTCAGTTTATAGTATTTTGTTATAGCAACCTTAGAGATAAGGGGGGTGGGGATTTGAAAGAGCAGGCCCAGAGAAGATGTATGGTGGTCATAACTGAAGTCAAAGCCTTGCAGTTGATGGTCATTGTACAAATACAAAAAAAACAGGCAATTCCTTGGGACAACTATGGATATAAAAATGAACAGAAGTCCTGACAGGACTCACTTGGCTGGAAAAGGGAAGGTTTTTTTTTTATTTTTTATTTTTTTTATCCATAAAGAATAAGCACATTGTACTTCTTTTCTGTTTTTTTTTTAATTTTTTTTTTAGTTGTATATGGGCCCAATATCTTTAATTATTTATTTCTATGTGATGCTGAGGCTCGAACCTAGCGCCTCACACATGCGAGGCAGGTGCTGAGCTATAGCGCCAGCCCCGTTTTTCTTTTTTTTTAAGTTACTATGGCTAGCATTGGGCTTCACTATGGCTTCCTCCTAGGTGCTTTTTTTTTTTTTTGTACCAGGGATTGAACTCAGGGGTACTTAACCACGGAGGCACTTCCTAGCCCTTTTTTGTATTTTACTTAGAGACAGGGTCTCACTGAGTTGTTTAGGGATTCACTAAGATGCTGAGGCTGATTTTGAACTCATGATCCTCCTGCCTCAAGCCTCCTGAGCTCCTGGATTACAGGTGTGCACAACCACACCCGGACTCCTAGATTCTTTTCTATGTATTATAATAAATCTAGCTATGAAGTGTCAAGAGAGTGTAATGATGTAACTAACATTTATATAGTGCTTTAGCTTAGAAAATACTTTGACTTATTAATACTTTACACTGCTATGTTTTATGGTACCCACTGTGTACCATGTGCCCTGTTAAGGCTTTGTGTATAACAGCTGACTTCCACAACCGTATCCAGTGGGAGGCATTTTATCCTTAACTTACAATTCAGAAAACTGAAGTTCAATGAGCGGAAATGATCTGCCTGTGAATATTCAGGCAGCAGGGTTCGAACCATGAGTTTGCATGCTTTTTGCCCAATGAGGTTAAGTTCCTCCTTCATTCATTTCACTTTATTCATCCATACAGATGAGAGGTAATCACTTCCATAAAAATATACATGTTTAGGTCAAAGTAATGTCAAGTAAAGTATTAAAAAATAATTGAGAACTATAAAATGGAAGTACATACTGACATAATGAAGTCAAATGTGAAAGTATCGGATCAATTCCATCCAATTTCTCTGGCAGAGATGAAAAATGAGTCTATCATCAATTTTAATTTAATTTCATTATTTAACAAATTTAACAAATACTTATTGAATTCCTGTCTGTTCCATGCCAGATATTGTGCTAGACATAGGAGATTGAAGTTGATATGATATGACATTCATACTTCTAATGGGCTCACAAAACAGTGGGGAGCCCAATTTATAAACAATCTGATACAGTCACTAAAGGGTACTGAGGGACGTATATATGAGTACAATAGAAACTCAAGTAAAATGTGTGTAAAATGTCATTTTTGCTGTACAAGGACACTGAAAATATTGCAAAAGAGGTGGAAATTGAGCTGAAATGTTAAGGATGCAAATAATTTGCTAGGTATACAAGGAAGTTCGCATTAAAAAGATCACTGCCTGTTCTATTTGCTTTGAAAGTTCTTGTGAAGGAGATACAAGAATTTTCAGAGCCAGTTCCTCCTGGGATTTGTGAACCCATTTTCTTGTAGTGAACATGGACTAGAACAGGGAGTCGAGCTGCACTGGGAAGTTCTAACTCTGCTGCTGTAGAATTTCCTCTCCTGAACTTAGATATCTAGCTCTTTTTTTTCTTTTTGGGTACCAGGGATTGACCTCAGGGGCACTCTTTCACTGAGCCACAAAGAGTTCCCCAGAGGGAGAGGAATTAAGCATGAAGGTTATTTTGCTGTCTTGCAAGAGTCCTCGATGCAATCGAAAGTGTTCTGTGAGACATATTTTGCTCTAAAATATTTCTTTTTTCTTTCTCTTTTTTCTTTCATGCAGCGCTGAAGATTGAACCCAGGTCTCGTACATGGTAGGAAAGCACTCTCCCATGGAGCTACATCCCCAGACATTAAAAAAAAATATACCAAGACAGAGTCTCATTATGTTACTCAGGCTGACCTTGAAATTGCCATTCTCCTGCCTTAGCCTCCCAAACAGCTAGAATAACAGGTATCTCCCACCAGAGTGGCTAAATATTTCTTTTTTTATGTAAGTAAATGTTTATTAGATAAAATTGTTAGCAGCAGAAAAGCAGGTCCTAATCATTTATTACACTCAGTACAATCTCCTTTTTTGTTCCTCCTGATGCTTCAACCATACCTTCCACAGAATGCTCTCTTTGTTCAGAGCAACAATACCCTGAAGGCATAACTAAGAGTCACCAGGCCAACTGATCATCCAAGGGCAACTCCAGGCCTGACCCTAACCCTGAGCACCCTTCTGAAAGGCAGAGGATGCAGAGTTCCCTGGATCTTATGCCTTGATCACAGGGAGGGAACTACTTCACACAGTTCACATCTGTCAAATACCGTGATCTTTCTGATGAAATGCCTGCTAAGCACCCCAGATCAGTAAAATAATTGGATTTAAATAACAATTAGATTTTTAAAAAGAACAGCATAGATGCAACAATCTCTACAAGGGAAAGAATTTCTGTCTGGCCTACAGCTATGTTTAAAATGCTGCTGCCAAAGATGAGGGCTCTGTAGGATGAGTAAATATCACACTGCCAGCAGAGGTATTCAAATAAGTTACAAGCATTATGAAAGCAAAAGTTTTGGACACAAGCCTACCTAATACAATAATTTATTTTTATTTTTATTTTTTTTGAGGGTAAGAATAGGATTTATTGAAGAATAAAAACAGGAACAGTACTCTCCATTGTGAGAGGGAAACCAGTGAGAGGTTTCTGTCCCCCTGTGCTAGTGTAGGGGAGTGTACAGCACTTGGGTTAATGCTATTATTCTGTACTAATGCCATTTAGGCTTTGAACAAAATACCAATTCTGCTGATTCAAACTTATTGTAATTAGAGTGAGGACACCTAATAATGCTATTGCTTAGCCCTAAATCCCATTCATGTTTTCCTTACTTCCATTTTTTCTTGGCCTTTTTTTATTTATTTATTTTTTTAAATTGTTGGTTGTTCAAAACGTTACATAGTTCTTGATATATCATATTTCACACTTTGATTCAAGTGGGTTATGAACTCCCATTTTTACCCCGTATACAGATTGCAGAATCACATCAGTTACACTTCCGTTGATTTATATATTGCCATACTAGTGTCTGTTGTATTCTGTTGCCTTTCCTATCCTTTACTATCCACCTCCCCTCCCCTCCCCTCCCCTCTTCTCTCTCTACCCCCTCTACTGCAGTTCATATCTCCCCCTTGTATTATTTTTCCCTTTCCCCTCGCTTCCACTTGTATGTAATTTTGTATAACCCTGAGGGTCTCCTTTCATTTCCATGCAATTTCCCTTCTTCCTCCCTTTCCCTCCCACCTCTCATCCCTGTTTAATGTTAATCTTTTTCTCATGCTCTTCGTCCCTACTCTGTTCTTAGTTACTCTGTTTGGGTAGCCGACTCCGTTAGTTGTAACGTCACTTGGGTTCTCTGAGAAGTGAATGCTAAAATGAAAGCAGAAATGAAAGAGGTTTATTGAGCCATGATTGCTGATGGGGCAGGGGAAGAATAAAGTTTGTGAAAGATAAGAAGGGAAAGGAAGCAGGATGGGACAGGAGAAGGTTTGCTCACCATGTAGAACAGACAATGTCTCTGTTGACCCAATAGGAAGCTAGAGACTATCCTTTACTGAATAGACACTTCTGTATGCATTGTGGAATGATTACCACAACCAGGCAGTTAACATATCCATCTCCTCGCATAGTTATTATTGGTGTGTCCACACCACTGTGGACAGCTGCTGGCTTGCCGTTGCTGGTAAAGAGCATGACCTAATCAATAAAACTGAAGCAGAGCCTGGAAGCATTAAAAGCCAGAGACTATTAGCTGATTTCACTCTCCACAACAGAAAGGCAAGTGCTTTCCTGGAGGAAATTCTAAGACTGACCAGGCTTGGTGGTGCATGCCTATAATCCCAGCAATTCAGGAAGCTGAGGAGGATGATCACAAGTTCAATTTCAGCCTCAGAATCTTAATGAGACCCTATCTCAAAATAAAAATTTTCTTAAAAGAGGATGGGGATGTAGCTCAGTGTTAGAGCACCTCTGGATTTAATCCCCAATTCTGGAAGAAAGAAAGAAAATTCAAGATGGACTTGCAAGGCATAAGACACTTCTAAAAATCAAGAAATTAGTGGGATGAAAAAAAGAGCTGCCTAAAAGGTATATAGGAGGACTGACAACAGTAATTAAAGGAGAGGCTCAGGACAACTCTTGATTAACAAGGGAACCCAAAATACTGTCAAAAGCTGAAGGAAGTGAAGGCAAGGCAGAAGCAGGAATGGCAACTCTAATGTTGAGCAATATGACCCCAGACTGGAGACCAGGCCTTGCTTCATCTCATAAGAATCTAATGGTCATTTCCTAATCTCTGCATATTGCAGCTTTCTCTTCTGTATTATGTGTAAATATAAGGGTTTGGAAATAAAAAGCAAGAGTCAAATTGTGACAACCTATTAAATCCCAATATGCCACTAGTTATACAGGAAAATGCCTGAAAACAACATGGGTTATGATACAGACACTGCTTTTGAAAACAAATTCCAGGGTGCCAGGTAACAGATGTTAGCTCCAAGTTTCTTAGAAACTATCATTAGACTCGGCTAGCTGAATTAGAGGTGAATTAGAGCCTTTTATAGATTCTGGATTCTGTTTCCACCTTTAACTATGTTTATAAAGCTTTTGGATTTCACAACTTTGGACATAATAGACTGTGTACCCTTTTGTGGCATATACTTGGAATGAGAGTTTCAATCAGAATTGTTTTTGACAGATTTGTCAATTTTAGAGTTTAATGCAAATGAATCCTGTCTCACAACTCACTTTTTTGATAAAGAAATTCTTTTTGTGGTTTTCAACTTGAATATCACACATTCTAATTTCTAAAGATTTTTTTTAAATAAAACCTACAAACAATTATTATTTTTTTTACATGGAAGCCAGTACCAAGAAAAGATTAATTCAATCCAGATGTAAAAATATATGTGAATTTTAAATTTGGATGATCTCAACAAGTTTTATTTTTGTTGGGGCTGGGGATGTGGCTCAACCGGTAGCACGCTCGCCTGGCATGTGTGCGGCCTGGGTTCGATCCTCAGCACCACATACAAACAAAGATGTTGTGTCTGCCGAAAACTAAATAAAACAAATATTTAAAAAAAGTTTTATTTTTGTTGATGAGGTTACCTGGTTCTTAGATGGCACTTACAAATTATCCCTTAGGTTGTATTCTGAATTGATAACCAAATTCATGGGCATTCTCTAAAAGAATTTTACCATGGTATTAAGTCTTTAAAAGGTAGAAAGTGGAGATGACTTTTTTTCTATTATTCATTAATACATACTTCATAATGCTCTAGTTTGGTACATGAAGCCTGTTTCCCAAGTGGGGAAATAAGTTATTTAATATTTTGTATCCTGGTGGGCAAGGTACAGAGACTTTCTTTTTTATTTGTGCAATTTCAACTTTTTTTTTTTAGAGAAGAAAAAAGTTTTAGTCTTCATTGGAATTCGGCTGCAATACAGTTTGTAGTTTCAGGTGAAGCAATTGGTTCATATATGAAGGCCCTCAATCCTCTATGCCCTTTTTACCCCTGAAAACAAACAACAAACACAACTTATAAGAAAACTTTTGTATATATTTTAAACTGTATTCCTAACATTGGAATTTTAGGTGGTATTTGTGGCATACTTACAGTTATATATTTTTAGGAAGTCTTTCTATGATTATATATATTATATTATATATATTAATTACATATTTTGAGAGCTTGCTACATTGTGATTGTGTGTAAAACAGAAAGAGGAATAGGAGAAATGTAGGGAAGGAATTTATGATAATAAAATTTTAGTTAAAATATATCCTTCCTAAACCTAAGCAAGGAAAATTGTATTGTGGGCCTCTGTGGTTAAACTTCAATGTATGGGGTAGTCTTTTTAAATTGTACCTTATCCTGAGGTAAAGACTTCGGGTGGGGATACAACAATAAGTAAAAACAAGTTAAAGAGATAATTTGAGATGAAGGAGGAAATAGAATACTGGGAATTGGGTTGCAAAAAAAATTTAAACTTAAAAGGATAAGTGTTTTAAACAAGGCTGAGGTAGGGAGAACTTTAAATTTAGATGAGGGAATTAAATTAGTTGAGGAAAAAGACTAAATGATTGGAATTGAGCTGCCTAGATGCATGGAATATGTCTGCTGGTTGATATTTGCCTTGGAAACATTGTCTTCCTCAGTATTGTGTTGAAACATTAGTTTGATGTTAAATAATGTACAGAAACTGGGTGCTTCTTTCTGTCCCCTATGTCTACAAAAAGCCTGTTTCTGTTTCAAAGATTGGGGACATATTTTGTTTAAGAGCTTATGTTGAAATAAATACAAATATTTAATTAGTCCCCCAGCACTTGAGGAAACTGCCAATGTTTCTCTCTTATGCTGTGGGTCAAAAGGGACTCTACAGCAGTAACAGCTGAAGTTATTATAAAGTTTTGAGTAAAACTGAGCAATCTGTATTTCTCATAATCTTATGTAATTTAGTGTATGATTATTTCTGATGCAAGTTTGTATACTATCACTTTTTATGTGAATCATATTGAGCAATCATGTAGTATACCATATTGATGAAAGATGGACTACAGAATACTGAAATGACATAGAATTAATTGATTTGACAATTTTTCATTAACCTTATCAAGATAAAAAGTCTTCTAAATAAATTCCCAGATGAATGAACGATAGACCTAAGGAGAAGGCAGTTCTTTTCTGAACATACCTTTGAGTTTTATAGCATTTTCTTCAAAGAAAAGATACTTTAAATAATTAGCATAGAATTGTTTTGTTACAAAAATGTACAATGTATATAAATGAGATTATACCAGTTAACCAGATTCGATACCTGCTTATTACACATATTTTAAGCTTACTTTTATTTTTTTCTGTGCTTTTTCTAATTCTCCAAGTAGACCATAACTTTTCTTGTATATTTACTTTTTTGGTGAGGTCATATTTACTTGTCTTGAATGTCACAGATATTAATTATATAGTTTTGAAATATATAATGATAAAAACCTTCACTATTTTTAAAAACATAATATTTACATGATACCAATAAAACTATATTATCTTACATGCAAATTTTATTTCCAGAAACATGTTAGTGTAATGGGTTTTTAACCATAATTTTATTTTGCTTGTCATCATGCAATATAATTTTAAATACAGCTGATTAACTATACAGTATCTGTGAGAGTTAGTAAGCATGTGTACTTCAGTAATGTGTTCTTTTGTATTGATGACTGTTTTTTTTTATTTTATGGATGCACTACAAATTGTTTATGTCAACATTCAAGCACTTTTGAGTCATTTCTTATTTTGAACCATTAGGACTACTGGTTTCATCACTATTCTTTAACAAAAAAACTATTCCACTCAACTTCTTTCCTAGTGTTACAATGAAACTGTATTTTTTTACTGGATGATATGAGAATTATAATTCCCATCTTATTATTTCAATTTAATTAGAGTTAATATTATATGAGTTAACTAAATACAAAATAAATATCTTAACAAATACTGTTTATTTTATTGTATACTTTTTGCAACTATTATAAATGTTTATCTAGGAATTATACATAACAAAATACACTGCATGGTTTTTGTACAAAACAATTAAAGATTTTTATACAACAAAGAAGAAAAAAGTATTGATCATAAGATTGCTAACATGTGCCAGCCACGGTGGTACACACCTATAAGTTTAGTGTCTTTTGAGGTTGAGGCAGAAGGATTACAAGTCCAAATACTGCCTCTGTTACTTAACAAAGATCTAAGCCATTCAGCAAAACTCTGCATCTAATAAAAATATAAAAAATGGCTGGGGAGCTCATGATGTGGTTTAGTGCTTATATGTCCCTTGGGTCAATCAATGCTAGAAAAAAATCTATATTACAGAATTTTGAAGTGTGATAAAACTTTGATAATGATATAAGATGTACAGAATTTACTAGATAACACAGATAAATTGTGATATACTGTTTATGACATTTTTGCTACAATATTAGTAGATATGTTGTTTTTGGTAAATTTTCATTGTTACATGCCATATAGTCTAAAGTATAAAATTCCAATGTCATTATTTATAGGCTGAGATATCAGGAAAACAAAACATATATTATTTTTATACTGATTCTTTTATGTTTTACAGAGTACTTTGCTCTAAGCTTTTTAAAGTTTAAGGAAAATGAATTCAAGTATGGTTTCAAAGTAACTAAAAACTACATAATAAAAAGTATAGAGATCACTTAACAACCCTGGTGACAACTCTAAAATGTGTTATAGATGAAAAAAAACAGTTTTATGTGGATAGACTGATTTTAAGTCTTGATTCTATTTTTTATCTACATGATGAAAACACACTGTAGAGAACATTCAGCCAGAAATTCACCACATTGTACACATTAATCAGAAGCCCAAGTGCATATGTTTTGTTGACTTTTTCATTTTATATATTTTTTCCTATTTTTAGTCATTTCAATTTTGGTAACCTTGAAAATATCTAATTTTCAAGCTCCATTATTTTTGCTTTTGGGGAAAGGACAAAATTAAGAAAGCAAGAGACCTAAAGAAGTTACTTTGTAAGTACCTTATTTTCACCATATCGAAAACATTGGTGCAAATCTCACAAACCTAGAAATCATGGAAAATAAAAAAAGGACCATCAAACAAGCACAAATACACCTACTAAGAAAAATAAATGAAAGAAATGTGAACCAACAAATTTTCTGTTTTCAATTAATTATAATAGAGAAGACATAAAGAAATCTACAAATATTCAAATATAAAAAAGAACATCTTTGATCAGGAAATTTGTCAGAATAAGTCCTACACTATGGTACACTGAAAATAATAAAATATACTCAAATTTATTTAATAACAAAATATTTTACAAAAAAATAAATAATGAGAAATTGTAAGAAAGACAGAGAGAATACTTTCACATGTCACACCACATAGATCACTGAAGTTAAGGGGAAAAAATTAAAATACTGAAAGTGTGGTGTGATCCTGCACCTCTACTCTGGTACTTCAAGATTGTGAATTTTTTATAACGACTTGAGCTCCCCTGCTTAACTTTAACTTTCTTTTAACAGTGATTCTGAAGTCTAAATAAAAATATTTATTACTAAACATAATTATTTGTCAGTGGCATATCTTTGATGTTTATAATCTATTTATGTGCTTGAGACCTCTAAAGAAATTTTAAATAAAGTCTGCTTACTGAAGTGTTTGTAAGCATAATGTAGTTTTTAAGGTTTTTGCTTTAATGTAGTTTAAAAACTACATTATGCTTACTGAAGTGTTTGTAAGCATATTGTAGTTTTTAAGGTTTTGCTTTTTTAAAATGAGCAAAACTTAATTGAAAAGAGAAATCTAACCTCATTCAAATCTTATGAAAATAAAAATCCAAATTCTATAAAAATAAAGATCTTACCAGTAGTTTTTACAATTTCTGAAAAAAAAATCTAAACTTGAACTGGTAAACCAATAAAATAATGTTCATAGTAGTCTCTAGATTTCAAGTTCTTGTTACTGACTTCAGCAAGTTTGATGCCAAAGGCCATGCTACTACCACTGCACAATTTATCATTTTCCATGTTTTCATGCAAGGAATTGGACCAAGGGCTACCACAGAGCTATACCTCAGCCTCTAGTTATAACTTATAAAATAGATCCGGTGCATTTTAGCTAATATTGTTTTATACATCATTGGTAGTTTCTAGTTTCTTTTTTTAAGAATTATTTACAGCATGTAAAATTTATTTTTATTAGGCATATAAATTTACAATGCAATTAAAATAACATATAAGAAGATGAATCATAAAAGAAAATAATTGGAGAGTACAAAGGCAGCTCTTAAAAGTATTCATTCTTAAATCAGATTTAGTATTAATTTTATATAAGAAAATTATCCAATTAGTGCTCTAATTTTTCAGTGTTCTAGATTATTATAAACTGACTTTTCTATTTAAAAATACTTTTATTGAGCAATATCCAGAGACTTAAAATCTTGTTCAATTTAGAAATAATGTACAATTTTTTTGTAAACACTGTGTTAAAATCAAATCAAGAATAATATACTTTCAGCAATAGTAAGAGCAATATATTACAGAAATATCCTAAGTTTTTAAAGAAATGGTTCAGAAAAGATAGATGACAATTGTTGGCATAATTACAACTTTCTTTCCCCCACTCACACTTTGTAAATGTTATTTTTATAATCAAGAAAAAGAAACAAGCTCAAGATTAAACCTGCTTGTCTGGTAATTTTTCTTTCTCTTTTCTCTCACTGAGAGACAGTAGACGAGTTACCCGCGTTTGAGATGGAGAAATGCTGGTTTATCCGTTCTCTTTGAGATGATAAATGATGTGTCAATATCTTCATTCCCCCTTTTGAGATATAGGAAAACTGACTGTTTATTTCCTAATAAAAATTTTATTTCCACAAAATCAAGGGATGCTTGCTATGTCAATTATAACTACATCTGCTCTTAATGCACTGTCATGATTACAGCGAATAAAAAGTAACATTAAAGGGTGAGTTTCTACTATTCTCTTTCTCTCTGCACAGAGCAGCTTCTCAGGCTCCTGACAATAAATCAGCTTCTTATCTTGGGTGTGTGTTAAATCACTCTTGTGTCACATTTCTTTTAAGTATATGCATTCTAAACATCGCACCAAATCTTTGAAAAACAATCTCTACAAATATCACTAGACCATATTCCCAAGTTGGGGCTCTGATCCCCACAATGCTAATGATGTCTGTGAGGTCAGTGTTTCCAAGACATCTGCAGAACACACCAACAATGCAGGTCTGAGAAGCAGCTCACATAGGAACCACTTCCTCAGATTATTGTTACAGACCTGTGTGATCTTCTGTGTTAGGAGCACATCATACATGTGATACAGCACTTTCTGATTATTTGTCCCCAAGCATCCTGCAAAGGATCTGCTTACTCCTCTGCAGTTTCCTCTGGTAGCATCAAGGCTCAGGAATGTATAATTTTGGTGAAAGATCAGCACATCAACATGTTTTGTTACAATTTGTTCTCATCAGTGATGTTAGTGTGTGCTCTCATCTCCACACCTTTTTAACTCACAGCACTGACACATATTGCACATCACATCCATAAGACCAAGATCAGCAAAAGAGATCCAGCTGGGAGCTGTCTATCACTAATGGTGATAGTGTCCTCATGTCAGCAACAAGAACATTTTTGTCTGAAGACTTAGTGATAAGTCATGAGCATGGAAATATATTTCTAAGACTCTTTTGTATTTAAATTGCCTGAAATAGAAACAACAAAAACACAGAGGAAGAAAGAAATATTTTTAAAAAATTGAAGCATTAAATGCTTACATATATTCAAGCCACAGCTTGAATGAGCTTGACCTGCCTCCCAGACCTGCAGGAGTAGAAGAAATTAGTCAAACATTCCTCCTGGTTAGTACAAGGGAGAAGAGCAAGGTCAGCCATCCACTGCACACTGAGGGTGTTTCAGGAGTAATTAGAGTAACTCTGAAGGTATATATCATCAAGGTGACAGGCCCCAGGATACTGGTGTCCCAGAAAATTGCATACCTATGGGTCATTATCATACCATACTGTTGTTGTTTATTGGGTTTTTCCAGGGAGGAATTCAGGAAATAGAAATGGGAAACTCTAAGGCACACTCTCAGAATGGTACAGAGATTGCCCCAGGGTTCCCAGGCCCACACTGTCATCAGTGTAGGGCTTGCTCTCATGTGAAAAATTTTCTGGAGTCACAGGATCCCAGTGAAGTTTTACATTGGGTTTTTTGCAAGGTGATTTCTTCAACCAGGCCAGCAGATGATTGTTTAGTGTCTCAAGCCAAGAAAGATGAATTTTTTCTTGAATAAAATAACTTAGACCTGTTTCTAATTAAACTGATGTGATCCTACAAGCAAAAAAAGCAAAAAAACAGGATGTCAGAAAAATATTTATGTTTTTTAAGAAGGATTACTTGAGCAGCTGAAGAATAAGGTTCAAAAGCTGTCCACCTACAGATACAATTTCTCAGGTTATCAGACCAATTTGTGCCATTTTAATGAAGCAACTAAGGACTTCTAATTTAAAAAGAAAAAAGAAAGAAAAAAAGAAGGAAATAAATAAAGAAAGAAAGAAAGAAAGAAAGAAAGAAAGAAAGAAAGAAAGATAAGGGAGAACTCAGGAGTCTCTTCATACACACAGTGTGTGCTTATATTTCCTGGGACCAGCTGTTAGGTTCAAATTGACTGTGTCACTTTCATCACACATGACCAAGTCTGGAGCTGCCCATCTTAAAACTTCACAAAAGTAGCAGCAGAATTAATGTAGTAAAATATGTTAGAAGTAGGTGTATATTGTCATCACTTATGTGATATAACATAGCTTCAAAGAAAACCAGTTGTGTTTTCCAATTTTTCTAGATACTTAATATAAATAAAATATTGATAAATTGATGTTTGATATAATGTTGAAAGACAAGTAGATAATATTTTGAAATTTCAAAATATTGCACAATCATCCACACACAGCTCTGAGATTCTTCAGGTGAGCTTCTTGAATGGGCAGAGTCTGCACACTGAGCTTAAACCTTTTGGGACATTAAGACACATAGTTTGTAGTGGGACACTTGGTGGCCAGTACACTATAGTGAAGAGTTGCAGAAAAATCTGTAGCTGTTGGTGTCTGCTCTTATATAAAGTATGGTAAGATGAGTGTCTGCTGCTCAGTATTTTCGTGTTTCACCTGGGCGTCATCATGTTGTTGAGCTTGGCAGTGCCAGCCTCTGTGCCTGTTAGCAGACAACTTCAACCAGTCCACCACTGCTGCTCTTTACTCTAACTCCACAGGATTATCTTCCCTTTGCCACAAGGGGTGGGTTTCTTCCAGCACCATAGAATGTGGCTACAGGGTTTAGTCTTTATATAATTATCCTGAATTATTTCTAAATAGCACAGAATGATAGAAATGCTATGCAAAGAAGTGAGTTTTCTCCTCTATTATCTTCTATGAGACCAAGTAGGTGGAACAGTCAATGACAGTTAATTAAGTTAAAAGGTCTAAAACTGGAATCCTGAGAAGTCCCGGTGTGCTAGCCCTCAGGTGCACACCCTGGACCCATTTCACTGCCCTGTCAAAACTGGGCATGGTGGAGTATAACAAAGCCAGTTAATGGAAATTATGAGGCAGAGAACGCAGAAAAAGAGCTGCATTTTATTTAGATTGAGCTGGCTCTTGGGTGGATTGCAGCCCTGGGCCTTTTAGAGAGCTGTAGGCATGGCATGACCCCACTAACCCTGGGAAAGGGAAGGCTCCAGGCATCCAGGATGGGAACACTGCCTGGGTTGGGAGGACTGAAGACATTAGATTCCAGGGTCTGAAGCCCTCTCTCTAGATCTTGTGGTAGCCACAGAGCCTATTCAGGGAGTCTGGCATTAAAGGGAAACCACCCCATCACAAAAGACTTAAAGGGAAAGTGAGGGTTAGGTTTGGGTAGGCTTAAGGGTAAGGATGGCAGGGTTTGTCTAGGACTAGAGAATTAACATGAGATTATTAGAGTTTGAGTTACTGTTGGTGCCAGAGAAGGTAAAGCTCTATGTGTGGACAGTGGCAGTGTTAGAATTAGGGCTTGGGCTAAGGTGTATGTTTGGGGAAGGTTTGGGGTAGATGATTCTATACACCACTAAACCACTGAGTGTTAACTTTACCCATAAGGTCCTTGGAGAGGAGCAGAACTTTTCCTGGGCCCCTGTCTCTGTAGAAGCTGCTGTAGCTCAGAACTGAGGTCAGCCTGAAACAAAGGAAGAAAGATGGAGATAACAGCTGTGTAATCTGCCTGTGGGCAGAGAAGGAAGCTGGCGGTGTTTTAGACTGCCTTAGGTTATATTTTTGCAGGGCTTATTATTGAATCCCTAATTATCAGGGTATTTTGTTGTTGTTGACTGTGTGTTTCCAGAGAGAAATCCAGGAAATAGAAAGGGAAAACTCTGAGACACACTCTCAGAATGGTACAGAGAATGCCCCAGGGTTCCCAGGCCCTGAGCCACACTGGGTCATTAGGGGGAGGTCTAATGCCACCTTATCACTTGCGTTTATTCATGCTTCAGTTGCTTATTTTCTAAGTGTTAATATATTTAAACAGTATTGAGAACTGTATGTAGTAAACTCTTACATGACTCAGATGCAAATACGACATTTCTATAGAAGAGGAAACACAGGTGAGTACAGTGCAGTTTAAAATGTTTTCTTCACCTCAACTGTTTTTCATGTGCTGGTATTTATCTTTTCTTAAAACCCATGGTCTTGAGACCATTCCCTGGCTGTCACTGTACCTTAAAGATAATATTTACAGGAGGATTTTGGTGGCTTCTGTTTTGGCCTTTTGGCCCAAGGGCACATGTATGACCAGTCAAGTTCTCTGTGCAGGTGTAAATGGCCATCCAGGACCTGGTATTTTATGACTTTGCTGTTTTCTGTCCCTGGGCCACAGCAGTGCTTGGTCTGCTCAAGTATTAGCATCTTAAGAAGGACCCCAAACTCAAATTTTCTCCTGTCTTTGATTTACTTTCTCTTCTTTTTTTTCTGAATTTCCACTTTCAGTGATGTCAAAGATAAATAGCCAGACAAAAGGTTATGGAGCGGGAAGAGATTTTATTCAGTAACTATTTATACTAGAAGAAGGAGTTGAGCTTTCTTTTCACCTGTGAAGAGGTGATTTGGGATTTTTCAAAGGGAGAATGAGGGAGATCAAGCATATGACTTTGGAAGTCAGTGATGTGCAAAAAGATAAAATGATCATTGGTGTGGGTGTGTCCAGACCAGTGGTGCTGGTAGTAGGGTCTTTGGCTCTGCCTGCATAGACTGCAGATGGTTTTTTCTTCTGTATGGTTGTATTTGAGAGGAGTTACTCTCAACTCTGAGCAGGGCCTTCCTGAAGCACATATTTTCCAGTCTAAGTCCACTTAATATGGTCTTAAAAAGGGAGGTCAGAGGGTCATGGACAGGGGTGGGTTAGGGCATTTTTGGTTCTCTGTCAGCCCTTAGTTTTCCTCAGGCAGACAATAAGAGAAAGTGTGGAGGTAGTGTCCTTCTGGGGTCACCCCAAGGATACAGCATCAAAGCTATGTTAGATTAGCTTGGTTGGGTTTATGGAGATGTGGAAGTGGGTAGATGGGGTGCTGTTGGCATCAACCTAAGGACAGCTTCAAAGCTTGGCAAGATAAGATTGGTGGCCCCTCTTAGTGGAAAGGTTTAGATGAAAATATTATGACCAGAGTTTTGCATTTCTCAGTGAGTTTCTTTTTGACTGTGTGTTCATGTATTCAAGTGTATGTTCTTATTAATTTGTTTGTGTGACTGTGCATATTTCATATGCATGTGTCCGTGTGTGTGTGAATTTATATGATTGTGTTCAAATGTTCATATATCTGTGTTCATAAGTGTGTTTGTGAGTGTGCATGTTCATGACTGTGTGCATGGGTTGTGCATAAGTTCAAGAGTGTGTATGGTGGTGTGTGCATGTGTTCATGTGCCTGTGTTTATGAATGTGTGTGCTGCTTACTCAATACAAATTTTAGAAAGGATGCTAAATGTGCCTGAGTAGTATGGCACAGCTTTCTTTAATCAACTAAAACAATAAAATAATAATAATATTAAAAGACAGAAGTATAGTTCTTTGTTTTCAAATTTAAATGACACCTTTATAAAAAATGGAAAAAACTTAAATGCAATTTATATTTATGATATCATACCATTAAAGAGTACAAACTTAAGTAAAAACTTGGGAAAAAAAAATTTCCTCACATATGACAAAATGTATGCCTCACATATGAAAAAGGAGGAAAAGAAGCTAAGGCAAGAAGATTCCAAGTTTAAAGCTAGTCTTAGCAACTCATCCAGATGATAAGAAAATTAGAGACCCTGTCCCCCCAAAAATAAAATATAAAGAGCAGGGAATGTTGCAGAGTAGTTAAGCATCCCTGATTTTAAAACTGGTCACCAAAAAAGTAGAAAAAAATAAAAAGAATGTCAAAAACAGAAACTCCTAATAAAAAGAAGGTATGGGCTATTCATGGTGGCACAATCTTATATTCCAAGCAGCTCAGGATATTTGGGAAGGAGAATTGTGAGTTTGTACACAGTCACAGAAATTTAGTGAGGCCCTAAGCAATTAAGTGAAACCATGTATCAAAAGAAAATGTTAAAAAAAGAAGATGTAGTATGTTGTTCAGTGGTTAAATGCCTCTGATTTTATTCTGCATACCAATAAAAGGGAGAAGACTTCAATTGCCACTTTTTAAAGAAAAACATAAGTATTCAATAATTATATATATCTCAAAAGCTTTAGAAATTGGAAAATGCCAAATAAAATTATATCTGTGAGACAGAATTAAAAAGTATCAGTAAACACATGAAGCAAATAAATTATCAAGAACAAAACAGAGAGTAAAATTTATTAATTCTATAAAGAAACTGGCTATCAAAAACACACCTTTATTTCCCAGAAGAAGCATATGCTTATGAAAATTACTGCATATCTGAAACATAATAACATATAAGGATATGGCAGTATTTGTTCAAACAGATAAAATTCAGGACATGCAGAAAAGGCAAATTACATTGAGAAAGATATAAGGAGGATAGGTTGAGAAAGACAAAAAGATTAGTGTGAGAAAAATAATTTCCAGATGCATTTTTATCATAATACATCCAGTTTGACAAATACATAAGTCATCACATTAGTATATGTAGATGTAACAAACATGTGATATTTTGCGTACATGCATATTTAAATATAGGTAGTTTGATAAAATAAAAATAGAAAAAAGAACCTAAAAGACTTGACCAAACACATCATTGTTTAGATGATAACAGTCATCATTAACAAGATGCAAAATTTCCTCTAAATCTACAATATCACCTCATTTAAAGGGTAATATATTTTACTTTTAATTGATGAAGTGGCCAGAGCAAAAATTTTAAAATTCATCTGGAATGTTATACATGAAATCATCCCCAAAATTTTAAAGTAAAAGAAAAACTTATTTTACAATAATAAAACCCAAGGAATCATAATACAAACCAAAGTCCATAGATTAATGTATAAGTATGTAAAACTTTATGTATATTTAATAGAAATTGAAAGGCCAAAATAAATTTAAACACCTCAAGAAAAATATCACATGTGAATGGTTGACCTGGTCAAATCTAAAGAATGATCAACTAGGGGACAGAATTCAATGTAATATTTTGTGTATACAACCTGCAAAGCACTGGGTTAAAATTTCAGCCCAACTATAGAATGCATATCTTAAGTGAGGTCAATGTTTGGAATATAAATGAATAACAGTTTCTGACTCTTCATTCATGGATACATTAAAAGCAAATATTGTTTTAAGTTCCTCAAAAGTAAAAAAAAATAGTTGAGAGATTTATATAAACTGCAAAGCTATGAAAATATCTGCCACTTGATGATTTTATAAAGCTATGGTAGACTTGGGTCTCAGTCCAGCCTTAGGCAATGTGCTATGTAATTGGAAAATAATTACCAACAGCCAGTGTCACCCTGAGAAGGGGAAGATTGAGACTCTCTCTCTCTCTCTCTCTCTCTCTCTCTCTCTCTCTCTATATATATATATATATATATATATATATATATATATATATATATATATTACCCTACCTTTAAATAGTTTTCTCAGCTTTAGATCTTAATTTTGCTCATGCTGAAAAAGGATCTTCACATTCATAAGTCCTAACAATACAAACAATTTGATAGTTATCCATGAGCCTGCAAGGTCATCCTTGGTCTTAAAAACCCTGGGATAAGGACAGAGAAGTTAAATCACAAATAATTTGGTTTATGCATTTATGGGTGTTAAGCACACAAAGAGCTCCAGTCTCCCACTTGCCCTTCTAAAAATTCCATGACAGCCAATTTTGTCCCAGTAGGAAAATTTTTCTTCATTTACTGCTTTAATCACTTAACATCTTCCATTCAATGGAAGAAACTAATTACCTCAAATATATTAAAAAAAAGAAATGAAAAAAAAAACACTCTTTGAAAGAAAGATAGGAGGCTTAGGCATGAGCACCCCAAAAAGAAAGTCATTACAAATGCTGAAGTTCTGGGAATAAAGATTTCTGATCTTAGAAAAATCTCCCCCAGATCACAAACTATTGGTTTTCAATTAGTTTGCAAATATCTCAATGGGCTGCTAAAATTCCAAGAAGTAGTTCATAGAAAAGGTTAGAAAGAATATATATTTTTTAATTCCCCAAAATGATTTCCACACATTCTCTCTGTGGCTACTTGACAGAATGGACTCTTTAAACTTCCATGACAGATTTTATGCACAAGTCAAACAGTGGACACTTGTATAGTGAGCACAGGTTTTACAGTGGCTTTTGTCACCAGGCATGGTTGCAATATGCCTATAATCCCAGCAGCTTGAAAAGTTGGGGCAGAAGGACCTTGAGAACTTTGAGCCTTAGAAAAAGTGAGGCATTAAGCAACTCTGTGAGACCTTGTCTCTAAATAAAATACAACATAGCACTGGGGATGTGGCTCAATGGTTGAGTGCCCCTGAGTTAAATCCCCAGTGCCTACCCCCCAAAAGAGAGATAATAGTTTTGTCAATAATCTAATAAATGCTAACAACTTATTAGAATCAAGAAACCATGGGTATGAGAAAAATGAAACCCTTGCACACTATTAGTGAAAAATGTAAGTTTAGGAAAGTCATCTGGAAATTAATGTAAACTCCTTGAACTATTTGAAACAGAACTAACATATAACATGGTTAAATTAATTCTGAGTATATATTCAAGGAGTTCACATGAGTAAGTCAAAGAAATGACTGCATTCCCATTATCATGTAGCAGTATTGCCAATAGTCAAAGAAAAAATAATGACTTAAATTCAGGGTGTCTCAGGAGATTTCTTTCAGTTCAGGGCATCCAACTACTCCCCAGATAATCTTGATATTATATTTTAGACTGCTTCATCTTGGGAAGAGAGGACAAAAAGATTCAAATGGGCTATACACTTCAAAACTATAAAGACATGATAGCTGTAGATACCTCAGAAACCACTGAGAAAGTATGTGACATGAGGACCTAACATCCTGTGAAGTTTCCAATGGGGAATCCCTGCTTAAATATATTCCAGTAAGGGATCTGTTTCTATGGAAGAAAAAGAGAGAACAAGAATGAGCATATTAAAACAAAGTATCAAGTCATTCTGTCTCTGTCTCTGTCTCTGTCTCTCTCTCTCTGTCTCTCTCTCTCTCCTCATATTAAATTCTCACAAATCAGATGATAAAATCACATATACCGTGCCACCTAAGACTTGGGTTATGGTTCAGAGGTAGCATGTTCACCTAGTGTATGTGAGGCACAGGGTTTGATCTTCAGCACCACATAAAAGTAAAATAGAGATATGTGTCCACCTATAACTAAAAATTAAAATGAATATTATATAAACAGTGCCATATAGTGTTACAAAATAATAGTTATGAAATAATGAGTCTATTTGAAATATGAGAAACAGTTTATTATGTTTTGCCGTAATAAAGTTGTCATTGGGATTGTGAACAGAAAAATAAAAATAGAGGATTACATTGTAAGACCTTCAAAAGATATCACTAAAGAAATGTCCAGCATTCTGAATTTAAGGTCCTGCTTCCCAGAAATGTAGAAATCTCAGGAGAAAAAAGACATTCAGTCACCTATATGTCAGCAACACTTTAATGCAGAGAAAAAAAAAAACATTACATCTGGATTTTGAATTCTCTCCTGAAGATCATGCCAATTAGTACCACAAAGTCTGAGATGTCAGGCTTACAGATCAAAGCTGTACACATATGCTTCAGGCCATACCTGAAGATGCCAGGATTGGATAGGATAGAATGTCTGGATTTACAGGTGCTGCTGTATTTCTCACTAAATTGGCCAGAGGAGACTTGAGAATGAACTTTTTCATAGGAAGATTTATTTTTGCATGTACTGGAGACTTTGCTCAGCTGTTCACATCTACAAAAACCACTCCCAGCCATAGAAATTGCTGTTTGAAATTATTTCAAATGGTCTTCCTTTCTAGTGTACAGATAGAGTCTCAAACCATGCACAGTAACTATTGTCTGGCTTTCAGGGTGCTTTGCATTCTCCCTATAGATTTTTCATCATCTGGGTGAAAGCAGAACCTGAGTTAACTGAGCATTGAGAAGGAAGCCTAGAAATAGGTCTGAAAGAACAACAAGCTTCAGAAATAAAAACTCGATCAGATAGTTTAAGCCATACCTTTTGTACTGATCATAGGTTATACTGAACAATTAGCACCTGATTGGGAACTTCTTCCCTCATAGTCTGTTTCCACTTAGCCTTCTATCCAAATGATAGTAGATGGCATCAACTTCAGGAATGATTGAGGCTATAATTAGTAAAGATAGGCAGGTTCCTGGGTGCATTTACTCTACATTTTTTTTTAGGTGATGACAATTGAGTACAGAAGCAGCTTTTTTTAAAGGCAAGTTTTTCCTAAAGTGTTGGAGTCTAGCTGGCAGTAGAATCTTTACATTTAGCCTTTCATATAGGATAATATCACTGTATTAATTACATGCATACATATTGTTCATTATTGGAAACCATACAATGGCCATTTTTTGTTTTTCATTTAACTTTTCTGATCTATTTTCTGAAAAGCCAGTTTGAGCTCTCAACTGGGAAGCATTCCCTTAATGTCCAATAAAAATTATATGTTAGTCACAGGGGTAGTTTTAAATTATTTAGTGTATGCAATAAAAAAATAAAAGACATAGTTGAAATTTATTATAATCACAAAGCTGAATATATCAAAATTACTATTATTATGTGACAAATAAAAAATTTCTGATGAAGAATATATAAGTATTTAGAAGTACATCCTCACAACTCCTTCTATTTTAAGCCACCAGCACATCTTAGTTAATAGTGGTCACATTTCATTTTGAGAGCTGTGGTTCCCCTGGCCTTTGGGAGTCAAAGAGCCTGGACACCTGCATCCCATATAAGAGGTATGCAATACACTTTTTAATCAATGCTTTTCAACAAAACCAAACAGCAAGAGTGGCACTTCCCTGAGAAACAGAAGGAAGATCAAACAAGACAGGGTCCAAAAGATAATGATTTTTTTCTATCAGGTTCTAGAAAGAGATTTATTCAAATTTCAGATGTAAGACAGCAGAAAAGGGAAGAAAGAATCTCAAAAGTTTGAGGTCTCATTTCAGTATATCTTTTTATAACCTTGATTCTAAAACTTAAATATATGAAAGACAAACATATTATTTTGAAACTTAGCCTTAGACCTAATGCCTAGGTTGTGATATTGTTTCCTCACATGATATGAGGTACTGTGAGAGTTTTAGTTAATCTAATCTGTACATGTCTTCATAAGTTAATAGCATCTCAATAAATGTCCATAATTAACCTATGGGAAAAAAAAGAAAAGAAAAACAACACCAATAAGGCAACAGCTGTTTTCCACAGAATTTTATAAAAAATATGTGACAGAATCTTGATTTCCAATTATAATTGGTGGATGAGTCATTCTACATCTTATTAGATCATTATTGGGCTGGTTTAGTAATTCATGCTGGGTATATCTGTTTTTTTTCCTGCTATAAATAGTTTTAGCTGATGACTACTGCACTTTAGAGGGTTAGCTATCATCCTCACCAGGGGCACCTAGATTCTCTGCTTCGATGACTCGTTCTCTAATGTGGGCTTGTTATTTTGGACATAGAAGGGTTTGAAAAGCAAAATCAAAAGAAATCAAGACCTTTCGATTGTAGGTACCATAGCATTCAATTTCATCTTTACAGGTTCATATGAGTCAAAATAAATTTTAAAAAATGCCAGGCACAGTGGTGCATGACTGTAATCCAAGTGGCTCAGGAGTCTTAGGCAGAAGGGTTGTTAAAAATGAGCCTCACCAATGTTGAGGAATTAAGAAACTCAGTGAGACCTTGTCTATAATGAAAGACAAAATAGGGCTGGGGATGTGGCTCAGTAGCCAAGTGCTACTGACTTCAATCCTTGGTACTCGAATGCCCCAAAGAAGAAAAGAAAGAAACATTAGATATAAGAACTTGGAAACTGATTCTACATTTTAATAGG
This sequence comes from Callospermophilus lateralis, assembly GCF_048772815.1. Classification (NCBI taxonomy): domain Eukaryota; kingdom Metazoa; phylum Chordata; class Mammalia; order Rodentia; family Sciuridae; genus Callospermophilus; species Callospermophilus lateralis. Next base: position 1,418,438 of record NW_027512543.1, on the reverse strand, counting down.
TAAAGATAAAAAATACATTTTCTTGTTTATAAATACAGAAAAGAAGGAAGAATTGATGATATCATGCACTCTATATCATTCTATCTTATTTTATACAAGAAACGGTTTGAAAAAAAAGAAATATCTTCAAATATCCACAGCTATTAACAAGACAAGGTAGAATTCAGAATCAATTTTTCATGATTCCAAATTCCAAATATTTCCTCTAGACCACATACTACATGCAAATTTTCTTACTCTCTGAGGTTTTGAATAAGAACATACCAAAAAAGCAGGATCTGTGTAAATATTGTGTATATCACCAGTGGAAATATAGTACTCAAGAGTGTACTTCTGAAGCTTTTAGAAAGGACTTGGGATAATTTGAATAATGGCAGATGTCTCAAATTAGAAAACACTTAATCAAAAATACATTTTTAATTTCTTGCCATGTGAGAATATGAAAATACTACAATGCATTCCAGAGGCATGGTGATAAAATATTCTATGAAAATGCTAGAAAGAAAATACTTCATCTGCATCCCAAAAGTCCTAAAAATGAAAACTTGAAAACCCATAATAGACAATGTACTCTCACTTGTGTACAAAGAACTTTTAAACAAGATACCAAAGAATACATTAGAACTCTCTGATGAGATTGTTATCTGGGCTTTTCTATATAAGAACATGAAGCTACATGGAATTTGTGTCAATAAAAAAAGATTTCTAATAGACATAAATGGAAAATACTTTCCATGATTATGATATATATGCATTGATAAAGCACCACATTACATTTAATTTCAAGAATTATTCTAAATATCTAATAGAGAGAAATCCAAATATGAGTTATAGTGAAAAAAACCATGAATGGAAAACAAATAATAATTAAAAAAAAATTCTAAGAGCAACCTGATGTAACCCTAATGTATCCTAATTACTAACACTTATGTTAATAAGTGAGAATAATTACTAATAATGCAGGTGAACAATATTTCATCTTTATAAAATATTTAAACTAACCAAGCATGGTTACACAAACCTAAAATTATAGTGGCTCAAGAGGATGAGGAGAAAAATAATAAGTTCAAAAATAACATTAGTAACTAAGTAAGGTTGTAAGCAACAATGAGAAATTTTGTCTCTAAATAAATATAAAAAGATATGGGGATGTGGAACAGTGATGCAGTGCCCCTTGGTTCAATCTCAGGTATAAGAAAAAAAAGGGGTTTTTTTTGTTTTGTTTTTCATTTTGTTTTTATCTTATTTTCCCTAAAAATTTGTGCTTCAGTATTTCTCATTAGTTGTTCCTGTTCATGTCTCATAAAATTAAGTAAAATTTTTCTGTTGCTACATCATGTACCTTACTTAAATTGACATATCCTATCACATTAAGCATAATAATTATTTAAATATTTAGATAGTATGTATACAAATAAAATCAGACAACATAACAATTAAAAAATTGGAAGTTTATAAGTAAATTCCACACCTCTGATAAATTTAATTTTGACAATATTTTCAGAAAAATTAAATAGAGAATAAGTAGTGTCTTCCTTAAGCAAGATTGATATAAATGCATATTTATATTTCAAGTAATGGTATTAGATTTTACATGAGATTATGTACAATATTTAACATGAAATGTATCCTTACACTAGAATATGAGTTAAAACTATAATAAATTAAGAAAAATTCAATTACATATTTATAAATCAAATTTAGCTGTGGAGTTTTGGTTATGCTTCCAAAAAAAAAAAAAGAAATTGGACTTGAAAAAACTTCTGTAAAAAAACAACCTCACCATGAAAGTGAAGACATAATTATTAAGTTTTTTCCCCCAAAGAACTATCTGTCTCAGTTTTTACCTTGGCTAGAGGGCAGTTAATTCTCCTTATTGAGAAGCTGTTTGAGACCACAGCCCAAACAATTTTCTTGTTTGACTCTCACACTCCAGTGTCAAAATGCACCATTCATAATTACTCTACAAAAGGGACTAATCCATTTAAAAAAATTATACATCCAAGAAATGTATAATTAAGATGTATAATTAATATAATTAAGCTGTCAATGATAAGCCCTAAAATGTAAATAATTTCATAGTACTTGACATTTAAAAATTCCTTCCTCAGTTCTAAATTGTTTTTGTTATGCCTTTAAATTAACCATTATGTCTTTATTTTTTTCAGTATTCTTTTTTTCCTTTTGCCTATCCAAATGCATCTCTCTTATATTATGTAAACAAAAATTATTAACGTTTGCAAAAAATACCCTAAAATGAATGAACACAGAAAATAAAAAATATATCAAATATGAATAAAATTGAAAAATTTATGCCTCTTTGATACATAAGTAAAGTTACCGTTTTTTTCTTTTGGTAAAAAAAGAATTTTTAGATGAATAGTCACTTACCTCTGAAATTTACCTAAAGTACCTGGAAATATGTTGAGACTGTAATTAATTTAGGAATATTTATTGCTGAACTATTCATAAGAACCAAAAGTTAAAATCAATGCTAGGTAAGTAGATAAATAAAAAACTGTAAATCCCAAAAGTAGAATATTACTCAGTGGGCTGGAGATGTGGCTCAAGAGGTAGCGCACTCGCCTGGCATGTGTGTGGCCTGGGTTCTGATCCTCAGCACCACATACAAACAAAGATGTGTCTGCCAAAAACTAAAAAAGTAAATATCAAAAATTCTCTCTCTCTCTCTCTCTCTCTCTCTCTCTCTCTCTCTCTCTCTCTCTGTAACTTCTCTCTTTAAAAAAAAGAATATTACTCAGCAATATTATCTTTGTGTCTCACACATGCTAGGAAAGCACTCTACCTCTGAGTTATAATCCTAGCCATATTGAGAAAGTAATTTTATGAGAGCACTAAATGTTACAAACCATCAACTAAGTGACAGTAAGAAGAAAAAATATAATATGTTTTAAAATTACTATTATATGTAATTTTCTGAACCAGTAGATTCATGAAGTCAAAAAACAGATTAGTCATTACTAAAAGTTGTGTGAAAAAGAAACAAAGGAAAAACTGCTAGTGAGCACTAATTTCTTTCCACCTCAAATAGTTTTGGCAACTAAATTTTGGGTATTTAGTATATTTACATAATAAAAAAATTACACCCTGAAAATATTTATAAAGTTAATTTTAAGTTCACATGTGCTTTGCAGGAATCAATAGATGAGTAATTTACACAATGCATAAAGCATGCAACATCCCAGCCAGTAAAATAGGAAAATAAAAATGTCACTGCTTACTCTTCAAAAAAAATCACTGAGTTTTCACTATGAGATCCATATACATTTATGTGAATATACTGTGTTTTTTTTGTTTGTTTTTCCTTTTTGCTTTATAATTCCTGGTAAATATAAAAGAAAACTATGTCTATACATCAACGATTATTGTAAAGTTGTCAAGTTTTTAATATACTTATGTAAATAAATATGTATTGTGTGTGTGTGTGTGTGTGTGTGTGTGTATGTGTGTGTTTTCACTGATTGAAATCAAACCCAAGATTTGCACAAGCATGACAGGTATTTCATTGTTTTGCCACAACCTATGTACAAAAGTGCTTTTTTAATCTTGGTCCTCTCTCTCTCTCTCTCTCTCTCTCTCTCTCTCTCTCTCTCTCTCTCATATTTCTTCTCTCTCTCTCTCCCTGTATCTCTTTCTCTCTCTCTCTGTCCCTAAGTCACTCTTTGTCTTTCTCTTACTCTCTTACTCTCTCTCTCTGTTTTGTAGTTTTGAAACACAGGTGAAACCCAGGGTTTTTTTTTTTTTTTTTTTTTTTTAACTACTGAAGTACATCCCTAGTTCTTTTGATTTTTTAAATAGTGAAAGAGGGTTTTTTTTTCTTAAGTTAATTAGGCTGGCCTCCAATTTAAGATGCCCCTGTCTCAGCCCCCAGTCCTGGCATTACAAGCATGACTTATCATATCTGTCTATTTATCTTTTTTTGGAAAGATATCTAATGCCAATTTTTAACTTTTTATTGTATATATTTCTTATTGTTAAAATAAACTTTTATTATGTTCTAATTAACATTCTGTTACTACTCTAATGATTATTGTTTCTGTTTTATGAGTGAACAAAAATTCCAAATGATTTACCACTATCATCTATGACCTTACCATGTGCTTTCTTGTATTACACATTTATTTTAGAGGGAGAGTCTGATCTATACCTTCTCCTACCTTCTGGTGGCTTACTGCCAATCTTTGATATTTCTTGACTTGTAGAATCACTATTCTTATTTCTGCCTCTGTCTTCACATGGTATTTATCTTGTTTGAGGCTCTGTGTCCAAATTTTCATTTCGTAAAAGGAAACAGTCATATTGGATAAATAGTTCACTCTAGTGTGTCCTCATCTCAGCTGATGGCATCTGCATCTACCCACTTCCCAGATAAATTTATATCTAGGTGTGAACTTTAACACGTGAATTTTAAGGAAACAATATCTTGATGCATAACATCAAGAATGACATCTACAGCTACTTATGAACTACCTGAAACAGGACCCTGCACACAGTGCTTGGTACTTAATACAAATAAAGAAATAGATAAATGAATAACTCTTTGTGAGTTCCAACAAAGAAGTACATGTTTTGGGGTATTTTGGTTTTGATGGTCACTACTGAACATGAAACACTACTGAAAAGAGAAATTGATGTTTTGAAAAGCTTTCTGAGGCTGTTTCCTGAAAGATCACGGCCCCCTTGCATTCTGATCACAACATAAAGCTATGCATTTGAAGTTGAAACGCTATAAATTGCATTTTGTTTTATCTTTCAAAATGTCACATTTACTTAAAAAAAGATTTTAGTGTCATATAAGAGTCCCTGAGTAATTTGATTTATAGGAAAGGGAGACCAGAGAGAACCAACTATATTATAATTAATTACATATGCAATGGTAAACTAAATTTAGGTACACAATTATAAGTCTAATCACACCCTGCAAATGTTGTAAACTGTATGCCTGGACTGAGGAAGGAGCCCTCTGCTCAGCTCAGGTGCTCAGATACTCTCAGTGGACTCCTCAAGACATCAAAGCCCTGCATGCAAAGAAAAAACCTCAGAACACTGTCTTAGAAGCATGCAGTATTCCTTCCCAGGAGCTAGGTTATGCCACTCAGACTCTCCAGGACTCAGCCACCCTGCAGGGAATATGAACATGAACAGGACAGCTGTGTGGAAAAGATGGGCAGCATGTGCAGAACCAGCAAACACTTGCATCATGAAGCAGGGGACATAAAAACAACTTTGTTGTCACTTCAACAAGCCAAATGTAACTGTGTTGGGTTGCTATTGCTGCTTAAATGTAAGTGAGGTCTGGAAGTTAGTGGATTTGGGGAGCTTTCTATGTACTTGAGTCAAATAACATGCTGGGTTCTTTTGTCAGTTCTGAAACAATTAGCTCTATGGACATATGTTGGATAGCAACTGCCCATATTCTGTAGGACACTTAGAGCACTAGCTGAAGATAGGGATTCATATATAAATGATGATGGTAAAGATATAAAGATATATAGATGAGCTTTAGAGATATATAGATATATATGATAAATAGTTCACATATGCATATGTGTTTGCATATGTATATGGGTGTGTGTACATGTCTCTATATAAATAGAATATCAGAAGCCACTTTGCTTATATCTCAAATTGCCAATGGAATACAACTTCCAAGTGTATGAAGCAGGTTGCTGGGGTTGTTCTGAAGTGTACATAGCAAAGTTCATCAACAGACACCCCCTCCACACACACACACACACACACACACACACACTGTGTCATTTCCATTTTCAAAATGAATGCATGTGCCTGTGTGTGTGCACATGCCCATACTTTCTACAAAGCTATAGAGCAGTGCAAAGAATAATGGCTGGGGAGTTCATGGGTGCCATTCATGCCATCAATGAAAAATGGATGGAATAATTTCAACTACCCAAAGTTTGAGCACAAAATGAATGGGATCATGGGGAAGTACCATATAAAACTATTAAAAAACTAGAATAAAACTCATGAGCCTCACAGGTCAGCAAAGGTAACAAACAACTGAGGGGAAATGTTGCAGGCCACCTGTGTTCATCCAGGTGGAGATGTGACTGAGGCCCAGACCCTGCAGACAGTCTGCACAGATCCCCAGTATGCATTCAGCTGCTGCTGCTCTGCAGCTGTATTGAAATTGTGTTATTGGCTGTGGTCTATAGCATTTTCCTACAGAAAATGTGACTAGATTAAGTTCCTCTTCAGTGCCTCACACTAGGTCTTTCTATACCATTTCCTCTTTATAGGACACTCATTCTCTGACACAATCTTCAAGGAAAGAAACTTGGTTTGTTTATTCACAATTAGAGGTTGGAGAAAGAACAGAAAGTGCTTTGTCAGGCACAATGATCTTCAAAATTAAATCTGCAAGTAAGAGTGCACAGGAGACTCTCTCACCAGCATCTTTTAAACACCCACTTGCCCCATGCCCATATAATCACATCTTTTCCCCTGAAATGGGACTAACAATGGTTCCATATTATATGGAAATCTGGAAAGCAGCAACTCACAATATGACAAAAGGAAGCTGGTGACTGCTCATCTTGAGACACTTAAGGAGCAAGTCCTTCTCTCCTGTTCCCTTTGTCCACCCCTCCCCCACACACTCACCTTTAGCACTAAATTCTTCACCAACACTACATGAAATAGACTCCCCATGGAACCATTATGGCTACCTTGTAAAAAGTCTTTATAGAACAGGGGCTCAATTTGTAATCTGGGTAGTTATAGAGAAACTGTAAGTCATTCAAAAATGTTAGCATTTCTGATTTCTGCTCCACACACTGTAGACCTAGGGCCACATATTTTCCAACTTAGGAGATAAAATTACAGTCTCTCCTTGAGTGCCAAACAGCTACATGGCTGTGGAAAAATCTCTTTATTGGTGTGGATCACAATTTCTTTTCTTTCTTAAAGAGAAAGAAAGAGAGAGAGACACAGAGTTTTATATTTTTTTTTAGTTTTTGGTGGACACAACATCTTTATTTGTATGTGGTGCTGAGGATTGAACCCAGGCTGCATGCATGCCAGGCGAGCATGCTACCACTTGAACCACATCTCCAGCCCCTCACAGTTTTTATCAATAAGTGACTGATTTGAAATATGTCTAGATATGTATATACATAAACATATATGAGAGGGAAAGAATATGGAAATTTGAGTTTTACATACTATGTTAATTCCATTGTATCAGATACATAAGGTGTATAGTTTTATGGCTAACACAGAATTGCCATAGAACTACACTTATTGTGCTACATATAATTATCTGTTTTACAAGAATCATGTAAGAAAACCCAGATATTTAAAACTGCAAATACACAGAATGACATTTTAATGAATTTAAAATGCAATACCCCTCAAGGTCATTATTAACTAATTTTTTAATTTATTAGTGAATCTTAAAGTACTAGTAAATGGAAATCTGAAACATTTTTGTTATTAGGCTTTTTGATACTTTTTAAAAAGTGCATGCATGCATGTGAGATTACAAATTCAGGCAGTTGAACATCTGAACATTGTCCTATTATGTTTACATTTCACCAATTTTGATTGGACCTTAACATGTCTTCTCAACTTTGGTAGGGCATAAACACCACAAAATTAAAGTCCACATCTGGATCACAACTAGTAGCATTAAGTTTATAAGTATTCTTTAAATCTCCAGTGAATAGTCATTATAAAACTAATATAGAATTATGGTTCATCTGATTAATGGTTCAGATTCATTTACAGCCCCCCATAACAACCTCATATTTTAATTGTTTTCAAACTGAAAATTAAAAGTGACCTTTATATTTTTCAGCCAAGACTTCTCAAGAAACAGGCCAAATTTTCTATGGCAACCTAGATAAGACTAATCAAACCCAAACAGGTGTAAGGAGGACAGAACCACAGAGGAACCCCCAAACATTATAACACAAAAGGATGGAAGCACCCTTCTGTTAGCACACACTGGATTGAAGACCTCATGGATTTGAGATGTGACTTATGGGAGAACTTAAAAGTACTTTATGAACACAGATATCCATTTCTCTATAAAGGTCATGCCAAGATTTTCAGAGCATTGCCACAAACTCCTGGAGCAATTATTTCAGCAGCTTAATGTCTGCAACTTAGTGATGTTAATATTTCAATATATTAAAAAATACTAAAAAATTTTGTTCCACATCAGTTTGAGACCATTTTAATTGCATTAGTCACAGATTTTCCTAAGAATACCTGGAAATCTGGGTCAAATTAAACCAAGATAGTATGTAGCTAAGAATTATAAGAACATATTTTCATGTCCACTAACCCTTTTATTTTGCTATCATGTTTTTGCTGTTGATGAATCAAGTAATTGGTATCCCAGGCCTGGGAATATAGGTTAAGCACTCCTGGGTTTGATCCCCAGTATCAAAAAAATTTCTGCAATTTTAATTTATAAATTTTTATTAAAATTGCATGAGAGGGTTGGGATATAGCTCAGTTGGTAGAGTGCTTTTTTCACAGGCACAAGGCTCTGGGTGCAATCCCCAGCACCACAAAAAAATATTAAAACTTGCATTAACACTTGACATATTTCAATATATTAAAAAAATGCTAAAAAAATTTTGTTCCACATCAGTTTGAAACCATTTTAATTGCATTAGTCACAGATTTTCCTAAGATTACCTGGAAATTGGAGTCAAATTAAACCAAGATATTATGCAGCTAAGAAGTATAAGAACATATTTCCATGTTCAAATAGAGCTCATGGTATTTCTTCTGTGACTTTCTTCTGATCTTTGTGCATTCTTTTATTTCTTAGTAGTATAGTCAAAATAGGAAGAGGGTGTGGATGTGCATGTGGAGGGGGAGGCCGGGTAGGGAGGGCAGGGGAGAATGGGCCCTGCCTTGTTTCTGTGGCTCAGAGAACTTCCGAGGACGACTATAGTGCCATTTCTAAATGAACAACACATGACTCTTATTTTCACCTCTTCTCTGCCCTCTCTTCAGGTTTCCTATGTACTTCAAGCGCCTGCTCCCTGTGGTACAAAACCCTGGTGTGTGTTACTCCAGCCCCCTGGAGCCGTTTTGCTTTCCTAAGAGAGGAGCCATTAACTCCTGCAGGGTCTGTGCAAGAAGCTGTTGGTGTCCCCATAGCAGCAGTCAGTGACAGCTCATCTGGGTTTCATCAGCTTTCTGGGGCAGCGTCAACAAGTGTCGCACCTACTGCAGAAACAGCTCTCAAGTTTCATCACAGTGATGCTCAAAAATATTCTCCAGCTTCGGCAATGACCTAGTTCATTCAAGGGCAGGGAAAAAATGCTCTTCTTCCAGAACTTGCCCGGGCACAGAGTTTTCCTCTTAGGAAGACAGACTCAAAATTGTGCTCCCAGTTTTTGGAAAAGACCTTGAATTTGAATCCCTGTCCCAGAAACCGTGTCATCCGATCAATGTCTCAGATACTGCCTGGGAAGCCCACCACGCAGCCAGCCCTCCAATAACATCTCTTGGACAAACAATACTGAAAAGTAAGTATAGAGACTGGTTCTTACTGAAGGGATGGCTGTGCTTTAAATACATAATTATTTAGCAGACTGCTTCCTTAAGAACTAAAACAAGATAAAGCAAGGGGTATCTGGGTGGGACGCTGGGACATATCACAGTTTTAATGTGGCCAAATTCTCTTGGTCTGGTAGTTTAAGTCCACTCTGACCTTTCTTTTATTTTTATTTTTCTTTCTTTTTTTTTTTTTTGAAAATAATGATTATTTTAAAATGTTTTTTTTTAATTTTGGCTTGACAATAATTAAAATAGTTTCTTTCAAATTGTGTCTGTCTTAACAACTAGAAAAAACAGAGGATAACTCAAAGGAGTGGTCTGTAGGGGCTTTGCAAAGTAACATGAAAAATTGAGACAGTTATCTGGGTAATTCTGGCCCCAGATACTTCTGCCTAATATAAATGAGTATTTTAGTCAAAGGTTATTCCTCTTCCTTGGATTATCTGAACGATTGAAAATTTGAAAATTTGCCCTATCTGGAGGACACAGCAGTAGTTTTTCTGATAACAGGTAATGCAAGTTGCTGAAAAGATCTCTGATTATTTCAGAATAGCTCGATGGCTCATGCAAACATTCATCCAGTTGTTAAGTAGGTTTTTTTTTTAATGTAAGGCAAAAGGTCAGTAAAAAAAAAGTGCCTGCTGTTAAAAGGCACCACCATCATGTTACATTTTAATCAACACATCTAAACTTTAGAGCCACTGATTAAGGGGGTCAGTTACAGAAATCTGACAATCATTTAAAAATAGATAAAAGCAAGAACAGCATTTAGAATTGCTTCTGCTTGAATTATTTCCTTTCCTCAACCTTCCCCTTGTGCAAAGGTAGCCCTCATTTTTGAAGAACAATTAATCAGGAATGGTAGTCATTCTTAGTGCTCTGAAGGCATATGGTTTATTTCACAAAGAATGGGCCTGTCTGCTCTGAGCCTTCTCAGTTGAAACCCAGGATGTTGAGAGCTACCTTCTGAATCAGCAACTCTACAAATCCTGTACTAAAAGGTGCTGATGGCCAATAGATATATTCATATCTTGGAAACCAGGATTTGAAATCAACTAAATGTCTTCAGGCTCCCAAATAATATTCCTCTTTTAAAGTTTATATAAAACACTTGATCAAAATTTGAGGATGCTTTTAGGTAGGGCAGAATTCCTGTTTTTATCACCTGACACCCTCCCACCCCCCAAAAAAGAGACATTAGTTTTTTACAGCTCCATGCACACTTACATGTAGCTCTCAGCCTATGTGCAAGGGGAGGGCCATTGTGAGTAGTCTCATTTGGATAGAGCTGGGAACAAGAGGAGCCCAGGCATCACAGTCAACTTCTGAGTCCAACACAGTTTTTCCAAACATCTGAACCCCAGTTTTTTCATCTGTAAAGTGAAGAAAATGACATCCACTTTACCATAATTGATGTGTGATTAGATGAGTAAGTATATCTAACATATCTGCCATATCTGAGTTTCTCAACAAAAGTTAGTTCATCACCTTTGTTCATTCAAAGCTTCTTTCTTTCTTGTTGCTAAGACTTCAGGATATGATCATAATAGTAACTCTATGAAGTAATAGAAACTATACCTTAGAGATATTGGTATAGGGTGATTAAACAAACAACATGAAAAATTAGACTGAGGAAAATTCTGTATTTGGAAATAGTGCATTTGGAAATAAAATTAATTTTAAAAAAGAACTATGTTTTGGAATGCATCTAATAAATAAGAAAAACATTTTACAGAAAATCATTGGCCATATGTTTACTATCTAAAAAGAGAGGTAGAGATTTATCTACTTCATCTTAGACTAATTTTATCTAGCAATACCATATTTAGATATGAGTGTTTGAGAATGGATAGGAATGGAAGACGGAGTGAATCTATATATAAGGTGATGTCTGTTTGAGCTACTGACTGGTTCACATGGAAATGCCAAAAAGAAAAACTGGGATTGGAGAAATGTAAAAAACTTGGGAGAAAATGATGTCATCTAGGGGCTAGAAAAAAATGAGGGCATAAATACCCAGCCTACACAAGAGAAAAGAACATTTTAAAAAGTTTAGAGACTTTATTAGGATTTCTGCAGATGTGCGTCCTCCTGGCATGGTCTAAAAGCGCACAACCAATCAGGGCATTGGACCTCAGATTGAAGAGAAAGACAGCAGGTTAAAGAGAGGCTCAGTCCTGGAAAGCTCAGGGCTGAACACCCTGCACCTATCTCTCAAGGGCCAAACTTTGCATGGCTCCTAATGACACATCTGGGGTGGCACCAGTCACCTCCATCTTCAATTGATCCTCACTCAGCTCTTAGATAACCAGGCTCATTTTCCCCCCTCAATCCTGGTCTAAGACATTTTCCTGAGTCCAGTTATTCTCACACTTTCAAGTGCATTCATTTAAAGTGAATGTTGTTAAAATACCAGTTGCTGGGCTCCACCCATCAGAGTCTCTGATTCTGAGGACCCCAAGAATTTGCATTTTTCCTGGTGATGCTGATGGTGAGATGCCCTGCTTCAGACATTTCTTTGGCCTGCAGTTCCTCAAGAAAACCTGCTTATGCTTCTTATTTTCAATTACTGAACTTGCCCTTCTTCTCAGAGACACCCAGGTCACTGATACAATATGCTAGTGCTGTAGTGAACACAAAAGAAAAATCAATTGGTATCCTGCAGGCAAACCCATTACAGTATGGCTGTGTATGAGGGATGCTTGGTGTGGGGACCATACACCCTGATAAGCAGTCCATTACTTGAAGGAGGCTACTTTTTCCAAATGAAGATATAAGGGAAATCTTTAAAGGAAGCGAGCATTTGAACTTGGGCATTTATTTGAAAACAGGTGGAATTTGAACAGATGGAGGAGATCCTTTTATGTAAAGGAAACAAGAAAATATAGACAAAAACATGAAGGACAGAAAGATAATGAGTGTGGAGATGGGAGATTAGTTTGGTGGGTCCTGGCCTTTCCCAGCTCTCAGCACTTTCTTGGGGGAAGCATTCTTTAATTAAGCCAGCTTTGTTTCTATTTCCCTTTAAGTCATGTACTTCTGATTATATTTTTCTTTTCTTTTTCATTTCTTTTAGGTTTGTTTCCTAAAAGTGTAGCATAGCTGAATTTAATTTTTATAACCTACTGAGAACCTTGTTTTTTTAACAGATATTTTATGTATTTTTCTTAGGTAAACACTTCAGAATACAATTATTGGTTCTTATGGTAATATAAGAAACAACCACACTGTTTTCTCCAAAAGGTTTTATCATTTTACATTATTGGCAATATGAGAAAGTTCTGACTAGTTCACATCTCAGCCACTGGTACTGCTCTTCTCAAATTTTTAATTTAAGCTATTTTAATGAGTATACAACATTATCTTATTATTGTACTGATTTTTATTTTGTTGATATCTAATGAGGTTAAACACCTTTTCCTGTACTACATGAGCTATTTATAATCCATTTCAGTCTATTCTATAATTAAGAGAGCTTCATTAATGAGCTGCAAGAGTTCTTTATGTGTTCTGGTTATAAGCCATTTTTCAAGTACATTCTTTATGAAATGCAAAGGACTGCCTTTATACTTTCATACAGACTTGTACATAAATGCTTATGTAGTTAGAATAACTCTTATCTGAAAATTTGGGGATCAGAAGAATTTCAAAAAAATTTTTTTTAAGTTGGAATATTTTTATAGACTTTACCAGTAGAGAGTCAGTAACCTAAAAATCCAAATCTGAAATGCTCCAAGATTCCAAACTTTTTGAGCATTATATTGGCATTCAATAAATTTTGGATTTTGGAACATTCAGGTTTTGGAAATTTTGATTAAGGATACTCAGCCCATAACAGCTTTAGTTAATAACCCCAAATTGGAAACAGATGTTCATCAAGTAATGAATTAACAAATATGTGATATGTCTATGTGGTGGAATACTATTGAGTAGAAAAGAGAGTAAAGTACCGCATATGTAAAAATAATATATATGTATCTCAGATACATGATGCTAATAGGCCAGACACAAAAGAATACCAACTGTGTGATTCCATTTACTGCTCAGATTAGTACATCAGAAATGCTAGAAAAGACATTTAATCTATGGGGACAAATGGGTAGACAGGTTGCCTAAAGCTTAGGGTGGGTTATAATGGACCTGCATGCAGTAGAAGGGAACTGTTTGGGATGATATATGTATTCTGTATTTTTTTGTTCTAATTATTTCTACATGCCAGGAGAATGCATTTTGGTGTAATGTACACAAATGGAGCACAAATGCTCATTCCTCTGGCTATACACAATGCAGAATCACACAAGTTGAACAATCATCCAATATATATATGGTAAGAATGTCTTACTCTACCATTTTTTCCACTCTCATTCCTCCACCCCTCCTTTGATTCCCCCTACAGAAACCAAAGTTTCTTCATTCTTCCCTATTCCTTCCACCCATGGATTAGCATCTGATTATTAGAGAAAACATGTAGCCTTTGGTTTTCAGGATTTGCTTATTTTGCTTAGCATGATATTCTCCAGGTTCATCCATTTACAAGCAAATGCCATAATTTTATTCTTCTTTAAGTATGAGTAATATGTATATGTAATGCATCTATCTATCTATCTATCTATCTATCTATCTATCTATCTATCTATCTATCCATCCATCTATCTATCCATCCATCCATTCATCTATCTATCTAGATATCTAGATATCTCATTTTTTTATCCATTCATCTGTCATATGACACCTAGGTTGGTTCCACAATTTAGCTACTGTGAATTGAGCTTCTATAAACATTGATGTGGCTGAATCACTGTAATTTGCTGATTTTAAGTCCTTTGGGTATGAAGCAAGGAGTGGGATAGCTGTGTGTCAAATGGTCATTCTATTTTAAGTTTTCTAAAAAATCACCATACTACTTTCTATAATGTTTGTACCAGTTTGCAGTCCCACCAACAATGTATGAGTATGCCTTTTATTTCCACACCCATTTTAACATATGGTTGCTTGTATTCTTGTTAATTACCATTCTGGCTGGAGGGAAATGGAATCTTAGAGTAGTTTTGATTTGAATTTCCCTTATTGCTAGAGATGTTGAACATTTTTTCATTTGTTTGTTGATGGATTGTATTTCTTCTTCTGTGACATGACTATTCAGTTCCTTAGGCCATTTATTGATAGGATTATGATGATGATGGTGGTGGTGATGATGGTGGTGATGATGATGATGATGATGATTTTTGCTGTTAATATTTTTGAGTTCTTTATATATCCTGGAGATTAGTTCTTATCCTGAAGTGCATGTGGTAATGATTTTTTCATTATGTAGACTCTCCCTTCTTATTGTTGATTTTTTTCTCTTTTCTTTTTTTTTGCTGAGAAAAAGCTTTTTAGTTTGTATTTTCAGTTTGTATTTGTATTAATCTCTTTAATATGGCAGTGATTACATGAGTGTATAAATTTGTGTAAACCATTAAAAAGTATACTTAATATTTGTGTGTGTTTGTGCATTACTGTTTGTGAATTATTCCATAGTAGCATTACTAAAAAAATTCCTTGTCCTCATATTTCAAAAGTGATTTTACCAGCAAAAGATTTACTTCTGTTTAAAGTTAGAAGGCATTATGTAAAGACTGAAACTTAGTTGACCTAAAAAATCCATGTGGATACATCAGTGTTAATATAAACATTACATGAATTAAATACCCTTAAACAAGGAAAAGGTAAATGAATTCTTCACATACATTCTAGCCTATGAATCAGTGTATTGGAATGCGACTCAGACATCCTGAGAATGCATTGCTAGATTGATATTTGGTAGTTCTATTGACACTGAGAAGCTTCCAATTAATGTGAAATAATTGCAAATAATCTGTTCTTGGTTTTATTGTTCTTTTTCTGATTAGTGAGTTGAATTTTATTCCATTTTTTTAGTGTGGAAACATGTGTGGAACATATACCAGTGTTTCTGAGAGTCTCTTCTTTCTTTTAGAAGCAGAATCCCTAGAATTTAGTGTAAATACCATGTAGAGCCTGTGCTTCTCAGCTTCTCTTGAAGCAGGGGTGGAGGTGTGATCAATGAGAAAGGAATAGTAATGTGAGTAGGGTCACAGTAGGTCACATTAGGACTATTTCATAATCATTTTTGGTCAAGTCATACTTTTTGGGGGGAGGAGGTATGGAGATTGAACTCAGGGGCACTGGGTCACTGAGCCATATCCCAGCATTATTTTGTATTATATTTAGAGACAGGGTCTCAGAGAGTTGCTTACCACCTTGTTTTTCATGAGGCTGGTTTTGAACTCGGGATTCTCCTCTCTCTGCCTCCTGAGCTGCTGGGATTACAGGCAAGTGCCACTGCACCTGGCTAGTTAGATATTTTTAATGTTGTAATTTTAAGATGCTAAATATGCTATTCAACTTTCCTATAATTATTTGTGTCTGAGCAAAGGTTTAAAGTTATCCGTGATTACTTCCATAAAGTTTGTTATATGTGTCAGTTTTTGTTTTAATGTATACTTTAATGTTATTTTTTTGCCAATATCTCAATTGAGGATTATGCCTTTTATCTGAATAAGATAACTCTCTTCATGATTTTTAACATGTGCTTTGCGTATTGTTTCAGTTGATATTTATATTGCCAGCTTTGTTTCTATTTCCCTTTAAATCATGTACTTCTGATTATATTTTCCTTTTCTTTTTCATTTCTTTTAGGTTTGTTTCCTAAAAGTGTAGCACAGTTAAATTTAATTTTTATAACCTACTGAGAACCTTGTTTTTTAACAGATATTTTATGCATTTGTATTTTTTTGTCAAAATTAATTTCATTAATCTTGTTTTAAGTCCTTCTTGGTTTTCATTGTTTTTAAGTGTTTTGCTATTCAATATAAAGCTTTGTTTAATTTAGTTTTGATTTTTTAAAACATAGCCTTTAAAAATTGGCTAAGAATTCTTTTTTTAATTTTTTAAAAAGTCAAAGTCTGTATAATACCTATGGTTCTTGGTAAGTCAAGAATCGGGGGCTCCCGGCTACAGGTGCTCTGCCTACAACCCCTCTGACCCAGCCTCCGTGTCTCCCTGGCCAGGCCTCAGCTTCAGCCTCTCTTGTGGCCCAGGGAACCCACAGGCAGCGGAGCCTCCAGCAGAGCTTCTGGTGCCCAGGAGGGGACAGGGCGGGAGGTGGAGAAAGAGGAAGCCTGCGAGCAAGCAGAGCGGGAGGAGAAGGAGGACGTCCCCAGCTACCTCTTACTGGAGCGGTCAGTGCTGCTGGTTGGCTCAGGCGGGGCGGACCGAATGGTGACTCAGAGATGCGAGAGGCTGCAGCTGGATGCGACTCCAGACAGTTGGGCCTCTCCTTCGGCCCTCGGGGCCACCACCGCAGGCCCCGGTGGTGCTGTCTGCAGACAAGGCCAGGTCTCTTGTTGTTCAACTGCTGCTGCTGCAGCCTGTGTTGTCACAAGCTTTGGCTGCGCCCTCCAGAGCCCTACACTGCGCTGAGCACTTGGGGATCTTGGTGGCTTGTGGGATTGCGCCACGCCCTATTGCGTGCTGGAGCTCCCCTCAGGCCCTAGTGCACTGCAGGAGTCCTGCAGGCGAGGATGGTTCTAGGGCGCCATCGCCTCAAGGTGCCAGCAACAGCAATGATGGACCCAAGCCAGAGCAGCTGCAGGCGTTGATGACCCCCACCGCCTTCTGCAACAGTTCTTGCTGCTGGGAAACCTCATGAAGGAAGCATGAGGAGACTCCAGGGAGCCTTCCCTTAGGTTTCGGCCACCAGCCCCATGGGTGCCTCTGGGCCCGGTGGCAGATGCAGCGGACCAACCCCGTTGCTTGCAGACCTCGAGCACCTTGCTCTGACCCTGTCCACCCTGGAGAAGAAAGAGAATGCCACTGCTTAGAACTTGGCTTTCTGCCCCCATCAACCCTGATTTGAAGCCTTGCCTCTACTCCTGGGAGCGACAGCCTAGGTGCATGGAAAGCTTGGAAAAATTTTAAGCCCAGAAGTGGAACCAGCAGGGCAGTGATGTCCAAGAACTTAAAGTATGGTGAGATGCAGGGACTAAGGCATGTCCGCATGACCGTGTCCTATGAGAATTTCCCCATCAACCCTGGGCCAAGGACCTGGGATAAACTGGGGCACCTATGGCAGCTACTTGCATCCACTTGTACTAGACCTATCACTTGTGGGCATCCTGTGCTTGGATTGTTTAAAGAAAGGGCTGGAAAGGGCGGGAATCGTGAGAGCTTTCTAACAATTCTTGAAAACGAGTGATAAGGATACATTTTCTCCTTACTTTCCGGTGGAGGAGCTTACTGAAAACGGTGCTATAATTGCTGTGCAGAGAAATTCTGGGTTGAAAAATGTAAAATCTTGGCATTGGGTGGGTTGGCATCGCCTCCTTTCTTCCACTTAATCAATGACAGGAGGAGGTGGGAGAGGAGAACTCCACTTAGGGAATGAGAGGGAGGTGCATAATTTTGAAGGTTGGGAGATTTAAATTTGATTGT